>NW_021849398.1:2978448-3071313 GCF_003651465.1 Formica exsecta
TTAGTAATATAAGGGTATATATATATATATATATATATATATATATATATATATATATGATGTGTGACAATTAAAAATTCATAGAAAAAATTAATTTGAATTAGTTCATTGATGGTATAAACTGTCATTTTACAATAAGATTTTTCTTCGACTATTTACTCATTCCAACATATACATCTGTTCTATTTTTCACCATTATAAATTGAAATAGCAGCCAGGAAGTCAATTGAAGCTCTTTCCAACTTAGGTGACAATCTAGTAGGCCGTAATTTGTATTTTAAGCCACTGATGATAGACGTTTATAGCTCGTTACACACGTAATTAGCAAACAACAGGTAATTATCCGAACAAACAGGGTAACGAGGCAAAGACACGATCGGTAATCATAAATAATCGCTAACTCAACAACTCATGTGAGTATTCACGTGCATAAACGTCAAACAAAGGCGCGAAATACATTGTGTAATACGAGTCCATATACATCATATGTTTAATGGTTAGTGATATAGCCGGAAAATATGTTTTCCTCATCATAGAATTAATCGATTTGCAATATCAATATTAAAAATTTCGTCTTTAAATTAATTTGCAAGTTTCACTTTTTTTGCAAATTGTAGATTACATAAAGTTATGAAGAAACCTCGTCAAGTAATTATAACAAATTATTAAAAATATATTAAATATAAAAATAATTTAAACACGGAAATGATTTCGCGAAAAATGTATATATATTTGTGCAAAACTGTTTAGTATATAAAAATCTCAAGGTTTTTTTCCTGTTATATCATTAATAATTAAACACCGTATAGATAGTTTGACATTACTGTAATTCGCGTTATTGTGTACTGACACGTGCGATATTGGAAACACGAGCCGCGTCATTTTCATCTAGACAATAATATCTTTGTGTTGCGATCAAGGACCGAGACATAATCAAGTACAGAATAAGATATAAGAAAAGTATAATAGGTATAAGAAACCGTAAGAAATAGTATATTAGTATATAATATGGATATTAAAAATAGATTTCTACATTTGTTTATCAAGGACACGCTTTTTTTCTCTCTTCATATATGTATTTCCATGACATATAAAGACCATTTTATATTATTTTAATCGGTTGAAATTAGAAACATTCTAGAAGCAATTGTCCAAAAGTGCATTTATATAATGTAAATCATTAATTACATATTTTATAAAACAAGAATAAGAGAATATACAAACATAATATTAATTCATGATATAATTTGAAGAGATAACGTTGTGTTTTTCCGCGGTTGATATCCGGAAGTGGATAGCGGATCATGCAATGTTATAGGAACATCGATTTTCGTAGTGACGTTTGAATGGTGATGAGAAATAACAATAGAAATGGACGCAGTGTGTTGTACATTACGATTGTATATAATTTTCCTTTCATTTTACCAGTTTTCTGAATATCGAATGAGCAAGACAAATCCGTATTACCAAACATGTTCAAGTTTACCCAGCGGCTTTTAATAATGTTTTCTTGCAGCAATAATTTTCTACATTTATAACCGAGAGAAAATATACCAATCAGCGAGAAAACCTCACTCCTCGAGATTAATGAAATTATAATTTATCGAATAATTTGTCGACCAAAATAATAAACTTGATTTGTAGCAAATTAGAACAATTGTCTCAATTTAAATCTACAGATTCATTAAGAACGATACGCTTATCGAACGATAACTCCAAACTCTTATCTACCTGAGATCAATCCATGAAGATACCTCTATATGCAAAGATATGAGTTGAAAATACAGTAGCAGATATATTCGGCCACACAAAGGATTCAATGTATTGAAATACGGGGAATTATATCGATGGTTACAAAGATAGAGAGTCACGGAGGTCAAGAGCCAAGGATGGCCAGATGGAAGGGACAGTCAGACGAAAGAGGCAGAGAAAATCGAATAAAGTCGAGTTAATACAAGCTAAAGGGAAGACTTGTTGTTTACGATATGTTCGTCGTTGCCACGACGTTGGCAATACCACGATGCACAATCGAATCTTATTTGGTAAGAGTCGTTGCTCGTAGGCGTGCCATGTCCTTCTTCACCTTCGTCATCTGTCTCTTTCTCTCTCTTCCTCCTTTCTCTCTACCTTTTTTTAAACACACAAGCTCTTTCGACCTTTTAATATTTTGTTCTACGAGAAAGAAGATTCCAGAAAATTCATTAATTTTATCTCTCACTAATCTGATACCAAATATAAATGATTTACGGATAGCATGAAATATATATATACATTTTTTTCTGTGCAAGAAATATCATGCCTTTATCAAATACTATATATAATGAAAGGCCAAAAGCACAATCGAGCTATGCAATCACCGCTATGTGGAATTTCGATTAAACCGCGATAAGACAATTCAAGATATCGACCTTTTGCTCAAGGCGTGTCGGATGAGCATCGCTTGATCTTGGATTTTATCATCAATTAATTTAGCGTTTGATCATTTTCAAGATATAGGTTAATAGTTATAATAATTCATACGTGTTTTGACTTGTAAACTCAATTAAACCTGAACTGCAATTGTAGCTTATATATGTGATTAGTTCTTACATCGTCAATAGTAAATATACAAAATTTATACGAAGTGACTATCAAAATTAAAGAATATATATTGCCAAACTGATTTTATTAATTATAATTTTATGTATTACGTTTTTATTTTCATTTATCAATAATTCTTTTTAAATGTATAAGGAAATTGAAATTAAATTATAAATTCTCCGATTTTTTTTTTGAATCCAGCATTTATTTGCCAGAATACGTATTCACCCCATTGTATTCACAATTTAATAGAAAATAATATGATAAAACGATTAAATTCGAGTAAAAGTCATAGTAAAATAAAGAAAAAAAGGAGTTAATAACCTCTTAACTTAAGTTATAGTCAATTTCTGTAATTAATCATCTATTTCATTGTATCACGATATGGTTCATAGTATCAAGCTTGTAAAAATGGCATTATATCGTGACGCATCGTAAAAGCGAGACAGCAGAATTACGAGACCGTAAACGGGCGTGTCGCGATACGAATAAAAACATTTAATTGTATAAAACCAGGGTTCGCGGCAACACCAATGATCTGCGTTTGTTTTGTATCTTGCCCTCTATTGACCCTCACTCTTGCACATTTTTATGATTCTACATTTCCAACTATATATTCCATATTTTCACACTGCATAAAAAAAAAAGATTGCTTACAATTGGATATAATAATCCAGCCTTGATCAAAATTGCCTAGGACTGTCGAAATAGTTTCAACTAAACATATAGATAATTCTGACAAAATAATTTAATTAATAGGCTGATTTAATAGGCGCGACTAAACCCGAAATTGCCCTTTTGAAATGTTTGTAATTATTACCAAACGTTTTGTTATTATTATTATATACAATTAGTAATAATAACTAAAGATTCATAATGATGCATTACTAAATGTATCTTACAATTGACCCAAGTTGATTTAAATTTACCCAAAATTTTTTTTCAGTATGCCATTTATCAGAAATAAGAAGCATAAATCTTTCAAAAAAATATAATATATACATCTCGTTTTACTAAGTTTTATATCAATTTTTCATCTATCTTTTTTCTTCTTCTCGTCACATATTCCAGAGAATTCTACTATCAATACTACTGATATAATATATATATATATAACGGTTCAATAATATAAATTAAATAAAAGCGTCTTTGCAAACAAGGTATGATTGCAGGCAAGTCTCGTGACCCAAGCACAATGTATCCGAGTTCAGAGATATTTAGTCATGCTATAAGTTACAAACCCCACACGTGTTGATACCAATCCACTTATTATGTTACACCTCGAGGCGATAAAGATAAATACGATCTCTCATGTGCTCTCATGTCATACCGATCCGCAGCTGAACGAAAATGCGTGCTATCCGCTGCACACCTCTCACTCCACTGTGTAATCAAATTAAAGTTTGCATGCAATGGAAAAGGGCCACTAACTTGTGTCTCGTTGCCATTGATCAATATTTATCACAGATTTAAGCATATTGACTATTCTATAATGTATCTGAAATTATCAAAGCTAATTTTAAAACATTATTTGACCAATTTGTGTTTTTATCATTTCTCAATAAACTTTTTTTCATAATTTCTTTATGTTTCAGAATATTGTTGTTTCAGGTTATTGAATATCTAATCACATACACACATAAGAACTTAAATTAAAATTTTATTCAAAATTTTATTGAAATCTATGTAAAATTAAAGACTAGAGGAATACAATTCCTTGCATTTTTAAAACTTAATTTAAAAAAACTGCTATATTTATAACTGCTTATCACTATAAAAGTGAAATTTCCTTTAAGAAAACGGATTCCTAGCTGGGCAAAAACTTCATAAAAGAAGAGTTAATTTTGGAATATTAACATATAATTAAAAAATAATGCTTGTAAATAGATTTTAATTATTATATATAGCAATGGTATTCTTCATTTATCGCTCTGGTATTTAGTTCGTGTTTAATTTTCAGAATGAGATGAATCATAAAAATAGAAATTTATAACCAATAATATATTAGCTATTTATTAGCAAAACATTGTCGTTTAGATTAAATCATCTTCTTTATCAATATTTTTATAATGAAATTTTTTCAATATCCACTATGAAGCATTTCACATCATTATCAGTGTTGAAATATTCATAATGAATATTTGTCATCCGAAACAACTTTATCTCGATTTAATTCGGGCATCAAAACATTGTAGCAGAGTTGGCGAAAGAACTTAAATTAAAAAACTCATATCACAAGATTGTCAAATCCAAATAAAACCCGTCAATCAAGAAGGAAATTTTAACATATTTTTTGCGGTTATAAATGCAATGGTGCACGATAAAATTTGCTGATATAAATATCGATATGTGAGAAAAAAAAAAAAAAGAAAAATTCAAATGCATTTTTTTTCTAGTGTCGAGAGGTCTATAAAATACACGTTATAAAATGTTTCCAAAATTATGTCATCAATTTTACTAAAAAGTGCTGTTTATAATAGTGTATCAGCTGATTATTATCCATATAAAAGAGATATAGACTTTTAAGAAATTAGTGCGCTATTGCTAATAATCTGTCAATTTCAAAGAATAAAAATAAAAACCTAAGTTTATCAGAGTATATATGAAGCATCTTGTATGTGTATGTGTGTGTGTATGCGTGAGAGTGAGTGAGTGAGTGAGTGAGTAAGTGAGTGAGTGAATGAGTGAGTGAGAGAGAAAGAGAGAGAAATTTAAAGTTCAATTTAAACCAAATGTTATAGTTTTATTTTATGTTTGTTTTTTATTCATGCGATGAAATGGATTATAAAAATGGAATATATAAAAAACTTTATAACAAATGCTTTTAAAATAGGCATCTGCAGGGGAGGGTATTTGTAATTTGCAATTTAAAAAAGAATGAAGAAAGAACTTTGCTTAAAGAGTTTTAAATTTTAAATTCATTGAATTCATTCCCAATTAACGCCCTATATAAAATTGTGGTTTCACGTAATTAGATTCCGATTCTTTTTAAGCATCCTGATCAAAGAAATATGATATTGTGAAGGGTTCATTATGCCGTACGTTCGTTCACGAGACACGCGCCGAATGCGTGCCTTAATTGGTCATCGGGAATATTCGGATGTCGAGACAATTAACAGTCACATGGATAGCTCGGTTATTTGTATATTCATGAATAAAACTAATGTACAGTGAAAAAATATAATATGAATTTTGACAAATCTCAGGTACTTTCGCAAAAAATTTAAAATCTAAAAGTTTTGTCAAATATTATAAAAACAGATCTCTCTTTTAAAGAGATTTCTTATGAATTTAGTGATCTTCTTAATTCGTCGGATAAATTTATCAAATATATTGTTCAATTTACTTAATAATACATATGTTTAATTACTGTCATTAGTATAATTAGTGTAAATAATTAAAAATATGTCAATGCATATTTTGCTTCTGTTAATATATTAATAAATATAACAAGCAGATTTATGATACACAAATACTTATATTGTATATTTCTAAAAATATTGAAATCATTAAAGAACAAGTATCAAAATTAATATCAAGAAATATCAACGTTAAACGCAATTATTTACGTGCAAATGCGAAGAAATTTTTATTTATCGTTTTTTATTATATACTTATTTTTATTTATCGTTTATATTTTATATATTTATATTATTGCTTCTAAAATATTTTCTAATCATGCTTTTATCTGAAATGAATATCGCGCGCATGAATATTCATTTAAAATGGCAGCCCACCGTAAAATATTAATTCGGAATGATTCTCGCTAATATTATTTAAAAACAATCAAACTCTTTTTACATAATTTTTTATCAATAACGTATAATTTTTAAATTTCAGATTTCTGTATGGATATGACGAAATTATATTTCCAGAGTATACACAGACATTTATCCGAATTGCCAAAACGAGATTCGCTGCAGAGTAATGTTGCGAGCGCAGAACAGATGACAAAGTCTTACTCCTTATCATTTATTAGCTACGATTGGAACGAACGAAAGGGAGAGAGATAGAGAAGCAGTTCTCTTTTTTTGTCCGCGTACTCACCAGCACTTTGGTGAAACGCCTCTCGAGCTCGATCGCGTCCGGCATCGGTTGTCTCGGCGCGCTGCGTACGCTGCCGCTGCGTGTGTGAGGTCCGCCCAGGCTGCCCATGCCCAGGCTGGGTTGACACGAGTGATGAGGCACGCCGGCCTTGACACCGCCGACGAATACCTCGCGAACACCGCCATCGCTCTCGCCACCGCGACTTTGCATGATTCCCATACTTCGTCGGTTTTGCACGCGCGCGCGCGAGCGAGATCGTTTCGCGCCGGTATGCGATTCTCAGATCCTCGACTCCGACACGCAACCGCTGCTGCAACGCGGTGCGAGACGTAAAGGATCGCGCGTTGACGATTGACGCGACTGTTAGCGCGCACACATGTACACACACACACACACACTCCGTTGTCGCGCGTCGCACACGCGTGCACACTGTAGCGGCGGTGCATCCTTCACCTCCCCCGAGTCACCGGCGCCGGTGAAACACCTTAGAAAGGTCGACGATGGGCGTCCGAGACGTGCCGGGGTCCCGGACCGGGTCGTGCAACAGGTATCGCCGAACGGCCGTCCATCGCGAATACGGAGACTTCCACGAACTCTCACGGACGCGCGCGCGGCTTCCCAGCACCGACGTACACCATTCACCACGTTCACCGGACAAAGCGTTTGCAGCATCTGCGCTCAACTTCAACTCTCCGCTAGCCGCCTCTCATCCCTGCCTGCCTTCTCCCACTAGACACTTCTATCGCACATGCGCGGTCGTCGAGCGTGGCGCTATCCTTTTTGGCGCGAAATTCAAATATCAAATCGCGCGTTCTAAACTCTAGTATACATGTATAAAACGAATTCTCTCGTATAAAATAAATTTTTTCGGAGGATCACACGAAAAATGAAAAAGAAAGAGAGAGAGAGAGCGAGAGCGATTTGTCGGATACATTTGTTTAGCGGCTTTTATATCTACAATACTTTGGTGGCGAGATAAAAAAGAAGAGAAATTAATAACAAAATCTCTTTCTCTCTCATTCGCACCTACGCCGTAATGTTCACGGAATGATCAACTCGCATAATTGAATGCTTAACGATTCTAGGAAAGTTTATATTTATATAAAACAGAATCAGAATCTTTGTCTCTTCCTGACGAAAGAAATAGTTAACACAAATGACACAATATAACACACGTATTACATGATTGGCTATCAAATAGAGAATTCTAAAAGTCCCGAAAATTTCTTTGTGATAGCCATGATAGCCAATCATGTGATATTGTGTGTTATATCGTGTCAAAGTTTTATTTTCTATGGTAATATGGCACATATACTTGTGAAATATTATATAATAAAGGAATAAAAGCCTCTCGCATGTAAGAGACCTCGATATATGTGCGTTTAATAGATAATTATCTTATCTATTAAACGCACATATATCGTACTTATACTTATTCTGAAATATTTTAATAATCTTTTTCAAACTTTTTAAGGCCATTGCACATGAGAAAGTTTTAATCGTAATCGTAAGGCCGTAAGCAAATCGATCAATCATAATCAAACATTCTAGCAATATAATAAGAATGTTTAATTGTCATTGGTTGATTTGCTTACAACTTTACGATTACGACTAAAATTTTTTCACGTGCAATGGCCTTTAAGAGTCATATGGGGGATGGGGTTCAAACGGGTTCGAACTCGGGATCTGGGAATCGATTGTGTCTCTTGAAACAAAGTGAAAATTACAAAAGTGAACAGATTTACTAGATTTCGATAAATTAAATCATACTCTAGTGAATTCCCTCATTTTTATAATTTTCACATCGTTTCAAAATACACAATCAACCCCCTGGTGATTACCAGTCCGCGACTTGCTACCCGGAGCCACACACACATCGCCCCAAGTTTGAAGTTTCTTATTTTATTCCCTATAACGCGCGGATCTAGTGCCTACAGTGTCTACCATATAATATGTAAGTCAATAAGATGCGTACGTATTTTTTTTTTGCTTTAAGCTACTGCGCATGCGTGGAAAAAATAGAATCATGGCGCGCTTCTATGTATAATGCATCATGTATGGTAAACCGTAGTTGACCGCAGACCGTAGTCGCGTGCATAGGTGTTTAACTGTATCGTTGCGTCAACCTGTGCAATGTTCGGCTATTTTTGGACGGTTTTTGTTGGCGAATGTGATTCTCGTGACGCGTGAATTGCAACCGAAATTATGGCCGAATCCGAACAGAGAAATAAGGACGGTTGCAATACAGCGAGGGAGACAATGGTGAAGCAAGAGAAGCGCGAGAATACGTTGACGAATGGCGGGAAGGGCTCCGGCGATGACGCGGACAGTCTCGAGGAGTTGCCGCTCGATATAGGCGAGCACTATCTCGTTCGCAGATCCGACGACTCCTGGCGTGCGTAAGATCGATAATTACTAACGAATGCCGATCATTTGCACTGCGTAGTGTACACTGATTAAAAGCCTGCTAAATGTAAAATTATCCAAGTGTAAAGGGTTAATATAAATATTTTGATGATGAGATAATCAATGTATATTTTAATAAATTGATTTTGAGATAATATCAATATCAAATATTTAATATCGATCGAGATATTTATATTATGTGTTTTAACATTTAAATAATTTCATTTATATGTATAGTTATATAGAGCTTTTGTATACCAGTGCAGATGACTAAATTCGCAAAGTTTCTTCAAATTTTGTTTTCATACAAAAAGCTGATAATTATTAATGGTTTGCACTGTTTATTATTTCGTAAATAGTTGTTGCTCCTACGTTATATTTCTGGCTTTTTATCGATAATATTTGTCAAGATTTTTGAAGAACTGAAGCACACATTATATCTAATTAGTTTCTTGTCATTATGAAATATTGCTATAATGAAAGAAATTTAAATTGTAAAGTTAATATGTATACATTACTTTATTGGAATTATATTATTTTTAAACAAAAAATGAATATTAGATGATTGTTTATCTCTTTTTGATATTATTACATTTGTTATCTTATTATTCTATAGATCCTGCTGAAATTATCCAAACACGTTACAATGAGAATGAAAATCACTATGAATACTATGTGCACTATGAAGGACACAACAGAAGATTGGATGAATGGGTACCTCGTGACAGAATTATGTCCAGCAGATTTGACATGAGTGAAATAGAGCGGCATGATAGAAATTCTGGGACTGATCTATTAGCAGACTCATCTGATCGCAAAATTACTAGAAATCAGAAAAGGCGACATGATGAGATTAATCATGTACAAAAGGTAAAGAATAAATTTATACCAAAAATTAATATTATTACACACATAAGCAGAAGTTTTATTATTAATTTCTTGGTATTAGTATTATATTTGACAAATGTGTATTTTTATTATTTTTAGACTTATGCAGAAATGGACCCTACTACAGCTGCACTAGAGAAAGAACATGAAGCTATAACAAAAGTCAAGTACATAGATAGAATACAGATCGGTAAGTATTATTGTACCACTTTTATAATCATTACTATAATCCAATTAATGCAAAAAGAATCTCATGATTTTCAGAAGTTTGTTTCTAGGCAAGTACGAGATTGACACATGGTATTTCAGTCCATATCCAGAAGAATATGGCAAGCAACCAAAGCTTTGGATTTGCGAATACTGCTTAAAGTATATGCGTCTCGAAAAAACATACAGATATCATATGGTAAAATATGGAAGAACTATTTATATAATTAACTATTATATATATTTGTTGAACTTTTATTAGGAGTCTGTATGTATATGATTGATATATTTTTTGTTTTAGAGTGAATGCACTCATAGACAACCAGTTGGAAAAGAAATCTACCGAAAAGGAACATTAAGTATTTGGGAAGTAGATGGCAGGGAACACAAGATATATTGTCAGAATCTGTGTTTGCTAGCTAAATTATTCCTGGATCATAAAACGCTTTATTTTGATGTAGAGCCGTTTCTTTTTTACATTTTGTGTGAGGTGGATAAGCATGGTGCACATTTAGTCGGTTATTTTTCAAAGGTATGCTTAAGTAAATACCCTCTAAGTATTAGCACCAAAAAATACAGATTTTCTCGCCGACTTCACTAAAATTTTCAAAAAATTAATGAAAAAAATGTTTATATTTTGCATCTTTTCTAAAAGTACTATTTATTTGCATTATTTAAATTTTTTGTCTCGACTGTCTCTCTCTTAAGACTTATTTTAAATATTTTGTAATTTATATGTAATCAATCTTATAAAACTATCATAACTTATCTTCTGTTTTCAGGAAAAAGAATCACCTGATGGTAATAATGTGGCATGTATCTTAACTCTGCCACCTTTTCAAAGACAAGGCTATGGCAAATTATTGATAGCTTTTAGCTATGAATTAAGCAGAATTGAACAAACAGTTGGCAGTCCAGAGAAACCTTTAAGCGACTTAGGAAAGTTGTCTTATCGTAGTTATTGGAGTTGGATTCTGTTGGAAATTCTTCGAGATTTTAGAGGAACGCTTAGTATTAAAGATCTTAGGTAAAACATTAAATATATGTTATTAGTAATCAATTATTTCAAGAACATAAAGAGATACGAATTTGTTTACAGTCAAATGACCAGCATCTCGCAAACCGATATCATATCGACGTTACAAAGTATGAACATGGTTAAATATTGGAAAGGACAACACGTTATTTGTGTCACACCCAAATTAGTGGAAGAACATATAAAAAGCAGCCAATACAAGAGGCCACGTCTTACAGTCGATAGCAGTGCATTGAGATGGGGAGCACCACCTCGGAAGAATGTAAAACCCGGCAAGAAATAGCACTCGAGTGGGCTGATGTAATGATTTTTTTTTTCTACAGTAATATAATTATAATTTGACGATATCGTTTTAACGCTCGATAAATAATCGAACATGTTAATTTACGATATGACATTTATAAGTTTATGAGCTTCTTTACATTACATACATTCGTAGACGCAATTAATATCAAACTTCTCATCTTATATGCATCTCGCGAAATAATTGATCGATAGGCAACATATGCTCGATACAACAATAATTGTATAAATAAAAAAAAAGCTTTTTAATTGAATTGTTAGGATTTAAATTGCTTTGAAAAAAAAAAAACTTCATTGCGTCTTTCGATCAGCGGAATAAACGTGTATCTCACATCTGATAACAAATCTTCAGAAATTCTGATTGTAAGTGCATTTCAGTAAACAATACCGCGCAGTATTAGATCATTAACTTTCGTATGCAAATTCGTTAATAAAGAATATATCCATTTGCAGGTAGAGAAGAACGTTTTTCTGTAACATACAAAACCGAACAAAAATTTTATATTATAGCAATTATATTTTGGAGCAGGTAGCTTTATGAAATTCGATGACTGTGTCGACGGTCGCAATAGCAGTTCCTGGTGCCATACAAACTCCGTAACCACCATGTCCATAGTTATGTACGATCTGCAAAAAAAAAAATATGATGCAGTCAATTTGTGAATTAATACGTAACTCTTTTTACTGTCCAAGTACTGACTATGGTTTTATTAGAGCAACCATTGTTAACGATATTTCCCTCTCCAATTCTAACACCGCCTTCTCTATGTGGTCGTAAACCGACTTTTTGTTGCAAGAGTTCCGCATCTTTCAAAGATGGAACCAATGTTTCACATCTTTCGCGAATCGCTACGGATTCGTATGGACATAATCTTATATTTTCGGAATCGAAGCTTCTCGATCCACCTAGAGTAACCATGCCATGGAAACCTGGTATAACATAAGTGTCGAGCTCGCCGTAAAAGAAAGTCTTGATCCACGGTGCTTTTACCTGCATAAATAAAAAGTAAAAGAAGTATCAATCAAGATCAATAAGCAAAGTTTGAAAGCAAAAGATGATAATATACTTTGAGCACTTGACCGCGTATAGAAACGAGACGTCTATCATCGCATAATTTACGTGCTCCAAGCCCAGTGCAATTTATTACGATGTCAAATTCGCCAGTTAGTTCCTTGAGGGAATTTAGTTTTCTTTGTTTAAACGTAACTCCGTCTATTAGCAATCTGTGGCAAGATAAATAATTGAAACCATGAAAATTTCTCGATTGTCCATAATTACAGCATGTCATTTACTTTCGCTTAATCCATGGAAGATATAAATTGCTTTGTGTAAGGAGAGTCGAAAAAAATGATCCATATTTCCAATTGCCATTAACTAATTGAAATTCCTCCTCTGTCGCTCTTCTGTATACCGGGACTACACTTTCAAGCCAACGGTTCTAATCGAAGTAGTTAAATTAATCAGTACAAATTGACGCTATATATATATATATATATTATATGCTCTTGCTATAAATCTTCATCGACGAAATTCTTACGAAATAATTCTGATTTATTCTTATAAATCTTTAACTTAATTATTGATAAAAAAAAGCTTTTTAATTGAATTGTCAGGATTTGTGAATTGTTAGGATTTAAATTGCTTTGAAAAAAAAAAACTTCATTGCGTCTTTCGATCAGCGGAATAAACGTGTATCTCACATCTGATAACAAATCTTCAGAAATTCTGATTGTAAGTGCATTTCAGTAAACAATACCGCGCAGTATTAGATCATTAACTTTCGTATGCAAATTCGTTAATAAAGAATATATCCATTTGCAGGTAGAGAAGAACGTTTTTCTGTAACATACAAAACCGAACAAAAATTTTATATTATAGCAATTATATTTTGGAGCAGGTAGCTTTATGAAATTCGATGACTGTGTCGACGGTCGCAATAGCAGTTCCTGGTGCCATACAAACTCCGTAACCACCATGTCCATAGTTATGTACGATCTGCAAAAAAAAAAATATGATGCAGTCAATTTGTGAATTAATACGTAACTCTTTTTACTGTCCAAGTACTGACTATGGTTTTATTAGAGCAACCATTGTTAACGATATTTCCCTCTCCAATTCTAACACCGCCTTCTCTATGTGGTCGTAAACCGACTTTTTGTTGCAAGAGTTCCGCATCTTTCAAAGATGGAACCAATGTTTCACATCTTTCGCGAATCGCTACGGATTCGTATGGACATAATCTTATATTTTCGGAATCGAAGCTTCTCGATCCACCTAGAGTAACCATGCCATGGAAACCTGGTATAACATAAGTGTCGAGCTCGCCGTAAAAGAAAGTCTTGATCCACGGTGCTTTTACCTGCATAAATAAAAAGTAAAAGAAGTATCAATCAAGATCAATAAGCAAAGTTTGAAAGCAAAAGATGATAATATACTTTGAGCACTTGACCGCGTATAGAAACGAGACGTCTATCATCGCATAATTTACGTGCTCCAAGCCCAGTGCAATTTATTACGATGTCAAATTCGCCAGTTAGTTCCTTGAGGGAATTTAGTTTTCTTTGTTTAAACGTAACTCCGTCTATTAGCAATCTGTGGCAAGATAAATAATTGAAACCATGAAAATTTCTCGATTGTCCATAATTACAGCATGTCATTTACTTTCGCTTAATCCATGGAAGATATAAATTGCTTTGTGTAAGGAGAGTCGAAAAAAATGATCCATATTTCCAATTGCCATTAACTAATTGAAATTCCTCCTCTGTCGCTCTTCTGTATACCGGGACTACACTTTCAAGCCAACGGTTCTAATCGAAGTAGTTAAATTAATCAGTACAAATTGACGCTATATATATATATATATATTATATGCTCTTGCTATAAATCTTCATCGACGAAATTCTTACGAAATAATTCTGATTTATTCTTATAAATCTTTAACTTAATTATTGATAAAAGAATAACTTTTTAATCAATCTTTACCTGAACAGTATGTGGAGATGAATTAGCGAATATATATCCAGAAATATTAGTCACTCCAGCATAAGAGGCAAGATCGGATTTTCGAATGTCGTCGTAAAATTCGTAAGAATCTTTTATCCATTTTCTCGAAAAATTATTGATTATAAATATATAGAATGCGATAAAAAAATCGTGATGCAAGCGGGAATAAATAGATATATCTCGAATAGATAGATAAGAGAGAAAATGTAGAATAAATATTCTTTGTGCGAGACTTCGAGAAAAATAGCTTTAAAAATTGGAAAACCAACAACATATTTCAGTCTTTTAAAACTTCAATGACTTAAGTTTTAATGCGCGTGTAAAGTATTACAATCTTTTTATTTTTTTAAATAGAATTTCTCGAAAATGAAGTTTCATGGAGAAAGAGTTTTACATTCTACATTTTCGGTTTATTTTTATATCCCTGAATCATCCCTTTTTCGGTTTATACCGTTATACCATGATTTTCGCCGCAGACTGTATATATATTATTCACATTATTATATCTTTTATGTTAGTTTTTTATAACAGAGATTTTTAGAATAAGACATACACATATCTTTGGTGAGAAAAATTATAATTTTAAAATTTGTTTGAGAAATAGAACATACACATTCATAAAAATATTATTATATATATATATATATATACATATATATTATATATATAATATATATATAGATATATATTTTATACTAATTTTTTTAACGAAACACAAGATAGATATGTTGGTAAAATAGAAAACTTATTATTTACTTCGTTACTTTCTCCTCGTTATAACTACCGAATGAAGCACCAACTCTAAAAATTCCTGCAGCTACATAACTGACAATATCATCATAATCCGAAGCCAAAACCGTTATATCAGCATTACGAAGAGATCCATTTTGTGCAATTACGGCCGTCGTTAATCCGACGACTCCACCACCAACGATAGCTACTTTCATTTTGCTTTTTCACACTGAGAATTAATAAAAGTAGCTGTAAATTAAAGTCTAAATAGAATAAATCGTGACACTACTTGATAATTATCTTTAACTGTCGGGGATTATTGACTATTACTGACTCCTCATACGCGATATAGACACGATATACTTGTCAGTAGCAGTAAAGTGTTTTAAATGCTTGTATGCGTTCTATTTGTGTGCATGATGATATCAATTTCTTTCTGTTATCATTATTAAATGTACTTTAATCGCACGCGATATGTACTTTTTTTATTGCAAAGCATAATATTTTATATATTACATATTTAACGTTTCTTCGAAAGACGCTGTGGAATCCAATTTTTGATATCCAATTATAAAAATATAGAAAATAGAATTATAAAGCCATCATTTATTACTTTTCTGTAATTATACCTTTTATTATACAGGGTGTCCCAAAGCACCCTTGACAACGCTCGTGGTACAGGACCTTTCTGTTCAGTTTGCTGTGCTCTACCTGCTCACAAGCGTTGTCAAGGGTGCTTTGGGACACCATGTATATATATATATTTCTGATATATTTTTTTTCTACTAAGCAAAGACACAGTATTTTATTGAATGACGTAAATATATGCGGGTGATAATATTGAGTAATATTAAGATTCTATCTTCAATGTATACTAAGATAATTTAATGTTATCTCACATTAAACCTTTTATAGATACTGCAAAATACTTTACTGGAGTGTCTCTAGAGCACTCAATAAATATATCTGCCAATGTTATACTATCTTAAAATCTCTAAATGTAAAATATATGGAAAAAGGCAATAGAGTAATACATATAATTATTGTTTTTATGAAGTCAAATTTCATATTTTTATGTATACTTTATCATTAGTCATTATACATTAATGATAAGATCATGCCATTAAGTGTGTTTCATATAATAATAAGAAAAATTGCACTGGGATCTAATTTTAAGTCATATATCATCTGCATTTGAGTCACGTGTATTTGTGACAAATAATTATATATAATACAATGTGTATATACATTGCATTTTTTTTCGGATATGCCCTTATTTTAATAAGAAATCTTGCTAACAATATATCATTGACAATTAATTACACTATTTCCATTGCTATCATAATTTTCTAATATGTCCGATGTTTCTCGATATCGAAAAATATACGAATATACGAACTGAATTATATATTAGTATATCTCCTCATTAATAGAAAGCTGTTTCATGTTTATTAAACATTTTCTGTTAATAAAATAGTAGATACATTTATCTTTCAAAGATTGTCTTGTAAAATCTTGGTGATTTTACAAGATAAGACTTGGTGCTCGAAAGCGAAATGAGAATAAGAACAAATGAGAAAAAAAAGAACGAATGATTTTCAAACATTGAACATTGCCAGATGTCCGCTAGATAAAAATCAGATAAGCATTTTTTAGATAGACTTTAGAAGACTTAGATAGAAGACCTGCTTGCACAAAGAAGAAGAGAAAAGGGAAAAGAAATAATTTCCTATCAATGAAACAAAAAGTCTTTCTGTTAACGAGGAAATATTGTATAAATTACTAAAAATTACATGGACGCAATGGATTAAGATTTATAACGATTTCTTGGTCGGGAAGTAATGGTTATATTTACAATATCAATGCATGTTTTCCGACAGCTTATGTCTTTTCTAATTTTAACTATTATTGAAGTTTCAACTTCGACACTAATATACAGTTTCCACTTTTACTTTTCAATCTTCAATGCATAAATTTATCACTGCGCTCAGAAAAAAAATGGTCAGTATCAAAAGAATTCGCAAAACCTATGGTGTTATTTTAAGCTTTACTGCAAGGTTGAATGGTATAATTTAGCGGAGGAGGCGGGACCAGAAGAGGCAATGGAGTCGGCGGTGGTGGAGTTTGAACAGATGTCAAGGTAGGAGTTATAGTTTGTAGTTGTTCGACTGTTCGAACCGTTGTATTGTAAACAGAAAGATAGCTGGGCCAGAGATGTGGTGGAGGTGGAGAACCAGGAGGTGGTGGGGGTGGCGAACGATCATCCATTTCGTCGGAGTCATCCATCATCATGGCTGTCAGTGGGGTAACGCGCGGTTTTTTCAACTTGATTATCTTCACCTGCAAAAGTATAAAAGATGTTTTTTAAGCAATATAATTAAAAAATATTTTTTCTTTCCTTCAAATTTTTGTGAAATTAAAGCACAATAAATTGTGTGTACCTTGACTTTCTTCTTCGTCTTTGGTAGTCTCGCTCTTTTCTCTTGCTTTCTACTCTTCCGTGAGTTGTAAATTTTGTCTCTTCTCAAATCCTTGAGTCCTTCACGCAAATCTATTCTTTTGGGAGGTGGTGGTGAAGGCATGTCGCCTTCACCGCCGCTGGGACTTGTGCCTTCACCAGGTTTTATGCCATCAGCAAACTGAACTGATTTTTTGTTCCTGTTTGTTTTTTTCAGTAGTTTCGCTGATTTACCAGATTTAGCATCAGGTCCTGTGTCTTTATTACAGTCATTATTCTTGTCTGTCTCCTCGTCTTTGTCGCTATTGTCCTTGATATCGTCATCTACATCCGATAAATCATCCAAATTGCCATTAGGAATTGAGTCTCTCCTGAAAAAAAAAAATTCACTTATTTAGGAAGACAAATTACACATTAATAAAATAAAATAATTTGCAAATTGGTAAGATAAAAATAAGATTTAGACAATGGATTTCCATTGGAGAATGATATTTTTAGAAGATAAAACTAATATCGACGAACCTAAATCCTGGTGCAATCAAAATGCCTTTTAACGGAGGAAGTGGTAACTCTAGCCATTCTTTTGTAGTTTCGATTTCCGCTTGATCTTTATTCATATCAGCGGGCATTGTCGCTTCATCAACTTCGATATGTTGATTAATCATTTGCGATGATTTCTCATCATCATCATTATCATCTTCATCCTCATCCTCCGCTTCTTCTTCCTCTTCCTCATCATCTTCCGCTTCGGCTTCGATCTCGTCTTCATCATCATCTTCGTCTTCGTCTGCAGCGGCGTCTTCGTCTTCCTCTTTTATAGATGCTGCTGCTGCTGCTGCTACTGCTGCTGCTGCCTCCTCCTCTTCCTCTTTTATAGAATTAGTCTGAGATGGGGATTCAGTTTCAGCTTGTTCTTCCCCCTCTTTTAATGCTTTCAAAACCGATGGATCCACAACAGAACCCTTACGACGATCCAACAAGACCTCACCTGCTGGTTGCGACGTATTGGTCTTCTCCAGTAATCGCAGAGCTCGTCGATTAATCCGCTCTATTTTTTTGCGTTCCTTTTCTTTCCTGCGCAACTCGCGTAATCTTTTACGCTCCTCCCGCTCTTTGCGGCGTGTCTCGAGTATAGCTTCGTAATTATACACGGGTTGAACTACTTCTATAATGCAAAAATATTTGTTGGCGTTAATTAATGCGTGTAATATTCGGGACAGGAAGATGTACGAACCGACAAATTTATTTATACGTACTTTGCGATTGAATTTCATTTCTCGGAAACGCTGTTGTTGTCGCAGGGGGGATCGGGACCGGTACGGGAACAGGTATTGGCAATGGTAGCTGCAGTGGAGCAACGGGTGCGACAGTCGCGACAGGAGCGAGAATATTTGTCCCGGTAGGCGGAACAGGCAATGGGACTGGAACAGGTACGGGTACGGACATGGGAACCGAAGACGCCGACGGCGAGGGTGCCGGCACTGTTGAGGAATATAAAAGTCCATTCGATTGATCCGCAGTCGTCGATTGGCCACTCCAGTCTAACGACGTGGGTACTACTTGAAGAACATTACCTACGCGGACTACTTGGCTGGAGCCGGGCCGCACAGGCGGAGTCGTACAGGCTGCAGATGCCTCTCGTCGTGACGATTGCATTCCATTGAAGTCAGCAGGTACCACTTGTAAAACATTCCCAACCTTAACATAAGAGAAGTAGTATTTATAAACTTTTTTTAAATAGATAAACGCACGCATATATATATATATATATATATATATAAAGATATTATATAAATCAAGTACTTGTAAAACAGTAGGCTGTTGTCTGTACATCATTTGCTGTTGCTGTTGTTGGGGAGGAGATGGATACGCAATAACATTGGGATTGAAGTTGGAAGAATAATCTGAAGATATTCCAGTGGAATCCTTGCTATGCTGTTTCTTAATACCCAATTCTAATTCTAACCTGTAAGGAATATATTACATATGATACATATGGTTGATTCTATATTGAGACTGTGTTCCGATATTCATTGCCAGTATTGAAAATCTATAGTTTACATCATGTACAATACCGGCAGTGAATATCAGAATACAGCCTAAATGCAGTTGAAGCATATTTGAACAAAAGCGCAATAGATAACACAAAATTAATTTTTTAACAAAATATGTAAGGGAATAGATTAGGAAGGACTTGGCGCAAATCCTTACCTATCATCAAGCGATAAGCGTTTCGGAGAGCTGGTGGTTGATTCATCTATGCAAGGAGGGTAAGTTAAATTATTCTCTGTATAATAATATTCATTTCCACCTTCAATCTCATTTAGATATTGGAAATTTGTTGCGTCCATATTGCCACTAATACCCATTTCTGAGTCTAAAATATTTGTTCCTGATGCAACCCCTGACTGAACTATAGTCTCTATACGTCTACCCTTTTCACCACAAACATTAAGCTTTCTATTTTTGTCCTCGTCCTTCCTTTCCCTTTCTATTTCGTTCAGTCTACTCCTTCCAGGCGAGGGAGATCTATATGTAAAGAATTATCTCGATTTATGCCAGAGCAAGAAGCTATTTTAGAGTTAGATTGCAAGTTGAATTCTACCTGGAAGACCGCAATTCAGACATTCTCAATCCACGTTCCGGGCTTCTCAATCTTGACATAGAGATCGATCTTGCTCTTGATCTTAAATCCGATGGAGATCTGCTTCTTGATCTCGACCGCGATCTCATCCTTGGTCTTGATCTTGACGTTGATCTAGAACGCGATCTAGATCGTGTCCGCGATCTAGATTGTGACCAAGATCTTGAGCGCGATTTAGATTTTCGTCGGAATCGTTCCTGTCGCTTTGGCGAATATCTCGACCGCGGCGGTGTCCGATTTCGTAATCTATGTCCATGACGATCCAAATCGGAAATGGAGCCTTTATCCTTTTCCCATTGCCAATCCCTTCTTGTACTCGATCTGCCTTGGCTAAAAAATGAAAAATTTCTTATGATTTCGCACGACCGCTCGTGTATAAAATAAAATTACTGACAAAGATTTCATCGATGATATTTTCTCATCAACTCATTATTTAGTCCCGAACCCGCTTAATATATATGCATATAACGCAAATTAAAAATACCTTCTCCTATATTTTGACAGCGGTTGAGGCGAACACTGTATCATATCTCTTTCCAGACTTTCTTCTCTGTAATACGTTCGATCATCATACTCGGCAGGCAAATCTTGTCCAGCAGCGTAAGAATCCACAGATTCATTGCCATCTCGCAAGATATTGCTGTTTTCATACTGCCAATATGTATGATCTAATTCTTCTGTGTGAAATCTGTAGAAATATTACATATTCTTAATCCATACATTGCGATATTATAAATAACATAAATCTAATGCTATAAGTTTTATTTTTGCTTTATCTCTTTTATAAGTTATTAGTGAATTGTATATAAAAACATTCAGATATATAAATATTTTCAAGCAAATATTTTAAAATAATACCTGTTATCTCTATATTTCTCAGATTCCATCGTTCTCTCTCTCAACAACTCCATTGGATCGTAAGATCTAACATCTTTCTCACGATCTACATCTACGCTATCATATCTTCTTCTACCCCAATCTTCACGATTACCTTTAGAGGATACAGAACCATGCTTCTTGAAGTTATCTATAAGTAGATAAAAAACAATAATATGACAATTTACTGAAATCAGGATAAAAATTTATTCAGAAAAAACAATTGCGCGCGTTATCAAGCTCTTTTTTACCTTCATTATAGGAGGAGCGCGGTGAAAATCGCATGTATCTTTCTCTTCTTTCATCTGTTCGCGATCTATTTGATCGTTCGTCATCATATCTCTCTCTTCTCTTATCTCTATCTCGCATACTGGTAGTAGCTTCGTCTTTTCTCTTCGGACTCCTGCTGCGACTTCTGCTCCAACTGTGACCGGGACTTCTACTACCGCTTCCTTGTCGTTCCCACGAAGCATATGGACTTCCGCTCCTTTTTCTCTTTCCTCGTCCTGAAGGACTCGACTTTCTTCGGCCATCGGCAAAGTCTGTTCTGAAACTTTTGTTGTCCCTTCTGTCAGACTTTTCCCCATCATCAGATCTCCTTTCCTTCTTATCTTTACTGTAATCATGTGAATATCGTTTCTCACTCTCTTTCTTACCAGGACTTTTTTTCCTATGTTCTCTAACAGGAGATCGTATACCCGATGGGATATTAATATCATTAAGATTTCGACTTGTTTTATATTTTTTTACGTCATCTTTACTTTCTCTATTGTCGTAATTTTCAGACTGTCCAGGTCGAACGGAAATCGCCTTTTCCGAAGCTGGAGATTGTCGTATTGCTATTACCGATGACTTGGAAGCCACAGCAAATTCAGTCGTGTCTAATAATTTATCGACTTTGCTATTATTTTCCGCATTATACGTCGATTTAAATTGATCTGCTGGCTCTTCATTTGGTGATTTTTGAATATCATTTTGTAATACGTGCGATTCTAGCAATTTTTTTTGTATCGTCAACAGCGCCGCCGCATGCTGAACAGGATCCTGTAACGGTGCCTCTAGGATACGTTTCATCGGCTTTACTTGTTCATTAGTACGTCGTATCAGAAGCTGTTTAGGAATAAGTTTAAGTGCGGTTTTTTCTGCATTCGTTTCATCATCTTTTGTATGTGTTGCCGAATTTACGTTGGAATTTATAATACGTTGCTTACTATGTGATCCTTCTGATTTATACTCGGCGAAAATATCCATACATACTGACTGAGAGTTATGCGCTTTTGGACACAGTTCATTCATCGATAAGTCGTCAAACAAATCATCAGTTTTTTTAATGTCAAATTTATGAGCAGAGTTTTTATCCTCCAGTTGTACTTTGTCTAAAATGTCTTCAATCTTTTCATTTGCTTCATGTTTAGTATCACGCAGTTTTGTTAATTGTAATGGTATACCAGCAATAGGAATTGATAGTTCTTCTGTTGCAACCAACATCTCTTTTCTCCTTTTCTTACAAGATAATGAAGTAGAGCTACTGCTGTCATTAGATCCTTCTATATCCTATAAAAAACAAGAAATAATTATCTAATAAAAAAAAATATTATATTAATTATATTCAAGTAAAAAGGATATACTAAGCTAGAAGATTACATATATTAAAATTACATTTAATAAGAATTTGATATTATTTCATCGCATATTAGTTTAACTGACACAAAAAACTTGTACAATTTTTTTATTTATAATTTTCTATTAAAACACAAATTAATCTATAATCCTTTTGTTTAGATACATTTCGTAAATGTAAGACTACTTATATGCAAGTAAAAATATTCACCTGAGACTTTTGAGAAAGTGCTGGAGAGCTAGGACTATATAATTCTATGGTTTCGTCTTTAAATTTTGCATTCAAATCCAAAATTTCTTTAAATTGATTTCTGGTCTGATGCTCCTTGGTAGACGCAATCTGCTCATCGTTTGTTTTTGCAGAAATTAAATTTTTCACTGATGTGTCTTCTACTTTCTTCATTTGTATAGGTTTAGTTGCCATTTCTTCCGATGTCCACGCTCTTTCTAGTGACTCTCTATTTTGCGATTTTTTATGATAAAAATCTATCAGATCAGATTTATCTGAGCTCTCTGAATAAGTTGCAGCGCGTGAATCTCCTTTTTCTGTTTCTTCGTTTTTTTGTTCACATTTATTAATCTTGGACCATTCTGGATATTCTTCCTCCCATATATCTTTAGTTTCCGATTTCTCTTCGGAGTGCGAGCCCATATCCCAACGACTCTTTCTAACTCGCTTAGAACCAATTGATTCAAGTTTTATTTCCAACTTACTTGAATCTTCCTTGACACTTGTATCTTCATTTGGTTTAATCCATTCTTTCTCTATTCCGACAATGTCGTTAACCTTACAAATTTCTTCATTATTCTTGCATAAAAATGATTCCTCTTCTATATCCCAATCATCTTTTTTATGCTTATTTTTCTGCTTCAAGAGCATCAGCTCTTCTTTTTCGCCTTCCTCTTGTTCCTCCTCCCATATTCTTATTGCGCACAAACGTTCTTGTCTTTTTTTCATTTCTTTCGCACTTTCCTTTTCTATTGCAATATAAGTATCTGTTTTCTCATCATATCTAACTTTTTTTTCCATCTTTTTTGATACACTCTGACTGCTTCTCCGTTTGTTTACAGTCAGATCTGCTATTGCTATTGCTTCCAAGCTATCCACTTCCCACTCATCAGCTAGGAGTTGTTTTTGGCATACTTCTTTTTCAAGCTGTGTCAAAGATGGCACATTCAATGTATCAAAATACGTTTCTCCCCATTTTTCCTTCTTGTGTTTTTTTTCCAATTTTTTTGAAAATTTGACTTCGTTTTGTATTATTTGTTGATTAATACGCTCACCTTCCCTTTCCCAGTCTGCAAGAAACTCAGTGCTGCTTCTAACATCTTTCTCCCTTTTTTTCTTTCTTTTCATCTCAAGTTCCTCATCCGATCTTTCTTTTCCTTCATGAATTCTTTCTTCATTGATTTTAGACGATCTATCTTTGTCTTGCACATTATCTCGACTACGCTTTCTTTTCTTCCGATATGTACTTTTTTCGGAGCCATCTATCTTTTCCAATTCATCAATATGATCCTGACTTGACTCGCTATCAGTTGGCTGCAGTGTAATCACAGAATCTACTTCCCATTGTTTCATGCTTTCATTATCGTGTACACTGATACCAGTAATAGTTTTTCTCGTTGATGTGATTTGATCAGTTCTTTTTTTATCTTTAATTGTAGCTTCTTCTTTAATCTTCTTTATTGAAGTCCCTGAATGTAATACCTTTGTCTCGTCTGAAGGTGAATCTATTACAGGAGACTTGGATATTATTTTGCTTATATCCCCGTTATTAATAGATTTAGCTTCTTTTATCTTTTTCTTAATCTTCTTCTTTTTCTTTGTACGTTCGTCTGAATCACTGCTGCTGGAATCAGTGCTCATCTTCCTCCTTCGCTTTTTTTTTGTTCGCGCAGCGCGTCTCGCTTTCTTTCTTTTCTTTCCAATTGTCTTCTTTTTCCGTTTTCTTTTTCTTTTTTCATCTGAGCTACTGGAATCGCTGCTACTAGTGCTACTACTGTCTGTACTATCGGAGTCTGAAGATGAATTATTCAATATTTTCCGTTTGCGTTTCTTTCTTTTCTTTTCTTTTTCCGAATCTGAGGAACTAGTACTACTAGACGAATCACTGCTGGATATTACTTTCTTTTGTTTTTTCTTTTTCTTGATTTCTCTAGATTCAGTGTTCTCGTCACTTAATCGTTCAACTTTGATTCTAACATTTTCCCAATCACTGGGTATTGATTTAGAATCTTCAGATTCGTTGCTGTTTGTATGCCTAATTTGCATATTATTCTCATCAATTTGTATTTGACAATCTGTGGATATAATGGACTCTTCACATTCTGTACTCTTTATTGATCCTTCTAAAGTTTGCAGTTTGTCTTTTTTCTCTTTCAATGATATTTCAATGTCCGTGTTATCTTCTGCCAAGTTAGATTCTATATTGAATTCATGATAACTATGTGGGGAAGTAGTCTTAACTGGGTTTTTCTTTGGCAAATATTCCTTAGTTACATCAGTTACAGTGCATACCATCTTCATGAATTGTTCATATTCTGAAGCTAACTTTTCATCTCCAGTAGATTGCAGCAAAGGAGATGTTGAAGCTTCGTCATTTATCGTTGTATTGTCAATTTTCTTTTCATTGGATTCATTATCTCCTTTAGTGTCTTCGGCTTTGTTATCAATCTTATCTTCGTCAGTTGTGCTGGAGGATGTAGAACATCTCTCTTCTTTTAAAACAAAAAAACTATTATTATTTCTAGGATTTCAATATTTATTTGTTATACACTATTGTTATCTCGATTATGAAAAGACACTTACGTTGAGCTACGGAAATGTGTAATTTATTTATTGGTTTTTTAATTTCTTCTTTCGTTGCACTGACAGTCATTTCTTCATCTTCGCTGTCCCATTTTGATCTAGGAAGTTGTACAGTCACTTGACATTTAGTATCTTGATGATACTTGGTTGCATTTATTTGCTGATACCAATTACGCTTTTGTGGTTCTGTATCTTCTGTATCAAATCTGCAATTATATACAAAGATCTGGAATAGATAAAGAAAGATTTGAATAGGAAATTATTGTTGGATAGACATTGTGATATACCGTGATGAAGATGCTTCGCATATGTCTCGTATTTTTTCACGACGTTCAGGAGACACAGCTTGTAGAAGTTGCGAGATGCATAAAAAAAGGGACGTGCGTGGATTTTCACAATATAATAATTGAGCCCCCTTTGCTCGTTTCGTCGTTTTAATCGATTCAGGTGGGTACTTTTTAGGTCCGTCAAGTCCTTCAGCTATTAGTGCTTGACGTTTCAGATGATAATTGTTTAACATTAACATATGTTCGAGATAACGCGCATAATCTTGTGCTGTTCTGAAACACATTACACACACACATATATATATAATATATTATATCTACATATACATATAAATATATATACACACACATATATATATAAATCTTGAATATATTATTTTTATAATTGTGTTATACCTATTTCTTACAAATCGTTCTGTATTATCGCGTCTTCTAAGATGACTGATGTCATCAAGAGTTAAACCAGATTTTTGTAATTCCACCCAAGAGTTACACTTCAATAATTCTTTTTCCTTCCATCTATCTTTATCTTTTTCCTTTTTATCCTTATCTTCTGCTTCCATTTCCAATATATCATTTCGTTTGTCTTTTATGTTCTCTTTCTTACTTTTTGTTCCATCTCTTTTTTCTCTTGTCTCTTCTCGTTTCTCTTTTTCATTTTCTTTCCTATCCTTTTCTTCCTCTCTCTTATCACGACTTGTATCCATCTTGCTATCGTCTCGTCTATCTTTATCATCTTTTCTTTTTTTATCTTTTTTACGTATTTCTCTATCTTGAGATGATTTTTGTACAGAATGTTCAGTACTTTCATTTCGATCTTTTACTTCGCGATTCGAGCTACTCCTATCAGTTTTGTCACGATGTCGATGCCTTGAAAATTATAGCAAAACATAGAAAAGAATAAAAAAGATATATTGCATGTGTATAAGAATATTAAAAAAATGTGTATTTTATTATTAAAAATGCTCTTTTTGTACCTTTCTGAATATTTTCGGTTTATTGTTGATCTACTTTTACGAGAGTCGTTTATTCCTTCATGTCTGCTCTTTACTTTTGCATGTCTTTTACTCCCCAATAAATCAGATGTATTCTTGCCAGTATGATTTTCGTTTTCCATACTTGCTATAAAAAGTTTTTATTATTGAATGTCTGATATTACAATTATATAAAATGTCTGTTACAATTATATAAAAATAATACCTGCTGCCATGGATGCCATGGCTAACATTTTACTTTTAGATTCTTCTCTTCGAATTTCTTCAATTGCTAGAATCTTTTCTTCTGTAAAAAATTATAAAAAATATTTCTATAATATCTCAATTACAAAATTAAACAGATACATAATCTTCGAACTATTCTACTATCTTATATTAAATTCTTTAAAAAATTAAAACACAATCTTTTTTATTCTCTATAAATTAATAGAAATTTAAATTGTAATTTTACTGCTAATATATTTCATAATAAAAACAAAACAAGTCTAATAATTTATAAATTGAAACCTTGAACAAATTGTTGTACAAAAAATTTAATATTTGTCAAATTCTTTGTGAATGCATTAACTTATATATAGCCATATAATAAAAAGATCATAATTATCAGATATTATATACTAAAATATATACATTTTATAGTATCACATACCTGTTTTTTTTCGTGATTTATTTATATTTGTATCATCGTGTACTGTTTTATCTTTCATTTTAAAAGCTCCAGTAGAATGCTGCAAATTTGATTTAATTTGGGACTTGGATAATACTTTAAACTGATTAGCAAATGCCATTAATCGTTTTTTTGCTTGAATTTTTCCAAGCACTGGTTTCAGCGTCTTTGGGCTCTCTAATCTTATATATATATATTCAGAGAGCTTCATATGTATAAGGTAGTTTATAGAAATCTGATAATGATGGATATCTATGATAATGGAACACATAAAATTATATGTTGAATATTATACAATTAAATTAAATAATCTACTATATGAATCAATTAAAATAATTTATTTTCTCTTTATATCTTATTTGTTTATAGTACAAAAAATTTAATATTTGTCAAATTCTTTGTGAATGCATTAACTTATATATAGCCATATAATAAAAAGATCATAATTATCAGATATTATATACTAAAATATATACATTTTATAGTATCACATACCTGTTTTTTTTCGTGATTTATTTATATTTGTATCATCGTGTACTGTTTTATCTTTCATTTTAAAAGCTCCAGTAGAATGCTGCAAATTTGATTTAATTTGGGACTTGGATAATACTTTAAACTGATTAGCAAATGCCATTAATCGTTTTTTTGCTTGAATTTTTCCAAGCACTGGTTTCAGCGTCTTTGGGCTCTCTAATCTAGATGTATCTCCATCGCTTATTTGCCCTTTGGTACTCTCTGGTGTTTCTGGCATTTGTATGTCTGACAAGCAAATTGAGGTATCCGGAGTTGGTTCTTCTGGTACATAAGCATCTTTTGATTGGGTAGTATCATTCGATTGAGTATCATCTTTTTCTAATTGTATTACACAAAGAAATCGTTTAGTAACAAATTAAATCTAGCAAAGTATATTTATAAAACATTAAAGATATGCCTTACCTGAAAGAGGCATTCTTTCTTCCTCTGCCATTGATAAAGCTTTAATGTTTATTTAAGTTTTATCTATCTGAAAATTATATTATTCATATAATCTCAATAAATTTACACAATTATACCAAAAACTAATTATATAGTAGGATTCTTTTATAAAAAAAAAATCCTTTAAATAACATACAATAATTTATATATGATTCTGAGATATTATGAAGAAAGGGAATACAAACAATATTTATATATTATTTATGTGAAAGATAAATATGTGAGTAGATATACACACACAAATAATTACCCAGAAAATTATAATTTTAACTCTTACAATGTATACATAATATATTTGATAGAATATAGAAAAATGTGATTTTATTTATGTCTATTTATACTTGAGTACACACAAATAATTACCCAGAAAATTATAATTTTAATAACTCTTACAATGTATACATAATATATTTGATAGAATATAGAAAAATGTGATTTTATTTATGTCTATTTATACTTGAGTATGTACACAGAAATAATTGTATGAAAAAATTTCATATGTAATGGAAGATGTGTATATATGCAATTTCTTATATGCTAGTAGGCTAGTATATACATCTTGATCTGATATCTTACCGCGTAATTCGTATATCTAAATCATTGAGAGACGCATGATTTAGCCAGCGATTTTGGCATCAATGTGCTTTGTGATTTAAAATGTGAACCTAAGATCACTGTATACGCGTTTCTTGCAACAATTCTTTATTTCTATCGGAATTAGCGCACAAAACGCACGACAGACATATTCGACATATTGTCTAAACTGCAGGCCTGCAGGCTGCTCACTGAGCGGAAAGATCAACCTAGGTAAACGATAATAACTAGATCTGAGTATCGATTCTATAATTCAAATGAGAATGAAAATTACATAAATGAGCGAATTTACTAGATTTGGACCAATGAAATTATAAATTTTCTAATAAATGCGCTTATTTTTGTAACTTTCACTCTTACTTGAATTACAGAACCTGTAGCGGGATTCTCTAAACATCTTAGTGACGATTATCGTTGTCGTTAGCGAGCGATAGCCTATGAGAATTGCGCTTTTCACCAGAATTGTCCTTGCCATTGGCTGTCGCCAGTTACCGATACCGAAAACTGTCGATAACAAGTTACTGCTGATATATAACTAGAATTTCTGACGCCATGAGTCAATTCGATCATCTGATTACTAGGGTTCTTACGATCATTGTGCTCGTCGATTGGTCGTTGATCAGAGAATTTTTCTAGAAATTTTTCTAACGGATTTAGATTGGACAAAGATATCTTTGATTCTTTGTCCTGATTGGTCAATCAAATGCTACTCCGATGAGTAGATTTTTGAACGCATCCCAGAAATATTTCGTCAGACAATTGTAGTTGACAGTACTGACAGAGTAAAATGTCATCTTTGATAAGAAATAAACACTTTGCATGATTTAAAAATAATGTAATAAAAAATATTATTAATATGTATATATTAATTAATAGACTTCCAGATTCTTTTTAGATCAGAAAGAGATGTGATAGGGTGTGTGAAATCGGAATCTCGATGACAAATATGTCTTGATCGAAAATGTACATATGTCAGCTTAAAAAAAAGGATCAATATGATAGAAATCACGGCGAAACTTATTCGGGGTCCTATATATTTTTCCGGAGAAATTATAGAATGCTTGGTGACGTTTACTAATCCCCCGAATCCGAATCATCAAATATCACAAAGTCACAGGTACAGTATATATTGTCAATAATATAAATTATTATGTTTGTACATAAAGGTAATTTACACTCTCTTATAGTGATCTGTTTGAGAGTCTTGCATGGGCAAGCGCACAGGTACATTGCCAATGTACGACGAATAGCAAAATGGTGCTTTCAGAGAAAATAAATACTACAGCTCGTTCAGTGGCAATCAATGCAAGTAAGAATTTAGAGAAATTGTTTTAATATTTTCTATTTTTGTATCCTTTTACTTTATTTCTCTACTAATTGTGCATTTATTTTGATTTTGTTCTAGATACTACCTTTGCACCATGGCAGCAAGATAATGGTCATGTAGTATTGAATACAAAGCCAAAAATTTTGTGCTGCGATTTAAGATTGTCACCTGGAGAAAGTAAGACTTGTAAGTTTATAAGTAATCCTAATTTTTTTTAAGAGTAAGGCTGCAGTCAGCAAAACACTACAAATGCTTCAAAGCATTTGATTGACCAATTAGGACAAAAAGAGTAAAAATTTCTTTATTCTGATTGGTTAATGCAATGCTTTGAAGCATTTGTCTCTAGCGTCTTCCTGACTGCAGCCTATGTCTATATGTTTTTATTTAATAAGTTTTACATATTTTATTATATTAAAATTTTGTTATTAGATATTTATCGTGAAACAATACCAAGTGATGCTCCACCTTCATATAAAGGACAGGCTGTAAAATATTCTTATAAGATAACAATTGGAACGCAAAGAGTGAATACAGTTATAAAGTTATTACGAGTACCATTTAGAGTACTATCTTTAAGTGGTAATAAACTTAGAAGATTAAAAAATAAATATATAAAGTTATGAGACAAATATCTATTGCTCTTCTACATAAAGTATAATTTGTATATTGTTTTACAGAATTGCCAGAGATTACAGCGTGCAATGATAGTGTAGATTTGAGTCCCAATAATCCATTTATGGAAACACAGCATAGAGAAACTCCATTAGATATTGCACTACAAACCCTGCAGGTTGTGTACTTTCCTTTGTTGTATTTGAATTTGATTTAAGATTTTTATATAGTGTTATATAGTTTAATGCGTAATTGTATTTTTTAATGTTTCAGAATTTAACAGCTAGACGCAGTCCAAACTTTTACAACGTGACAAACGGCCGCGGGCGCGTAGTGCGATTTTGCCTTTTTAAGAATTCCTACAAACTCGGCGAGGACATAGTTGGAACATTCGACTTCTCGAATGCGACCGTTTCCTGTGTTCAGGTATCTGTATCCTTGCAGTCCGAGGAGCACGTATCGGAAGATTATAAGCGAGGCAAGGTCACCACGCCGACGTTGATTAGCTACAACAAGCATCATGAAATGTGTCTGGGTCTGAAATATTCGCACTTGGTGCTACCGATACCTCTTCACGTTACGCCGGACTTTACCACCGATCTGGTGACGCTCAAGTGGCGGCTACATTTTGAGTTTGTCACGACGCCAAAGCTGGTGGAGATGCCCAGCGAGAACACCATCAGTTGGCACGGACCATCGACTCTGGATGTTGAGACGATGATTTGGGATCTTCCATTGCACATCCATCCAACCACTACGCCACCGAATACGGCGCAACCGACGAAATACAATACCGTCATATAGCTAACATCATAACATAGCATATGTATGCACGTATTGTATATGTCCGGTGCATGTAAATGAGGCGAATTATCGCTACTCTGATACGGCCAAATGTGTTGTAAAAATAATGTAGGAGCGGAGTAAGAAATTCTCCGTTTCGCGTTTTTCTCCGGTAACTCTTGCGATATACCGTTATTCTCCACTATACTTTAGAAAACTTATATTCTGTATAATAATTTATTGTACACAAGAGAGAAAGATATATTTTCGTATGTTTATGTATCTGGATAAGAAAAGTTAAATAATGAAAGAATATGTTGGGATCACTATTTTGAGAGCATACTTTTACATCTCTGTGATAAGTTTTATAATTGTATCTTTGACTATATATTACACAACAGCGTTTTGGATTACTGTGTATTAAATTCCTAATGCAGGATTGTTCCTACTCAGAGTAATAGTTTCTCGGGAGATTAATGACTTTGTAGGAATGATATATTACAGCAACGAAGAAAAATAGACAGACTGGTTTAATCTCTATAAATAAGGCACTCGTATAAATGTTCCTTTTTACATGATTCATGAGATTTGTTCTTTTTTTAACTGCGTCCTTTTACGTTTTTCAGCAATCTTATTTTTCTTCCCTTGAAAACCTAAATGTTATTTCGTTCATAAAGCGAATAAAAAGGTGCAGCTAACAAGAACAGACCTTATAACAAAATGATAGAAATTTATTTTCCATAGTTTTAATTTTTCCCTTTTTTGAGTATTATTAACGTATATGTGTGTGTTTAAAAAATATGCGGTTCAGAGACTTGATAATTAAATGTTTTCAAGGCCAATAAAGCCAATGAGTCTGAAGCCAAAATCATGAAATCCAAAATATATAGCGAGTCTAATATAGCGTTTCTTCATTGAAGAAAGCTATCTGTGCTTATTGAGACAGCGATACTTTTCTTAAAATACTCAAAGGATCAATCAATTTCTCGAAAAAGACGACATTAGTGACGCGCTTCATAAGAAAACTGTCGATCGTCCTGATCGACCGACAGTCTCGCCTGCAGGGGTGGCACCAAGGTCGGCGGTGACGGGGTGGCGAAGGGTGCGTGGTAATCGTATCGGTAGTAAGCTAGGGATTCCCATCGGCTCGGATGCTGCACTTCGTAGGACGTCGGTGGGCCCGGTGGGGGAGCCGCGTAGTAGCCGCCAGGTCGATCGGGCACGCTGGGCATAGGATAGCTGTACTGCGGCTCCAACAAGCTTTGCAGATGCCTTATGTATGTGATGGCGTGGCGCAACGACTCGATCTTGGAGAGCTTCTTGCCCGGAGGCTTACATATCGGTAGCTTCGACCGTAGTAGCTCGAATGCGCGATTCATGTCGCGCATTCGTGTGCGCTCGCGATCGCACGCTGACTTCTTGTAGTCTGAAATCGTTAATTACCGGGGGTTAACGACTGTTCTTGCTCCGGTATACGCGCACTCGTCGTCGTCGTCGTGGCGCGACAACGACTTACCCGAATGATTGAACGAATCAGCTGTTTTTTTTTCACCGGGCGAGCTGAAATCGGATTTTTTAGAAAATTGGATTTTTTAGAAAAGCATTCTTAGTAAAATGCTAATAAATTATGTGTATAAATATATATACATACACATTAAAATTAATTATATAAATTATGTAAACTCTTGACACGCGGATATTGAAAAGTGTGAAGAGATATGCTATAAAAATAATCATGAGAGGAGGTTTTTTTTTCTGAATTATAAAAGAAACTGAGAAAAAAATTAATGTGGTTTTTGCCGATTATTTATCATTGAGAAAAATTATACTTTAAATTGATTAGAGAATGGGTCACATTTAAACTGTAATAATACTTATATTTGATAAATTATTCAATTTTATTAATAGAAAAGCATTACGCAGAGATATGCCCGGCAAAATATAGTGCGATACTCTATGCAAAATTAAATATGAAATCACGAAATCACCAACTCGTAATTCGAGAGACATTCCTGTTGTGAAAACAAAAAAGAGACTAATATGATTAATAAGCACAAATATGTGCATAAATTTTGAGTATTTATCTTGGAAAATGTCCAAGAAAAACAGGCTGAAAAATATACCGTAATATAGGAAATTTCTATTAATTATTTTTGGATGAAAGTACGAAATTTGGAAAGAAATCGAGAAATATATAAAAATGACGAATATGAAAGCAAGCCGCAAAGGTTAGAACCGATTAAAAGTGCGAGATTATTTAAATTTGCATTAAATGAGAGTGAAGAGGAATTGTAAATATTTCTGCAAAATATATGAAATTTTACAGCTCCTCGTAACTTATTGTATATCGCATCTTAAATAATAGCTTATCGTATACTTAATATGCAATTCAGTTAGTGACATATATGATTATGTACGTGATTATTCTTTGCGTATCAAACAGCTCGCAAAAAAATTATTTTACATTCAAGTATAATTAACCGCGATCTACCTCAAGATAATTATTTCTTTTTTAGTATTCCTTCATTACAGTAAGATTTTGCTTCAAACCGTTTGCATTATTCATTCTTTAAATATATTTAAAAAATGAATAATGCAAACAGACGATGATATGTTAAAATTGAAATATTGTCATGTGTATTAAATCAATTGATTTCGGAAATCAGTATGACGTTTAATTAGATGACATCCGTATCTCAAGTAGCTTCATTACGTTTCGTATAAAAGTAAATGTATATCTGTAATAACGTAATTAATTGTTTCTAAGTCTTTTGTATGAGGGTAATTCTAAAAAAGTCTGCCGAGAAGTGATCAATCGAATAGACGCTGCGCGATGCGACACGTGAGATAAACGAGATATGGAATAATATTTTATATATATCGATAGGAACACGACTGAACGAAGCGCGAAACTTTCGAGTACCTTTGCCGCATATGCGGAAGAGGATAACGGTGATAAACGTGATACCGCGAGTCCCGGATTCGGAGCCAGATTGTTTTCGCGCGGTTCAGGTTGTCACGAGTCTGAATCCTGGACGCAGAATCACTCGAGACCGCGGCAAGTCGATAGAATCTAAGCAAAGCTCGGTCGAAATAGCGCTTGTGACCTGTCGCGGCTTCGAAAACGTTGATCAAAGTAAGAAGAATTAAGCAATAATAAAGAGCATATATGTATATCTCTTTCTCGATCGTTAAACAAGCCCAAGTATTAAATAGAAAAATACTCGTCAAATCAATCCACGAGTTCCTGCGTTTCTGATACAGATAAAATAAAAAATATTATCGATAGATAACAACTTTCAAATCATTAATAATACAGAAGTAATATCTATCTTTAATATTTAAAAAAAATGTATTTTTTGTATATATTTTATTTATTTATATTCCAGAGAGTTGCTCAAAAATATGTATGAACTTGTAGATTGATCTAATATATTAATTTTATATAAGCTGATATATATATATATACGAGATGAATTTTTCTATATATAAATAAGAAAACATTTAAAAACTTATATAAATTAAAAAACTTATATAAATTTATATGAGGCATGATCGATAGAATGTTCATAATATGCCCGTATTTCCAAGATAAGGAGGGATGTCAAGATATTTGCTTAGAAACCGATGTCATTGAGCCTTCCAGCGGTCCACCGCTCTCGACGCAGCAAGAGAGCGTTCCAACGATCATTCAGAATGATTCCAGAAAATCTATCGAATTTCTACAAGAAGAAGACGACCAGTGTCGGCAAACCGTACGTGAGATTGTGTGCAACGAGAAATTGCGGGGCCACGTGGAGCGTAGCTGCGAGAACGTGGATCGGAAACAGAACTGCGGCGATCGTGTTATCGAGATCGAGAAGGAGGAGGAGAGTAGTAAATGCAGTAGTTGGTGGAAGGATGGCGGCCAAACAATTTTACATTTCTTCGCCAAGATCCTGGGGAAGCATGTCGGAATGAACACTAAGGGACCGACGGATCGTATCTCGCCTATCGGCAAGCGTGTCAAGCGCGTCTCGAGGGACGGCAAAAACCACAATAGACATAGGAGAGGTATCGATGGGAGTATACGCTTGAAGAGAGTCGACAACGGCTACATTTTTCCGAATCATGTATATAGGTATAGAATGATTTTAATGATAATAGCATGCACTGCGTTTAGCAACACGTGATAACACATTTGAAAGAATCTATAATTTGATTTAAAAAATTCTTCACTCATAAATTAATGCAGAAATGGAATCATATACACTTTAAATGCTCGAGTATCTTTTGCTTTTATCAGAAGTTCCGCGATTTTTTTGCAAGCATCTCAACTTCAGAAGTTTGAACGTACATGTGAATTTTGATCGACGATGCATACGCATGTCTACAAATAATTTTAAACCTGTCGCGCGACACGTAAAAATGTGCAGCATCTGAAATTGAGCGCATCTTCGTGATGCAAAAATTGCTCGCCTTTTTCCCGAAATACGTGCATATACGTTTTGAATTGATATTCATGCGCCCGCCTTATCGTATTCGCAGGAACAAAAGGAGCCGACAGACCACGACGGAAGATAAGTCGCGTGAGGAACAGCATCATCCTTCGATTCTCGTGCGACAGATACAACGAACTCGTGACAAAAATCTACGGATTGTGCTGCTGGAGCGGGAACTGCGCATACGTTCGTCTAAGAAAGACAAACGTTTAACTGCGAACGGCGTTAACATCAGACAATTAAGCAGTCCTCTTTGTTGAACCCCTCTCTGTAAGAAAAACTGAAACTCGCTAAAAGAAATCTGATTTTGTTTGTAGACAATTCGGATTGATCATGTCATTTCGATTTCTTTCGGACAAGTGTTTTGAGGGTACCTAGCATGTTAATTATCTTCAATATCGCGCGTAAATTAGAGTTTAATCGTGGATGTGATCTCACCAGGCGACGCGCAATTCGACATTGCCGCACCTTTCTCAGTCTGCGACGGTTCCCGTTGCACCGATTTGATGTTGGCTTCGTGGAGCATCTCGAGATGCGAGTGTCCGCTGATTATCTCCGGTTCCGGTACTCTAATCACGAGCACTCTCTCTCCCTCGGGAGTCTGCTCGCCTCGCGCCTCGTAGCTTGTTTCTTGCCATCTGCTTCTTATAGGCTGTGAACGCGTAGTTTCTTCTATGGAAAACGATACGCAGATAATGAGGCGATTTTATTCGGTATCGGTTAAATATGAATAATGTTGTGTGCTCTGCTCGAATGATTATCTAACAATAAGTTAAAAAAGTTACAATAACGCCAACATTTGATTTTGTCAAGTATATACAATAAAAACTGCGTTAAAAAATCTGATTAACTGACGACGTCGATACATAATAATCGAGAACCGTTAAAATGATACGTAATAAGCATAGATAATCTCCACGAACCTGGAAGTAATCCTTGATCCTGCTGATTCACCGCGGAACTCGGTGAGCTCACTTCCCGACTCGCAGCTTTCTGTTGCTGCTGTTTTGAGTTCTCATCCAGGTCGAGCAACACCGGCGAACGCCTGTAATCCTCCTCATTACTCTCGTTCTCGGACTGGAATATAAATTAGCTTCTTTTTCTACGCCAAATTCAAGCAACAGATTCTAGCAGCGTAATTTTTCGATAGGTCGATTCTCTCTCTTTCTCCTCCGTATGCTCAAATAAATAAAAAAAAAAAATACATATCACACAAAAAACTGAACAATAGAATTAATTTCAAAATATAATGCGTTACTTTGGAAAATTTAATTCGGAACACAAGTACAAAGTAATATTTTACTTAAAAATTTTTATGTCAGCGCTATATATGTATATGTATATTCATGATATCAGATTTGCACAAAATTATAAGAGAAAAACGAGAATCGACAATCGATCGCATGTATATCATTGGTAAATATTTGCGACGATTGAGTCATAAATTCCACTTTTACCTCATTCTTCGCCGATTCGGCGCGATATTCGTCCGAATTTTGCTCCATCACAGGTACCCGATCAAGCACAAATGACATCTCCTCGTTGATTCCGGTATCATCCATCGACATACCGTAGAGAAACGACGTGGAAAACTGACGAGTCGCCTTTCTCGCCGAAGTCTCGTAAGGCATATATCACGTGGGTCTAGCGACCGCGTTTGTCCTCGGATAAGATGTGGATCGGCCACAGTCGTTTTATTAATGTTAATTTTATCCGTTTATTAAGTATTCAGGTGTTCCGCCAGGGGTTCTTAGTTTACCGCGACCAGATGGTCGCCGCAAGAAGAGAGATGTACCGAATAATCTTGTGTGCCCTGTTCGAATTATAATCTAAATTGAAAAAGTTCCAATAACGCCATTTTTCGTTAAGTAAAATTGACAGAGACTATTGGGAAATTGTAGAAAATTATTGATACAATAATAATACCAAGAAAATCAAGTAAAAAATGTGCTCGCAAAAATTGACGACTCTGTAAAATAATCTAGTATAGTTCTTATCGTGTGAAATATATTGAGGAATAATCTTTTTCATAATAATTATTATAGAAAATATTGATATATTAAGATATAAAAAAGCATTTTATAGAACTTGGTCAACTTTGATATACTGATCAAAATAAGGAAACTCATGTTTTTAATTTTTTATAGATCGTTCGATCAATAATCTTTGAGAAAAGTTTCCGTTTGCAATAGAAAGCGGGTGCTTATAATATTAAAATATTTTTCTTTTCAAGTATGTTTTTTGCTTTCAATTGTACGTATCTCCTAGAGAATTAAACGGATATAATGATAGTGTCCGGGCGTGAGTGGTCTATACCTGGTGCGCGATATTAGCATATGAGAGCCTCTGGGATGATCGGGATAAAAATGGGAGTACAAACATCGGGGCATAATAGACGCCCAGCCGATGGAAATACTAATGAAGCGGAACCGTGCAAGTATAACAGATCGTGTAAGAATGGCGCACGGAATGGGCGGAGATGCGACGGGAATTTTGAATATGATAGAAAAAAAAGACTTGAAAGCGCATACCGCATACTACATCACGCTTTTGCCAAGTTAAGCGATGTGTGATTAATACGCAAAATCGAATGTCGAAAATATTTTCAAGTGACGAAGATTCATGACAATGGATATCACAACTATATGGCTAATCGTACCGAAGTACTCCCATAAAATAGTGACATTCTTTTGTACAGGTATTTAAAAAAAAAATCTTTTTTTTAACAAATAATTTAGTTTTATTAAAAAATTCTTATTTAAAAGTCGCATACTGCGCGACATTGTTGCATCGCGAAACGCATTTATATACATCCTGCAGATGTATGTATGCACAAAAAAACTATATATTCACAATATATTCTTTATATTCAAAGCAGTCCTCAAAATGCAAACTTTGTTTCGTTTCTTCCTCACCCGAATATCTTTGAACTCGCAAGTCGCGAAAATCTAGAAATAAACGACGACCTCGTTGAGGGTATATTCGACGCATTTTGACGGGCATCTATATCTGTGAGAGAAAATATAAAATATATATATATATATATATACGAAATTGATCGCAAAATATATGAAAAATCATGATTATATACCATCATTCAACGAATTGTCTTTCTTTTTGTAGAAAAAGATTGTCAATGCTGTACGTAAATCTTTGTTGAAAGCAAAGTAAATCCAAGGGTTGACGCAACTTGTAAGACTATTTAACAGACATAGAATGGTGAAAGCAGCTCCTACGAATTACAGCACAATATGAGGTAAAAATTAATAAACTTAAAGATTTGGAATTTGAAATATTAGATTTAAAGAAAAGTATATGGTCATTATTGCATTGGTTCTTAAGATGATAATTTAACATTGTCAAATATTATAAAATTATATAAGTCAAGCAATTACAATTTGATTAAAGAATATCAGTATGAATCGCTAAGTATTGTACTAATTTTTATCAATTTATCTAGTTAATAATAATTTTTCAATTACATTTATTTATGTCATTGCTATTTTACAGAGTATTTACCAGTAAAAAATGGCAAAGTGGAAGCTTTAGGATCCCACGTTGCCCAGAGTTCAGATCCGATAAATGGGGTACTGGTAACAATATACAAAGTAATGACAATGATCGTCTGTTTTACGGTATTGAGCATGGCTTTAGAGATGAAGGGACCACGATTTTGCTGTGAGAAATTGGCTTTTTTATTCTTTTTGAAATCAACAACTCCTGACATCTTATTGCTCGTCCAGATTGCTATACATATCTTTGTGTACGTGTATACAAGTACTATGAAGGGTAACAGAAACTGCACGATACTGTACCTATAATTAAAGGAGTCACAATGTTTTAAAATTTATCTTCATGCCGAGCTTGTATGTAGTATACACATATAACATATATATACATATATATAAAATTTTAGTCCATTTTTCCTTATTTCAAATTTTCTCTCTACAAAAGAGAGCGTATTTATTCCATAATAAGGCGAGATATATTTAACACTTCATTTCTTACTTTCCGCTCCATATCGATAATGAAAAGTTTATACCAGTACGTAAAGATTGTGCATGAAAGAAAGCTTCTATATATATTTTTTTATAATTAAAAGAAAAGAAGTGTTTATCCCTTCCCCGAAAAATTACTATATATATACATATATAACACATAAATGTGAATATTACCAAGTGACATAGGCTCTCTCGCCATATTTCAAGTTAAAAGTGGCCCAACATTCCCAAATGTCTGGCGATATTTCCTCATATGAGAATATAAAAACCTAGGATTTTTAAACAAAAAAATCAGTAATTTTTTTCTTTCTCGTAATAACAATAAACATTTGAAAAATTTATGATCCAGCCGGATATACATTTATCAAAGATGTCAAGAAATTCGTAGAAGCGAATTCTCGCATGAGACAAACGGATGATACATTTATAAGCGACAAGTTTGCGCAATTAGCGCTCTCATAAATTAGCCTGTCGCGACGCGCGCTATTAGATTTGCGTCCGTTGTCTGCATAGGATAAAAATTAATATCTCAAGCGTTAACTGATCCGCCCTTCGTGTAAAGCAAAGTGGCGGTATGAATAAGATACGGCAAAAGAGTAGAGGCGCGAATTAAATTTTCGACGGACCTGCGGTATACACAGTATTGCGGCGAGCATCCATGCGCCGTACACCATCATTTTCGGTCTTCTAGACGCGATGCTGCAGTAACTAAATGGATGGCAAATGGCGTAATACCTGTCTATCGCGGTGACCGTCAGGACATAGGAACTGAGATACAGACCGAACGGCTGTCCGAATTTGATTAGTTTACAGAGCATCGCTCCGCCCTGAAACCTGATGGTTGTTAAATTCAGTTTTGTCAAATTCATTTAATGGGGTCATCCTTATTAAGTTATTGAACTATGGCAGAATACACGCGAAAAAAAAATATAACAGAAATTTATATACTAGAGATATATTATATTTGTATAAAAAAAATGTTTGCACTTTCTCCCAATTTTTGATAATTTATCTATTATTTTAAAATGTTGACAAGTTAATATAAGTTAATATTTAAAAATAATAAACTGCATTTTTATGAGACATACATAAATTACTAGTTAAAACGGCGGAAGCTTGTTGTTTTCAAAAGTTTACCGATACTGTATCAAAATTGTTACTAGTTAAAAAACACGTTTTTCGCATTTCCTCTTATTATCTTGGCAAAAATTTACGTATTGATTAGCTCATTAAAAGATCATAAGACTGATCGGAGTAACAAAGCAGCTTACCTGAATGTTATATCCCAAGCAAGTTGCGGTAAAACATCGAGCAAACCTGTCAATAGATCGGCGACGCTCAAATGTAGAATGAAGAAATTCATTCTGGTGAATTTTCGTCGCTGATAACGTCGTTTGGCATAAAGGGCAAACAGGATCAGAGCGTTGCCGATGAGCGTGACGAGAAATATGCTGGTTAAAATTGCAATTTCCCATCTGGCGAGATACTCGTTTCTCGTGTCGTCCGATGTCTGCACTGAAGATGACAACGACGGTAGCGAAGTATTCGAATCGTACGACATATCTCTTCCAGATACTCTTCACACTTTTCTTTCTCAATATCTTTCTGCACTTTTCGCTTTGTCATTTAGACAAAATTCGTCCTGAAAAAAAAAAAAAGAGAACTCCGAAGAACGTCCGCGCGGATCCGCGCCTGCTACGAGCACGCGACGTGAAATTCGCGTGCCGGTTGAATATTCATACAGACTTCCGGTAGCGACGGTGTAACAACACTCGTTGCCTCGATACAATTTTTGCGCAAAATATTGTCGAACATATCGTGAAGCGCGCCGATCGAAAACGATCAAACACAATTCGATGTTGCTGTCAAGAGACGGATGTATCCGGTCGAAAATCCGTCCGGCATGTTGGAGAAACGCGAGGGACTAATCCGCGGAATTTCTACGGGAGCGAGCAATCAGCTTTTTGCAAATCGCTTAAGCAACTTTATCGACCTACGCGATTCGCGCGAATCACGCGTGCAACATCGATATTGCACGTTGTACTCGGTCGGATCGCATCGCGTCTCGCCTCGAGTCAGTCACGAGGTGCAGTGGAAGGATCGACGAGAAAGAGCAGTCACATGACAGAAGTTCATGGAATCGTGTATGAATTATGCGTGTATAGAAATATTTTTTAGTGTCTTTTTTGAACGCATTTGACATATATAATAAGAGAAAATATGTTTTCTAGAAATATAATTTAAAACGATTGATATATTCTCTTATTGTATATATATTCCATAGTTATATTTCTAGAAAACGAATTCTCTTTTCTTATTAGACATTTAATACGTTTCGCATGCACACACGAGAGTTGCTACAAAAAAGTACGTTTTATACCAAATGTAGATTGAAAAAAAAGCGCATGCAAATTTTAAGTTACATAGAGCAAGTATAAAACTAAAGTAAAACGCATTCCTACAGATTTTCATTATATGTGAATTATTTGCCGAATAATTTCAAGCAATGAGAGCGTTACCATTAATTTGTTATTCGCGAAAAACTGGGAATCTCTTCAGTGTAATATACAGATAATCTACATAATTACAATCACATTGGCTGTTGATGCGAGGGTATTATCATAAACGACATTTATCATAATTATATAAATGATGCATCGCAACGCTGTCGTTCATCATTTTTATGGATCATACTTAAACTTATTAAGTTATGTCAGAAGTTAATTTTTAAATGGAACTTTGCTAATTGACTAGAACACTAAAGAAATGCGATTATAATAATGTAAAATCGACAATCATCTGACTATAACAATATTTGTCGAGAATTGCAGTGAATGGTATATTGTGGAAAAATTATAGAGATTTTTCGTTCTGATTATACAAATCGATGTAAATCGACGATTTTCTCTCGAAAAATTCACAACGTTTTTTTATTAATTTTTATATTAATTTTTATATATGCATAAAATTAAAAGAATAATAAAAGTTTTCAATAAAGTTTTCGATTTTTTAGGTAAACGATTCTGATTTGTCGACGTATCTCATTTGTATATCTATTTTATTGTTCGCTTTTCTCTTCCCATCGAATTTAAATTAAAAACGTTTGTGCGTGTAGTTTTGTTTTGTAGATTCGACAAAACAAGATTATTTTTACATTCGCAATCAATATGTAGATTTTCTTGAAATACGATTGTTTTTTGCGCAAAGATATACAAAACAAGCTTTTTCTTTACTTAGTATGCGCATGTAAAACAAACCGGAAAAGAAACATCTTAACAATTATGCTAGTTTAGTTCCAATCGCAAGAATTTTCCTTTAGTGATCGATAAGTATCGATTATGACATTGATGTCCGTGTAACATGCGATACAATTTCTCTGTGTCGTCTCAGAGGCGTTCCATATAATTATTTATGATAGTATCGAACGATATGAAGTATGCACAATGGACTTTTTTTTATGGTAAATCATTTATCGTACCTTGACGTATTCGCCAAGGTCTCGCCGAAACGCTTCGCAAAAAGCGTCTTCCTCCAGCGCGCGATGCGATATATGTATAATCTTGCTAATGCACTTTGACCCGCGGCAAAAATGCCACTTTTTATGGATTTTTTTTATTGACGATGAATGGAAATTAAGATCATTTATAAGTTCGTTCAAAGTTGAAAGACACGAATTGATCGACGCTAAACCTCGACGAGAGGAGATTTAATAACACAAGATATTAAATATTTTTTTTTTTTTATAACGACTCGGTAAAAATATATAACTTTTTGGAAATAAAAATATATTATCATTTATTAACTAAAATTATTATTGTCTATGATTGCATTCCAGGAAGATAGAATATCCTACGTCAAGCGCACGTCAAATGGGGAAATATCGACATAACTGAAATAAAATAATACGCGTCATATGATAATGCGTCTTTTCCTAAGAAACAACAACTTTTAGATTTTATCGAATATGTTTATTTGTGTAAGTGCGCATTTCAGGAACATGTCTAGGATTATTTTTGCGTTTTTTGCGTGATGAAAAAAAATTAATATTAATGTTAATGTGTACTTTGCTCTCTTAACTGAGAAATAATATAATGCTTTTTAATTTATCCGGTGAAACGACTATGTAAGCATGACTTGATAATTGACTCGCGGCTAGGTAATGTATAATTAATTAGTGAAACACAATCTCGATGTAAATGCGTTCATGTGCTGGTTAATGATCGAGCGACAATGTCGAGCGGGCTAGGCGTGATCGCGACACAACTTCGGACATTTGTTTGATCAAGGTGTAGGTATACTCAGTTCGTTTATTATGCACCGCATATGGCATTGAATGGTTAAACAGTTCAATTAAATAGGTGCACATGACCTGTATTCACGCAAAAAGACGCATGAAATGAAAGATCTGGGCGCGTTATAATTATTGCGACTTGCTTTTTGTACACGCTTGAAGTTTTAAATTCTCACGCAAAACAAACTCTATGAATTTTTTTTTTTTTTACTTCTATACTTATTAGATTAAAAGTTTACGTCGTAGATATGAATTCAACATTTTATATCAGTGTTTGTCAACTTTTTCTTATTTGTAATTTTTTAGCGTTTTTTTACCTATTCTAAAAGATTTCATCTTTTCATGATTAATAAAAAAATATTAAAAAATTACTGTTAGAAAAAAAAAGAAAAAAGCGAATATTTAGAGATTAGCTTGTTTCTTATATTTCGAGGATACTTTATATAAAACAACAAAAAGAACGTTTAAAATCTGGTTCTCATAAAAGAGACACTGAAATATCTGATAATATTTTTCCATAAAAAAAGTTTGCTGGATAAAATAATCTCAATTTTTACGATAACGCATGATTGTTAATCATATTGGTAGATCCCAGAAACTTAATCATTATTTTGTTTTTTTATTTTGGCTTATTTGCCGCTAACCAATGGGGGTTGCAATGAATGAAACCGTAAAGATTGGTATGTTTTAATTATTGATTCCAAGCACTAGTGCGATCGAAAACTCAATTATACTCACTTAAATAAAGATTGTGGTGGAAACTTAAAAAAAGTTTCCCATGATGAAATAAATATTTTTATATTTCGTATGCGCATTCTTCCGAAATACGACGTGGTCTCTTGGATTGAGAACCACTGCTTTGCATCATCCCTCACGATACATCACGGGCGCATCCCTTTCGACGGGTGTCGCGCGTAATTGACTCGGAGGGAGGCAATTGATGCTGGTCGACTCTCTTCATAACTTACTCCACTATCGTCGGAGCATTACTCCGCCCTGTGCCCCGAAGGAGGGCTTGCAATATCTTTGCGTTTTCTTCATTTCTATGATCTTGGCGAGCCATGTCGGTGCCTCGTATGTGCCGGCCCTTCGCCTTTTCGCCGGCGCAGCAAGTAAAGACGTTTATCATTGTCGATGCCGCTCGTCGCCCGACTCGTCGTTCTCGGTTATTACGGGTTATGAACGTTCTGGGAGGCGCGCCGCACACCGGTCGATATAAAGAGAGAAAGTGATGACCTCGGCGCGCGCTCTGGAAAAGCTTCATAAAGTAAATTACTATGTGCCGCACGTACATCTTATGAGGATTAAGGAGGGACGTACCGGGCAGACACCCCGCCGTCGAGGCATCTCTTTTGGTGGACTTCTCACCCCTGTTTCTTATTCCCGACGTATTCGCCGAGATGGTTGAAAATCACGAGATGCTCTCTCTCTCTCTCTCTCTCCCTCCTCCCTCGTGGTTGTACGCTCACCGATGAAAATAGAGAACCACCGCAAGGGTCAACTTCTCACAGGGAAACTTGTATAGATGTCAATGTTAAGCGTGTAATAAGTTCGGTTTCATTGGATTTGCGAGGACGCTTATCTCTGGTTACGGATATTTTTGTCCGTGAAATGCTATATTCAAAACATATTCTCCAATTATTTATCACGCGAATAAATTCAAACAATTTGTAATTCATTTTCTTGTTATTTTCCCCAACTACATATAGGGAAGAATCAGAAACGGTGACTAAAACTAATAATTTTAGAAAACCCGATAGTAAACCGCATATCATACAAGCAAGATATTAAATTCCTTTCCTCTCTATCCTATGTAATATATTACTTTAAAAAATAAATAAAACAGATTTCTTTGATTACATAGTTATTTCGCGGCAGTCGTGGCGCTTTGAAGCTTAAGTTTTATTAGTTTCTATTCTTAAATGCTCCTCTGTAGAAATTACATCATAATAAACGTTTTATTTATAAGGAAAGCAAAGTTTCATTTATAAAGAGTTCTGTGCCTGTTATAAGCATGGTTATTAGCCGGATGCCCGTACCGACGAGCACGCTGGGAGGTATTACTGACAATGAAAGTCAGTCAGATGTCATATTTATCTCGTTTAAGTGACAGTAGTCTAAGTATATGAAACCTTCTCAATTCTTAATAGTAATAATACTACTTAAGTTAACAAAATTCGATATCCGCGTTAGGTATATAATTAATTAATTTGCGTAAGAAAATTCTTCGTCCCATTTCTCGTTTCGCCGCATTTGATTCGTCATAATGATATTAAAGCAAATGCTGATAAAATATCCTCTGCAAACATTTTACTATGTTTATTTATAAATACTTATCGTCATTAATTTTTCGTTTTTCGTAAAGAGAAACCGACTATTATATAAATTTTCTTACCTCTCAAAAATTTGTGCGCATCTTCTTGATTATCCTGATTTTATTATTTTACCGTTTTCTCTTGTCATGTGTAATGCGACATCGTTGAGTAGATCGAGATTTGAGCTTTTCATAAGACATAATTAATCGCAAATACGAGAAGGTTCGCACGAATGAGGTGAGAGCGACACGGAGATAAGAGAACTAAAGACAATGACAAATATTGACAGATAAAAGAAGAGAACGGACTGGAGAACCTGGGATGTGTGTATGTATATATATGTGTGCAGTTTAATATTAAAACGAGATTTCTCTCTCTCTCTCTTCCTTGATATCTATCAGGCGTCCGTTCTCGCCTATGTTATCTCCATTGAATATCTTGCGTACTCAAAACGCGATTTTCCAGTGAAACTTTTAATTATAAGGATTGAAATTAATAACAAACCGTGACGGCAGCTATATATAAAATAATAGCAAGATCATAATAAAACAGATGTATATTCTCGTGCCGTCATCTCGATTATTGATTGCCAGAACAGTTATAGAACTGATTCCTTAATGTGCAGATTCTATTGAAAATACGCATATAAACTATGATTATTATTTATTGTCTGGACTAACAAATATTAGCTATTCGTCTACATTGTACAGTATATTTATATATAGATTCGTAGATAAAAATATTGAGTTAATCAAAGATTAGCTATTATCGTAATTAATATGCGATTAATGCATTTTTAGATGCTGGATCAAGTTAGATATTTTATGTGTTTTTATATTATAAAACATATATATTGCTACAGAAAAAAATTTGTTATTCAACTCTAAATATCATATTATGTGTATGTGTGTGTGTGTGTGTGTGTGTGTGTAATTGATTGAATATTTACTTAAGTAATTTTCTCTTAATTAAAATAATACAAATAATGCCAAATGTTATTAAGGCTATTATCAAAAAAACAGCATAGCTAAATAATTCTATATGATGTCTATGGAATTTTATTACGAAAAGTCGCGTAGACATCAGTCGTAACTATTTTCCTAAGATCGTACTACAGTCCAAAGTATTTTATTATGATTAATTTACTTAAGTTGCAGAGAGTGCATGAAAATATGCCGACCACGAATTGTTCATTAAAAGTTTATCTAGTAAAGAGATACTTTGTTATTCGATCCTCCTTCTTCGTTTCCTTCTCCTTCTTCCTTTCTCGTGAAAATCTGAACTACGGCTTCAATCATATTTCTTTACATCTATCCTGCTGCGTCCAAGATCAAATGTAAACGTTGCCATTACGTAGTTTTTCACGAGACGCTCTTTTCTGTTGTCCTATGCGTCCTGATCTCAGATTCAACTTTAGTAACAAAATGGCAAAAAGACAGTGTTGATAATGTTTATTTTCTAAAAATGATGCAGGCTTCGCACGTATCGATCGAAGCTTTAAAAACCCGCATACTTACGATATTTGCGGCCGCAACTTGATTAATATAAAGTTAAAAATATTTCTCGCGATATTTGAAGAGCTTGTTTGCGTGCCCGATGTAGAAACACGACACATTTGTCGGTCGAATATTTAGTTATTGCGATTTCACGGAATTAATTCGGGAAGCGTGGTTAATTAGATAACTTCATTACATATTTTAATAATTTCAACTGAGATTCAATAGAGAGAGAGAGAGAGAGAGAGAGAGAGAGAGAGAGAGAGTGCCCCCCACGCAATAATAAGTATGCTTATAACGCGGTGCATTCGCGCTCCGGCTGATGACGGATCTCGTGCTCGCACGCGAGGTAACTAAATTGGCTAAAGTTACTGCAAATTTCACGCCCCGGTGTAAAGCAGCTCGGAAGGAAAATTAAAGAGGATGCGACTGTGTGCCGGGGTGAAACACGCAAGAAGCGGATGAAGAAAACGTAGCGCGCTGTAATTTCGCGCTTCGTAAGAGCTCTCCCTCTCCCTCTCTCTCTCTCTTTCTGTTTCTCCCTCTTCAGACAGACCACGACGTGCTCTCGCACGACTCGGCGTCGGACCTAGCAAGAACCGGTTTAGTAACCGAGGTTTAATTGTCTGTCTTCGAGAGGCTAATAGTTCTCTCTCGCGCCTGTCTTAATCAGATAACGAAGAAATTAATTGTAAATCGCGGTACGAGATGCAATTTCCTTCGCGTTCATCACGAGAATAGTATGAAGAAAAATTAACGGATGAGATTAACGTTAATTAGAGAGAATACAGTAGGGAATTTATTATTAATAAAGTTATTACTTACTTATCCACGGAATCTTGTTATGTATAGATAAAGAAGACAACAATGATCAGCGCTGTTAAATGTTAATTAAAAATATCTTGTGGATATTGCTATACAATATATAATTAATTGTAGTAAATTGTAATTATCTGCTGTGTACTCTCTGGATTCGAAAAAAAGCAGAGAGAGAGAGAGAGAGAGAGAGGAAAAGGGAGAGAGAGTTTTGAATATACGAAATAACGTTAAGCAAGGTACTTCGTCAGGATATTTCTCGGAGCTTCTTGCGCTCGAGCTTACCAAATGTTTACGCAGCACCGTGGCAAACGACGCAAAAACGACAATGTGCTCTATGTATGCTTTAAAATAGTAACGTTTCTCACGTACACAAGTCGAGAGCCAGAAAGACATCACTATTAAACTCTCTGCCCGAGCTAGACAAAAATGTATATGCGCGCTCGGCTTGCTCTTGTTAAGCGTGCAATAGGCAGCCCGGGACGCTTAGTCCGCACAAGGTAACAAAACAGACGGGAACTTCTGGGAAACTTCCGACCGTGACTTGAAATCTTGTTAAATAATTTAGCTCTTTTGTGTACACCCTCCCTCAGTTTCTTCCTCAGCTTGCCACACACACGCCCGGCTTCTCTAAATGTAAAATACGCATGACTAAGCTCTTTATTATGACTTGATATCCCATTCGCCGAAAGCGCTGTTGCAATTGAGATTAATAATTTTCTGTATTGCGGTTTCTATTTGTTCCTTTATCTTGTTGCATCACTGCTGAAAATTATTACATAATCGAGAAAGTTTGTACAATTTTGACAGAAGATTTATGTATTATTTCTGTATATTTCTGTTATTTGTATATTGTGTAATAAACTGACGATATTCTACCATTAATAATAGTTATATGTCATATTTAAAATAATTTTTTCTTCCGATTTTATAAAACTTTTATTGCACAATATATAATTTGCGACAGAATTCAAGATGGAATTCTGTTTATTATATATAACATATAAAATATAAGTTATATGTATTTCTTATATGATTATTCTTTAAGTATTTTTTATTTAGTAAAATTAGTAGAATTTATCTTTAATTTTGTCGTGAACTATCGTCGATAGTTTTACGATATTAAATAAAAATTTTCAGCTTAAAAAAATTTTTTTTGAAGTTATGGGAATATTTGCGGAGCACCTTCAAATTTTAAGTGACTGCACGATGTGCATGAAAACGTTCGTAGATCATATCTGAAATAAAAAATCAAAATTTTTTCTTATTAAACATTGTAATAGTTATCTGCTATCCAAACGTTTTTTCAAAATTTCAAAAAATAAAAAAAATGACGGCATGTTGAAAAAAAGTTTTGGTTCTTTTGAAACAAAATCCATCTTTTTTTTTATAACAAAAAATAGGGAAACGGATTTAAAAAAGGTTTCGTTAGCAGATGCGGAATCTTATTAGAAACTCACATGTAAAATTTGAAGTCAATCCGTCGAACGTAGCCCAAGTTTTCATGAAAACATGAAAACATAAATCTGCAAATATTCGCATAAATCTCAAAAAAAATTTTTTTTTAAGCTGAAAATTTTTATTTAAGTAGTTAATAATATTATATTAATATTTTTAAAAAATTAAAAATTTTTATCAAGTCGTTGCCCTGCAAAAAAATCTAAAAAACGTACTTATTTTTCGAGGTTTCAAACGGGTACGCCCTCTTAAAAGCGGTGGAGTGGGGAAGACCGGCTTGACATTAAGCTAACTACTGCGCGCCGTATAAAGTCCGCGGCGACAAAATATCGAGTTATAATACTTTAAAACGAGCAACAAATTTCATCTCTTATATATTTCGATAGTATATTGTCCACAGATTATTGTAATATTAAATACATGCGAACAACAAATTCTTTTAGTTAACTTACGTTATAATATTGTGCGCCGTATATAATCCGCGGCGACAAAGTATCGAGTTTTAATACTTTAAAACAAGCAACAAATTCAATCTCTTATATATTTCAGTAATACATTGATGACGGCATGTTGAAAAAAAGTTTTGGTTCTTTTGAAACAAAATCCATCTTTTTTTTTTATAACAAAAAATAGGGAAACGGATTTAAAAAAGGTTTCGTTAGCAGATGCGGAATCTTATTAGAAACTCACATGTAAAATTTGAAGTCAATCCGTCGAACGTAGCCCAAGTTTTCATGAAAACATGAAAACATAAATCTGCAAATATTCGCATAAATCTCAAAAAAAATTTTTTTTTAAGCTGAAAATTTTTATTTAAGTAGTTAATAATATTATATTAATATTTTTAAAAAATTAAAAATTTTTATCAAGTCGTTGCCCTGCAAAAAAATCTAAAAAACGTACTTATTTTTCGAGGTTTCAAACGGGTACGCCCTCTTAAAAGCGGTGGAGTGGGGAAGACCGGCTTGACATTAAGCTAACTACTGCGCGCCGTATAAAGTCCGCGGCGACAAAATATCGAGTTATAATACTTTAAAACGAGCAACAAATTTCATCTCTTATATATTTCGATAGTATATTGTCCACAGATTATTGTAATATTAAATACATGCGAACAACAAATTCTTTTAGTTAACTTACGTTATAATATTGTGCGCCGTATATAATCCGCGGCGACAAAGTATCGAGTTTTAATACTTTAAAACAAGCAACAAATTCAATCTCTTATATATTTCAGTAATACATTGTCCATAGGTTATATTTTCAAAGGTTAAGGGTGGAGCAACAAAATCGGATTTATTCCAAATCGCGAACAACCAGATCAAAGAAACATATTCAACCGAAATATCTGATTAATTTACAGTTTTAAGGTGTTGTGTTGGTGTAGGATAGCTAGGGGTGGTTTTCAAGAGTTAACAATAGAGCAACAAAATCGGATTTATTGCAAATCGCGAGCAACAAAAAAAAAACGCTAATAGTTATTGATAGGGTCACCCATGCCGGTCGAAGGGGAGGAGTCAGACTAAGAGAGATACTGTAATATTATACCGTATTATATATTTATTAATATTTTCGGTCGCGATTATTTGCATTCGCCATCCATCGCATCGTGAGTGCCAGTGTTTGTGGCGAGACGTCATTTTCAAAGACGTGTTTCGCGCAGTCTGTGACAAGTGTCGTGAGTATCCTTTAACATCGTGCATGAATCGGGAGTGTCGAATCTTGCGACAGACTTTGAAGACAGTATATGTAAAACAATTGGATTAAATGGATTACATGTTCAATTACGAGATGTCAATGGCGATGCATCGACTGATGAGGTAACTAATTTTTTTAAATTTTATTTATTTCATATTTATATGTATAACAATTGCTAAGATTTAAATGTACATATTGACCAAAATATAAAGAAAAAATGTCTATAATTCTATATGTCTATGAATATAGTTGGGTGAAACGTACAGATGTGTCTTTGTATTAAAAAAAAAAAAAATACTCGGAGAGATAAATCGATATAAGTCTTTAATAAATATTTTTTTCCCAGGTATTCCCAACTTTAGTTCGTTTCATTATGCCATTATTTTGTCTTTTGTAATTATTTGTTATTAATATTGTATGAGCTAAAAAATAATAAATGCATGTTGTACGTGTACAATATACATTTATACATTTTCAATAGAAAAAAAAAAACGAGATACATAATAATATTTTGATATATTAGTTATTTCGACATTTCAAAGCTTAATAGCTTCTGATTATTTTGATTATTTTTTCTCTCTCTCTCTCTCTCTTAATGGGAGTTATCTCTCTCGTTGCATTTAAGTATAAAGTTACTAATGGATGTATGTGTAGCGCGGGCGCAGCACAAACAGCCGGCGGGGTCTGGTATAGACAACGATAAACACGGTTAGGCGACATAACTCGTCCGATGGAAAATGGAAATGGCGAGACATCGAAGCGAATGTCCGTCCGCTTGTATATTCGGTCTACACCGAGTAATTATGCTGGCATGCACATGCTCGGCCGCGGAATTTTACCGTTTGAAATCCTGGCCGAATCTTTTGTTAAATGTGCTTTTAACACTGATATGCATACTAGTCGGAATGAATCATATCGCGTGAAGTGTCACAGATCTTTTTTTTATATTATGACGGTTATATAAGAATTGAGAAATTATAGTATTATAACTTTGGAAAATTTTCAAATTATTTTAATTTAAATTATATTACGTTACATTCACGTGTAAGTTATCACATTTTTGAATTTTATTGTACATCCACCTAATTTACGTTTGCTTAACTGTCTCTTACAGAATTTGTCTTTTCAATTGACATCTGGCCGTGTTCATCGTATCAATATGTGTCAATTAAATTGCTTGTCTCCTGATACATAGGTTCGTATTGATCCGCTGTAGAATAATTTATATCTGAGACTACACATATCTCGAGTTCTCTGCGGGACCGATTTGGTTTATTATTGACCTCTATCGTTCACTGAAATATTTCATTTAAATGCGAGAACAAGTACGAATAATGGTATACTATCTTTAAATTTGCGCGTTGATCTATACAAAAGAAGAAAAGATATAACCGACAAAAATTATACTTTGAAGATAAGTATATATATTTTTTAATTAAATGAAAAGTATGTGTGTATTACCATTTGCTGTAATTTTCATGTACCTTTATCGGATTTCTTCAGGAAATTTTTTGTCGATAATCCTGCGGTATTTTGAGCAATATATTTTATTATTACTATCAGCATGCAGTATCCGCAAAGTTGCGGAAGGGAAGTTCTCTCGGGTAACGATGCTATAATCTCGTCTATTAACAATTCCGTATATACATTTTTGGGTCACGAGGAGCAAGATACAGACTGCGGCCATTACGCGAGTCCGCTCGTTGTGGCGTAAATGCACTAAGAAGCTGGGCAGAATGAGCCAAGCCTAAGCTTCATTAAGAACTTACTCGACCGTCCAATGGCCGTGTTTGTTCACTGAAGTTCCGGCGCGACGTACTAAGGGTCTAATATATGTTTACATACGAGACAACGACTTTACGTCGTTGTACCGCCATTTACATTATCCAACGCAGTGGCCACTTGCGGATAGTATAAATATATATATATATGTGTGTGTGTGTGTGTGTGTGCGTGTGTGTAGCCGGCGTTCTTTAAAATTTAATTACGCAGCTACGGCTGTGCGAGTTGAAATGAATCTCCCGTGCACTTCGAGTAGGTGCAGCGCTCTCATTACGGGTCTTAAAGACGCCTAAGAGCTTCCATTATGTAAGATTTTTTAAGTACCTGCAAAGAGAAGGAAAGAAAGAGAGAGAGAGAGAGACGGAAAAATTAAGTTGCCGCGCGGCGCCGCTAAGTATGTTTAAGCGTACTCCGTAGAGAAAATGGAATAAGAGTTACATCTCAGCTTTCTCGAAGTCCTTAACAAAAATGCCGCGGAAAAGGCCACGAATCGCGCGATACGCCCAATAAATTACGCCCGTGTTTCAAAATGCGTGCTCGTCGCGCAAGCCGGAAGAATAAAACGATTAATAAGAATATTCTTTTCGAGAGTCACAAAGACGATACGATTCGATTTTGCGATACGATTGAGCAGCGTGTCGTCCCAAGATACATCGATTATCCCCTTCGCTCGTGTCGCGTCATAGTTCCATCGGAGGGTGAAAACTCCCTTGCATCTTCGAGCAGTGGCTAGTTCAGTTTGATTCGGAAATCTAAAATGTGATATCAAATTTTATTGAGAAGACTTTGTATGAATTTGACAAACATACATATTGGACGAATATATACACATACACATTGGACGTAATTATTTTTTTTAATTGCTTTAGAGAATATAAGCTATTATTTCGCTGATGCATTTTTGTTTAGAAATCAGCATATTAAAATTTATCGTGGCTATGTTACATAACTATCATATACACAACAGATGACAATTATTATTTATCTTTAAACTTCAACTTTTTCAAATTTCTATTATATGGAAAATCTATTAAAATTTCTACGTCGTATAAATACTTGCATCAGCGGCACTCTAGTTGAAATTACTCGATGGTTATTCTTACAAGAGAAATTTTTCTGTGCAAAATCTTTTTCCAGCGATTGTGTGAGTCAATATTTAAAGTTTAAAAAGTTTTAATTACGTTGTCCAATGCACCTCAAATCGATAGCGACGAGCGACCCAATCAGCAATATCGTGCAAGAACAGCTTTTATTTTTAGATTGTTTCTAAAATAGATTTTTGATATATTTAAATTGTATAATTTTTAATATATTTACGCGAATACATATATAATAATATATGAGATATAATATTAATTATATAATAACATACGTAAAAAATACAGAAAAAATTTTAAAAATAAGACGGCATCTTTATATACGTCATCATGTTTAGGAGCTAACGTTATTACAATTAGCTAAAATAATAATCCTTGTTCTCGGCGTCAACAACTTTTTCAATTCGCCAACAAACGATTGACTTTGTAAGCTTAAAAATTGCTGTGTCACAAACACTCTATCTACAAACCATTATGAAACAAAGTTGATATTACAAGCCGATTAATTTTTTATTTAAAATGGATGTAATCCACTTTTATATCCAGTATCGCGCCGATGCAAACATTTAAATAAATTCTTCTTTGAGAACTGCGATAGTAAAAATGGCATTTCGCGAAAGCTTGCGTTAATAGCATATGCATTAATAGCATTTGCGATCGATGCAATCTTCTTTTTCGTGCAAACGTACGTCGAATGTGAGAGCCAAGGGGTGAGAAACACGAGAGAATTCAATCGGGAAGGGGTTAAATTGAGCACGATTAACGTTCGGGCAATGCTTCGGCAGTGGCACGGATTGTAGTAAATGAATCACCGGGAAATCGTATACACTGGTATTATGAACGACAAGAGGGTGCGTTACACGCTCGTTCGCCACCGCAACGAGCGACACGAGCAGAGAGGCGCGCTTGTAAATTCGACCGCAATATATTCGTGGCAACGGTAGAACAATCACGCGACAGCGTTGCTCGCTTGAACGTAATGAGCGATTTTAAGTCGAATTCATTGTCGGTCCATCTGTCATGGCGCGTTAGTGCGTCTTGCTCCGAAAGAGAATCGCAATTTAATTTCGCCGATCGACGCCTTTAATTTTTTCCTCTCTTGCTCTACACATACCTACATATATATTTCGTAATATTGCTCGAAATACAGAGGAGGAAGAAACAGTGCACAAGTGAATTTGTCGGAACGTGATGACTTTGGGCAAACCTTTTCCCTCGCTTTTTCATCTCGGCTTTCAAACATCGTACATTTTCCTTAAGCTGTTTATGCGCTTTGCTCAGCGATACAAGTTCGCACGGTACCAATATGTTTCTCGTGCTTTTCCTCATCTCGCGCACGCAAGAGGGAGGGCGAATGATATACTTTTCCGAAAATATCATTGTCCGACACCGTTTGCTTGGTTTGCGCGCATGTTTGCGTGTACACGAGAGTCTGCATTATATATTTATATCCGTAAGCCGAGCGTTTGCTGGATATTTATGACAGATTGTCCGGTTAAGCGGCTTTGCAGTTCCAATATTCTCAAAAGAGGCTGTTCCGGTGAGACTTGGGCGTACTCTTGCTCGCCCGCCGATGCGGCGGAAAATAGTTTTCTACTACATCGTGTATACGGAGTGCATTACCGCTTGCGAAATAAATCACGTAATCGATATCGCGGCGATTCGCCAACTTAACGATAACGGCCGTCTTGTAACGACGCGAAGTCGATCGTGGAACAAAGAGGAATTTCATGTTCCGCAGAGAATTGCACTTGTTTAAACATGACGGCCATTAGTCGTTATTTGAGATTGTTTGTATTTGAAAAGTAAGTAGGAGGATATCGATATCGTCGTTACAAATGGAAGCAAGAATTAACTTTTATATTTTTATGTTGATACGATATAGGAAAAATTTTATTCCATATTGTTTATTGATTAGATAAAACTGTAAAGCTGATGGAAAAATTAATTAAATATTATCGTTCCTTTTATTAAAAAAGATGACGAGAGAATAAAAGATTTCAGTTACTTTATTTAGTTCTATATAAAATTCGAGATTATAATTGTTATCATTTGTTTAGCTATGCATAATTAAATTTTCCAAAAAATGAGTGTACCACAGTCTTTGTTGTCTTGATATTTTTGTCTTGAAAAGAGACAATCTCGCGATATTACGCGGCAAGCAACGAATACCGCTTGGTTATTACGTATTCATCCTTCGTCAAGTGAGAGAAACGACAAACGGTGAGAATACGTTGCCAACAGTATCCTAGCAGCTGTTATTAATCCACTCGTTTGTCACAGGCGCTTACCTTGTACAATCCTTCTCATCCCGGTGTCTCTTTACGGATATTTCCTCTCCCTTTCGCTGCTTTACGAGCGTTATCATTCCGCCAGTTCGTTTGCGGCGATTACAGAAACATTGCATTTACATTGCGGAGCAATTTTTTTTTCTGTAACATCTTCAACAAATTTATGATATAACGAGTAGTAAATATAGTATCGCATATCTTCTTTCCATCTTTTGATTGCAATTAAATATGTATTTTATTATTATGAGTATGTATTTGTAAAGCTGGACAAAGATGATAAATAAATAAATTGATAAATAATTATAATAATAAAATTATTTAATAACAAATAAATGTTTCTTTTACTCGCGTTTATGTACAAAAATATTAAAAATGGATAAACTTTGCGTTGAACTTTGCGGCAAACTTTGTGTAACACGCATGTATCTCTTTTAAGAGAATGTACCATACAAATATGAAGTTTGAATTGGTACTTTCTCGACAAAACCAAGTTTTTATTAATTTTGGAAATATAATAAAGATTTTTTTCATAAATGATTAGTTAGACAATTCTTAAATGTTTTTTGAATTATTAGTTCGATAAAGATTCTTACAATAAATGATTTGCAAATATTATTTTGCTAATTATTTGAGAAAAAGTATATAATTTGAAGTAGAGTAACAATATAAAAATAATATTTTTTAATTGTATTATAATTTCAATTGAATAAGTTCTAATATTGCCGTATAAAGTTATATATATACTACTTTCAAACACACATATTAAAACCTATTTGATACGTCTCAGTGCATGAGACTTGAGACTGACAGAAAAGTGATTTACTTGATTAAGGCGGCGGAAAAATTATTCTGGCATAATTTCATTACTCTTCTCGGCATTAGAAGGGTTAAAGGGTTAAACGTGAAAGGGGACACACGGCCGGTGTAGGTTTTTTTTTTGGCCGGTGAACATATTTATTCCTCCACCCTTTATCTTCACGTGGCGCCGGGGGCGCCGATATAGGACGATCGGAAGCGGCAGACTAGCCGTAATCGATCGGGTCGAGCCAGTGATTAGCGTGTAATCGAATAAGGCCGAGCGATCGTCGATTAGCGATAACCGATAGCCATCCCGTTAGGTAACCGATAAATTGCTGCACACACATATATACACATACACTCGCACATACACATACTCACGTGTTCACTACCCACGTCGCCCCGGGCTGCTGCACGACGCGAATGAGGGAAGTGGGGGAGGAGGGCACCGAGATAGGGCCCCCTCAAATTCCCCGGAGTACCCGTAAGTCGACATCGACGGTCGACGGGGCAGCTGCTGCGAGTGCCCCGTTTAATATTCCGCCTAATTCAGCAAATAGGAATGCAATGAGACGCGAGGATTCGCCGATAGATTTGAGCGGATCTATTTCGTCCAAAACGGCATTTAGCATTTGCGTCTCGCGAAATAGGCATCGCGCCTCCGGTGTGATCGGGATCGGCATCCAAACCTGATACAAACCAGTAAATCGCATGTCATCGAGTTAATGCGTGAAACTCTATCAAGAGTCGTGTATCTTCTACACGAGAAAATAATATTGTTTCGATAATTTTCTGTCGCTATTCATATTAAAGTTTATATATTATTAGAGAAATGCAAGCGATTTTTAAATATATTGATTAATATGAAAAATTCAAAAATGGAATGAAATTAATCTTTAGAGGACGAAAAGTATCTGATACACATCACGCACGTCACGTCGGAGCGTACAGTGTTAATCTTGGGGTTTTCTCGCATTTTTCGAAATACTGTGCTCTAAATGCAGTTGAGATTTTCTCTATTTCCATCTATTTATCTAGATATTAATTGATAATTGATATAACACGTATTTCTCTCTAATTTAATACAGCGATAAATATCCTGCCGTATATAACAACAACCGGAAAGCAGAACGCGATTAAAATGTATTATGTGTGATAATTGCCACAATCAATGATCAATGTGTTTGACAGATGTTCTGCACACAACACAAAAAAAAAAAAAATTTTTTTTGATATTTGAGGATCTTATAAAAAAGCATAAAATGCACTTTTATCTCGAAATGATCTTGCTGCTCTGATTTTACTCTTTATTTTTATGATGTTAATTTGTTTTTTGAATAATTGATTATATTTTGACTTAATCTGACCTTTTCGCTAATTTCGTCACGCGAAATTCTATGTTTGGCTACGTCGCAATTTTTTCAGGACACTTTAACCGGCAAAAATCGGCCCGCGTTTCAACGCTCGTGAATTAACAAAAAATTTATCACGACGATTTATATACGTGCGGTTTAAAGGGCAAATTCGTGAAAAACAGGGAAAAAACGAACACGACGGCTCCTGGATACACCCTCTCTTACTTCTGGCTCTGTTATGGAGAAACTCATAAGAAAACAGGAAACCGACTCGACCGCGCTTTTTCGACGCGTTTTTCGCAAAAAGAAAAGAGAAGTGCTGTCGAGGGAGAATTTCAGTTCCTTCTGTTTGTTCGTCCCTAAGGGACGCGTAGGAGAGACGACGGTTAAACGTTTCGCGTCGACGGTTCTCGGGCGAAATCCCCCGTATCCACGGAAGAGATGGTACGATTTGACTTGGTGCCGCGAATGTTATGACTGAGATGCGTATTATATCTCGTTATACGAGTATACCTAACTTTAATGTTTTAGAGCGATACTCGAATAAATGAGCTATATTATTAAATGAGCCGTAAAAATGGGAATCATTTATAACGTCGTTTAAAACAACTTTATGAAATTAATGAGATAGATAACTAAAAGAAAAGCAAGAGAAAAAAAAAACCAGATTTTTAAAATTTCAATAAAATTTTTTAAATTAAATTTTCTATAAAAATTTTTTGGAGGAACGCATGTACAATTAGAGGATACCTTGTATCTCTACTTATTTTTATTTTTAATAACATGTTTCTTACTCGACACACGGCTAATAACGCGTGCAGCTCGGGGAAATTTACTTGTGAATTCATGTCACGAAACAATGGCGGGCTAAGAGACGACGGGCAAGACCGCACGTTGTAATTCCGTCTCATTGTTTCCCAAGCGCGACGCCGACAGGCGGTAGCCGATGAAAATTTAGTTTTTTTTTCTCTTTTTTTTCCGCGCCCCTTGAACTCTACTCTTTTTCGCCGCACTCTTCTTTTAAACTCTTCATCTTTCTTTCCTTCTTCGGTCTGCCCAGGGGCGGATCTGCACAAAAATAACTACTGAAAATTGAGTTTTATGCTGCCAACTGTCAAGGGATCTGATGAAATAATTGTGTTTGAAAGTATATATATATAAATATTTGAAACTTTTATATTATATTATTTTGACTCTATTTTATATTATATTACTCTGGAGTAAAAAAGTTTGGCTCACACGTGTTTGTTCTGCTTCGAATGCATAAAATTGCAGCGCAATAGCTTTTCATTTCTGATATAAAATAAGGATGAGAAAAAAAGCGCAATTTTATATTCTTGCGATAAGTATCTCGATGCACAGTTAGTTACAGCTCCATGCACCGATGTTGTCAAGGAGAGCTTGAAAAAAATATTAGATTCCGGGAAAGTTAGGATTCACTCCTGGATCTGCTTTCTCGGCCGATCCGTACCTCTTTTTCTTGTTGCATGTAAATTTCCCTTCTCTCTCGCGCACTCTGTCGTTGTAAGCCACTTTTTCCTTCTCTTCGGATACCTCATGTTCGTATGTTGGAAGAACGGCCCGGTGTATCTACGACGAAGACGACTGGCGACGCGATTTGAAATTCAACGATGCCGGACGCATTGCGCGCCAGCCGCTCGTCCTTCTCGTGTCGGACCCGTTGTCCTGTTGTCACAGCTGCGGATACCAAAGCTATCGTATGTCCTCGCGAGATGTACTATCCTTCCGTTTGGATTCCGCGAGACTGCCGTTACCGGAGTACGAATGTTACCGGTGTCGTTCACGCACCGACGTTTCGTGTGCGACGTCGTATGTATTTTCGAGCGATTAAGTTTTAAAAAGATGAATATATGGAGGTGATGCGAGCAAATTCGCTGAATTTTTTGGTCAATTGAGAACTGCGATGAATTTAATTTAAAAATCAGAAGGTAGATAAAAAGTGTTAAATGATTATTAATTAATACGAAAATATTATTAGTCTTTAATATATACTATGTGAAAAACGAGAATATATACTATATTTTAAACATATTTATTATATAATTAATTATAGATTATATAATTATTATAATTATTATAATTAACATTTCTCTTATATAACTAAAGATATTTATTATTATTCATTATAATATTTTCAAGGGATATGTTATACTACAAGATATATCATACAAGAATTCCTTGTGTTTTTTAATATTTGTCATCAGCATCGTTGTTCATTGTTTACAAGTGTCAATTCCGTTGCGGAAACATCACGTACATGCAGTAAAACGAATTGCAAACGAGAGTATAGCGTACAACACTTTCTCTGCCGTTAGAATCGACTCGAAGAGTACTCTTCTTCCCAACTTTATTGCATTAGCAATGCAACGCCGATCGAGTGCAGCGACGCAGATGGTCTTTCGTGATATCGTATCGTCCTATCTAACGTTCTTGGCACGAGTTGCCGTGCAAACAAGATTAAGGATAACGAGGATAGAAGTAAGAATGGTAGGGGAATGTCACGAGATCGTGAGGATGAAAAAGGAAGATGAAGGGAAGGAAAAAGATGGTTCTCTCTTTGGGCGCGGTACATCTTTTTAGCTACCATAGTTACTAAAGTTAATGGAAAGAAGTCGTGGCAGCTCCTCGTGCATTAACAATTCGAAAGGTCCTTCTTCTATTTCTCTTCCTCCCTTTTCCCCCCATTTCTTCTTCTTACACTTCTTCCTCCTTTCGTCAAAGTCGCGAGTCCGCTTACCGTAAGATTCCCATTCGAAATGTAGAAAGGCAATCACGATGGCATACTTTGCTTTCCCTCTCCTCCCTTCTCGGTTTTTCGCCGTTTTGCGTTTCGTTAGCGCCGTAATGGCTGATGAATAATCCCCGGCAAATGAATTAAGAAAAAAGATGTCGCCGAGCAAGCAGCCCAGCCTTCTCTCCTCATCGCGGCTCGTCTTCTTCTCCCCCCGAGTTATAAATTCCCGGGCTACGCCTGTAGTTAATAGAGACAATGAAAAAATGAGGTAGTCCGCTATCGCTAAAATATCGCGCTCACCACTCTCGTAAATCTGACATTCATCTTATTTAAAAGCGCGTTCGATATCGCCTTTTTAAATGATGTCTTTCGCGTTTACATGATTAATTAGGTTGCTTCGAAATACAAATCATGTCACGTTCGAACGAAGGATCAACATGACGTAATATGTTTGCGCAAAACACGTAGACGATGTTGCAGCTTTTACACTCATAATAAATTCATCGTCCGATATTCGTTATTTGTTCAGGCGACTTAACAGATAGTGTTTTAATCGAATATTCCAAGTCTGATGTTACAGCGAAAGTATATGTTTTTTTTCAATATATCACTATTTTTATTCTTTTATTGGCGTAATATTATAGATATGTAATTTTCTCGATATAATTGGTCGCATGTGTTTTACCCGTATATTAATGATTCATATTACATAGCGACGGTTATTAAGGGGATGACGTTGAATGTGTACCTAATAACTTATCCCGGCGACGATCCGCTTCATGTTGTCAAGCGCAAGACAAATTGTGCGGACTGATTGTATTTAAGGGAATCATGGAAATCTGCGGGGCTACAGATGGGATGGGTTCTTAATTTTTTCCGTGGTCGATTGCGCGGATGAGAGACCGCGACTCCTTAATCCCTCTTTATTAATTTATCTTATAAATCGCTATATATATATATATAGAGAATTTTGGAAGGTTAATTGCTGTACGTTACGTATGAAATATTAATGACCCGTGCGAATGACCCATGATGATAATACCGTTTAATACCGCATCTTATGTCAATATAGGAACGTTCAGCGTCTGGTTAATTCACCGTATTTTTATTCAGGGAAAATGAAAATAAAATAGCGTTTTTGTAGTTAAGTAAGAGTGACATCAAATTAATAATTAGAACATAACAGTATATTTAGCATATATATATCTAATAATTATATTAGATATATCTAATAATCAATTTTTTTTTTTTTTTTGGTTGGTTCTAATATATTATACAATATGTGACACAAGACAGAAAAAGTGTAATATAAATATTTAATATACAAATTTAAAAAATTCTACAGATAAGATATAATCAATTTTTTTAAATTAATTCCCGTTTGCAAGGAAAGAAATTAAATATATTTAGGATTTTGGTAGGTATTGATAGAACGGCTTATCACACACAAGTATTTCCAAGAAAGATTGTTTCTGCAATATACATGATGCGGTATTTAAATTGACCCATCTAAATATCATAAAAACGAAGCATTTTATTAAAAAAAAATGTTTCAGACAAAAGTTTGCTTTTGAGGGGGAAGAAAATAGCATTATTTATTTTTAATTTGGTGGACGTTTTGAACGTCAACTTAATTTTTTTAAATGGAAACCTTTATTTTTTATTGTATATTCCTATAGCTCTTCTTGAGATCTTTTCAAAACACTATAATAAAATATTTTTTCATTAAGTATTTTTCGAGTTATTTTATATCTTAATCTGACATATATTTTGATATGAAATATATAAAATATAAAATATCTCGTAAAATATTTAGTTTTCGATAATCTTACCATAATACTTTTGTCCGAAACATTTTTTTATAAAATGTTTTGTTTTTATGATATTTAGATGTGTTAATGATGTGTATTTTGCACCCTGTAGAATTCATAAAAATAAAAAATATCGAAAAAAATCGATACAATTCGTGGAGCGATTGACGATATTTTTTTTTTTTCTCTTGTGGTGACAGGTTACTGTCTCGCGTTACCGATTTGCGGCGAGTATCGTTAAAAATTGATCCACGAAGTAAATGCTGGATGCGAAGTGAACAGAACGATCGATCGTTTTTACACCGGATTTTGGTATCAAGCAAATCCCAGCTGCGTCAATAATCGACGTGCCCATCGTTCACCGTAGAAATTTTACGATCCTCGTTATCACTCGCGTTGAACCCCGACGGTATCGACGAAAAGCCTCCTCTCACGTCCTCCAAATCCATGGACAGCTGTGGTTCCGAGCCGGAACTAATTCGTGGATTCGCGAGAGATTAATTGGTAGAGAATTAAAAGTGTCGCGCGTCATCGCGCTGTCAGCGTCGATATTACGGCGCGACGGAAGAAAACGCTTTTTTTCCCACGTCCATCGGCACGCTCGTTTTTAGGTGCGATCGAAAGCGAGTGACTTATGCAGTTGCGTTTGCGAAAACAGCATAACGGCCGAAATATTTCTAAAACCGGGCAAGATATATATATATACTGAAAAAAACTCTTTTGCATTTTTACGTTTCGTGCAGAAATATAAAACATTGCGTGCAGCAAAAATCAATTGTAGTGCAAAAAAAAAAAGATAAAGTTTAAATAAAGATAAAGATAAAATGGCATCTCTAATTCTTTTAATTTAACGTTACGTGTTAAAGTAATAATTACTTTGTCGCAAAGTTACCTTCTTTTATTGGATTAATTTATCTTTCGAGATAAATGTAGCGAGCTAAAGCTTCTAATTTAATCACGAAAAGTATATATTTTATAATATTATACAATTATATGAAATTTATGTCAGAATATATCTGCTCTTAATTATCCGCGCGATAGATATTGTAACAAATTTGAAATAAATTTCTTATGTCAAAGAAAAATTTTGAGAGAAGATTTTTAAGATATTACATATTTTATGATATACGTATATAAATAAATTTAATAGAATATCTCGAAATTCTTACGATATATCTCTACGAGTACAAATGGGTCAGTGGAAATAATGGAAACATGTAACCCGTGTATAACTGGACAAGTAGCATGACATCTAAAGAAATGGAGCATATGCATACTCATTCGTAATCGAGCCGAGAGCGGTGTGATGCATTGACCAATTCATCATCGCAGTTGCATACAGCGCTCTTGATCGTTGTAATGGATGAACAACTTTTGTAATCAACCACCATATTCGGCTACCTTCTCTTCCCGATTCTTCGCTCGTTCGCACAACTTGCTTTTCGAGTGCAATAGACTGTCATATATCTAATTGTTCAAACGCGCAGAGAATGGATTATTTGAATGTAAAGTTAGCGAACTAGCGAGCGAATGTTTCGCATCGTCGATGATTCTCAGTTGGATAAACGATCCGAAAGAAAGCGCACGCGGGAGAAAGGTCCCGGGAAACGATCGTCCCGTGTGGCGCATATTGTTCATGACCGGTCCAGGGAAACTTTGATCGTTTGGGACAAAGCAAATTCCAAAAAAGTGACAGAGCGAGAAAAATAGAGAAACACTTGCACGCAAGTAAGAATCTCTGTCTCCTGGGATGTTCCGAACTTGGGCAATAAGACGGCAGTCAGTTGCAAAGGGTCCCGGATAGTTTCGGAAACTTGCGATGCGCCGGCAGTTGCACTCTTTCGATCCTTCTATATTTCGATGATATTACATTGCTATTTATTAATCCATTCTCTCGACTCGCATTCGTTTATTTCGTTCACTCCATTTCTCATTGTTCGTTGAAGACATATCTAATCTCCCGTCCTAGTATAATTTTGACGCTGTCGTTATTATTATTAAAGAAATGCACGCAAACATACTTACTTTACTTGTAAATAGCTGCGCTATTTTGAATAATTATATAATTTGCCTTTACCATACAAAACTATTATATTTTCAAAAACCTTTGTCTCAAAAACCAGTCTTGCTTTTTAGACATTTGTTCTGTCACTAACAGTGTTTCAAACATACAGAATGCACCGCTACGAAACTCAGCTATTTTGCGTATGAGTAGTTCTGTAAAAAGCTGCATAGAAAGGCAGAGAGAAAAAGAGGAAGAAAGAGAGAAAGTTGCAAAAATATCGAAAAAAATATCGCGCAGCATTGTTATTCGGGAATATTTTTTGTGCGCATGGATTTTTTTTTTTTTTTTTTTTTTTTTCATTAGCGCAAGCCAATTTTTTTATTTGCACAATAGTGATGTAAGCTTTTATGTAACGCCAAAACTTGTTTTGTCGGCAATTATAAATGTTGTTTTTGAATCTCTACGCGTAGTGCGATCTACTTTGATCTCGATATCTGAGTAGTATTCAAGCATCTCAATCTGTGTTTGGACGCTCCCTGTGAAAGAATATCATTCCGCGCCGTCAAAGAGTGGATATTGCAGTAAATTAAATCGGGAGGAGTGTGTTACTCTGGGGAAATAGAAGCAGGTAAACCTGCTATATACAAGTTGCTCGCAACTCGGATTCTCGCAGATCCGTTTACGGCGAGAAGAAATGACAAAGAAAAGGCAAAGTGTGGTGGATAAGTGGAGGAGAGAGCGCAGCTAGTTTGAAATTTCAAATTCATTTACGGTCCCACTGCCGAGTTTTAATTCGCTTTAATTATGAAAAATCGCCGAGTGCTGCCGACCTACCTACCCATCTATCCTCCACTTTTCCACCCTTTCGTCTCTTTCGCTTTCAGACATGCCTTTGCGTCGAAGCGAAGATCGTTAGTCTTTCTTAACTGCCACATTTCTCTTCATGTGATATCCAATTACTATAATTATTTCGTAAGTACTAATTACTATATATAAGTATTATTCAATCGTTCTCTATATGTGGAATGGAAGAAATGTGTGAGGAATAAAATTAATTGCAATTAAACTCAATTTAAAATGTTTTCTTTAAATCACTTTAAGATTGTTGATACGCAAACTGAATTTTCATGTGTAACAATCTAATATAACGCATGTAGAGAGATGTTGACAGACATATTCTACTTTTATTTCTTACATACGTTCCATTTTCTTTGCTGTCATGTATTTCTCCTGTTTATCGACATATTCAATTACCACAATGACATGCACATTAGATGCTACGATATCCGGGGTGGTATATATAATATGATATGTGTGAAAATACATATTCATTGTCCTCTCCTTTAAATATCGCGATAAGAATATTGACCAGAGTATCTCATTTCCTTGTTACGATAATTTTACATTTGGTAAACTTCGTAAAATCACATTATAAATATTTGCGAACTTGCGTTTCATAGGTGCCCGTTTTAGTTGCGAGCACAATTCTGATTAAAGGGATTACAAGGAACCCCTTTAAATAAATGTAGTATATATGGCACCGCAAAAGAGAATACACGGTACTCACGTTTCATTTTCCAACGGCATAGTTATATTAAATAAGACCATGCATTATCGCAAATGGAATCATAAATGCAATTTTAGAATCAAAAGCTACGGGTCTATAAAGAAATATGATTGTAGCCATCTGATTCGTAGAATAATGTTACTATAATAGACTATAATAAACGTAGTATTATCTAATTTTTGATTATCTACAAATTATTAATGCACATCAAAATTTCTACCGTCGACTATAACTAAAAACCAAGCTAATACAGAAATTACTGTGTCTCATATATTAAATTAATCTTCTGTGCTGCATTTTCAGACAAATCTAACAAAAAAAATATTTTTATAAAAATCTGTAATCGCGTAAAAGTTCACAAATCTGTATCTGAGAAACGAAAGAACACAAGCTCAAAATGTAAAATGGAAATGTACCTTTAATGCGTACCTCTTGTATCGCGTTGCAGGTAAGTCGTGATGCATCGTTCACAGCATCGTCTACTTTGCCGTCTTCTTCAGCTTGTTTAACTTCTTGAGTTCGATGTCCATCGATCTTCTCCTCGACTTTTCTCGCGCGAGTACTTTGCGCCAGTCGAACGTGCGTTCGAAAGGCGTGCTCTTTAATTTAGCTAGAGCTTCAGCTTGCACTTCCAGAAAATTGTATATAATTTCTTCCTCCGGATCGGTAAAAACCTCCTTTCAACGGAAAGAACAATTAGTATCTAAAGACGTCGTTAACTTATAATTAAACACACGATATTTCAATATATAAAATTTTCAATATACAAGATGTAAAATAATCTCTAAACAAAACATCTTGGAAAAAATATAAGTGTACAAAAAATAATACACACATATAATATGTATAAAAAGTACTAGGTTGACAAAATATCGATCAGTTGAAATTGCTTTGCCATTTTTGTTTTTATCTGTAAATAAATAAAATATATAAGCGACAGACGGATTTATTTTCCGGAGAGGAATTTGTAATGTAATAGTTTCAGAAATATCTCTGCAATATGTATAATCATCTTTGCGTATCGATATTTCATCATTATTCATGCTTTGCATCACAATTTACATTTAATTTAAGCGTACGCTACTATTTACGTAGAAGAATTTTGCATTAATTATTTGCGAAGGATTTCCACGAGATTAATTGATTTCCTTGACGTACTTCTTTTCGAAAAGTGGTTTCCTTCTTAATGAACTCGTCGATCGTTAAGCGTCTATCGGTCGCAGAAACTGGCAAAGGGGGCAACAAAGTTTCCCTGCGCTCCTGATGCTGCTCTGGAAAGAGAAATACGACAGCTTCCTCAAAGATTCTGTCCTGTAGGTTCAGGATCTCGCGTATCTTGCGCTTCTTTGTCCTCTCCTCTTGCCGCAATCTAAGAACGGGAGCGCGCTGCCTCTCGAGGACGTCCTTCCTTAGCCCTTTTTTCTCCAGGATCAGTCGTTGCATGCGCTTTACTTCTATTGACATCCATCGTTCCTTGGCTTCTTCGAGAAACTGCCAGGGTTTCCGGCGCTGTGAATAGCGCAAAATTAATTTAATAGAGAGATAGAGACTAATTTTTTTCTTTTTCGCTCCAGATGTGTTTGATTAAATATATCACCGAGAATTCACGGGGGATACTATTATTCACGTAACTATAAACATTCGATTGGGACTTGATTCTGTAGCGCAGATTGCTGCCTGGAGTGTGTTATATATAAATAAAAAACGAATGTCATCGAATTATTTATGAGCATGTAGCATGTCAAATCGTACTGTGGTCCTCGTAGGTGTAGTTGCGCGAAGCGTTGCTTCGATCGTGTCGATTTTAATCCGCTCCTCGGTCTCCAAACGTTTTTTCACCTCTGCTATTTCGCCCAGCTTTTTCTTCATCTCCTCAGGATTTGTTTCGCGCCACGTTTCCTGCCAGGCTTTAAACTCGCTTATCTGATCATACGCGGAAATAGAAAATCGTTTATGAATGTAGAAAAAATAAAGAAATTTTATTGCCAGTTGAGACAGTAGAATTTACGGCGAATCACAAAACAACAGAACAAAGATCTTTTTTTTTACAATCACGAATTCAGATCGGATATATTTTCTTCTCTATAGAAATATAAAGTTTTATGAATCGCGCGGAGATTCAATCGCGTTTTGTTTTGTATGTTACGTCAAACGCATTAAAAGATATTACACACATATCATTGCTTGTAATTAATAAAAAATTATAAAGAATTAATTATAATTACTTTTACAATATTTGCTGCAACGTAATAATTATATATAATAATTATATATAATACTTTCTATAAAAATATGTACATTTGCTTTTTTAAAAATAAGCTTTTCAAAGATATTTTCGCTCAGACATTTAATCATACAATCTAATCGATATTACTTGCAGTGTATATGTCGGCGCCTCTCTTTTTATGATCTTACCCTTTGGACCTGTCGATCGATGAATTTTTTCATCCACTCGACATCGCTCACATCGTACGTCAATAAGACACGCGGTGCCGTGAACATTCTTAGAGAACCGTTGAAATCGCAAAAACCGACACATTGCGGCTCGAGCGGCAGCTCGTGCGTATAGATGCCTGTAATTATCCGTCCGGACAAACTTTGTACCAAACTCGGCTCATGGCTCTTGAGTACCAAATCCCACATTTCTATGGTTCCATCCATTCTTCCCAAAATCAAAATGGTCGGACGTAAAATTCCCCAAGAACACGCCGTGTATCTATTTTTGTAAAAAGCGACTATAGAGATGATAGTCGCGCTCTTGTTATTTTATATAATTAATATTGTTATTTATTTTTATTATAATAATTATATATTAGAAATTGATTTATGAGTTAAACATTAGATGAAAAAATTCTCATAAACGTTTAAAATCGCGAGAATTTCAATTTGACAATGTTCGATAATGACTCTTGCGATCGCATATGCATGTACGTAGCCATATATCGAAAATAGTTTTCATTAACAGACTAGTAATAGTACGCGAGCGCGTTGTAAGTTATGCTCGTATTGTCATGCAGATCATATAGAAAGTTCGATTCGTCGAAAACTATGCGCAGAACGTGAAGCGCGAGCGAGTTTGTGCTGGGCAATACGAAATGCTACATTACAATTACACACTGTGCATTGTGGCAATTTATCGCGCGAGAATGCAAGAGGGGGAGGGATTGATCGTTATTTTTATCGCTAATAAAAGGCCTGTCGTGCCGCGTTTATGTATATTCATGACCATGTTTTGCTCATTCTCGCGCTATCGACGCTTCTCTCTTGCAAGAATAATTTCTCAGCTTGCAACCCCACGTCCGTGCTTGTTTTAACTCTTTCTCTCTTTTGCACTTCATCTATTAACACAACAAGCAACTTCCCTCTTCGTGTACACGACGAAAATCACTTAGTGCCCGAGCGTTTACTTTGACGCGGAGGCAAAAGTGTCCGGTTTGCTTTACTCCGCTAATTACTCTCACCCACCTGATGTTGGACTTCTTCCAAACGAGCGGCTCACCGAAATCGTCCCTCCATATGGCGAAGATCTTGCCGCCTATCGTGACCACCACATGATGGTAATAATTGGATCTAACCGAGTGTGTTACCGGCCCGTCGTGCATCCTTTTTATCCAGAGCCATTGTGCCGTTTCGCGATTCACGTTCACGTCAGTGGCGAATTCGTAGCCGGTCCACGTTATGCAACCGAAATCACCTGTTGCCACAGTTTACGCTTTAACTCGCTTTATGCCGTCGATATATTATTGAATTAAATTGATCTTACTTATAGGTGAATTTTGAGCACAATTAATGGCATGTTTAATTAGTGGGATTTAAATTGTATTAATACTAATAAACTTGGGAATATAATCGTGTCGTGTCTATATATGTGGATACGGCAGGAAATCGAATCGCCATTCACCTTCGACGGTTCCGACGAGCAACTCTGGCTCCATGACGTAGTCCGGCTTCTCGATTATGGGTCTATAGTACTTTCTAATTGTGATGTCGTCTCTCACCGGGAACGGTTCGACTTGGTCCTTGTGAAACTTCGGATTGTACATGCTGAGCGTCGTTATCACGAGCTGCCGGCTCTCATCCGGATATTGAATCACGAGGATGTAATCGGGCTTCAAGACGCGATCGAGAATCTTAAAGGGCGACTCGAGCCGCGTCATCGATTTCTGGATATCTGGTTGTGTCTTTTTCTTTCGTCTATGAACTTGTCGAATGTCCTTTTCCGAAGGTCGCCATCTTTTATAGGGCATTATGTGTTTTTCATCAGAAATAAAATATATTTTAACGTCATCTCATTGTTGATAATGAAATAACATTAAAATGCGAGTAGTTGTTAGAAAATTATAGTGTTTATTTTTTTATACAATGTGTGTATTTTATCGTTTAAGTATGTGTGTATCTTTTTTATATATGTGTGTGAATCAAGTAGCATGCATAAAAGACAAAGTTTTAACAGTCGATGGACTACAGTTTAAATTTATTATAGGAATGTATATAAATAGGAATGTATATAATGTTTTATTCGGATAGAAAGATTTATTTCCGTCAGCGCAATTTTATGGTATATTTCTTTCCTTCAGTAAAGCGTTGAGAATGAGATAACCTCGTACCAATTTCATACCAATATCGTACCAATTTTGTACCAAGCAAGGAAACAATTCTCTAGTGTGCGATCGTCTACATAGTCATTGTGGCACAACCGAAATGAAGAGCGACTCTCTCTCGCACCCCAATGGTCGCACACAGAGAACGACGAGGGCAAGGAGGTAGTTGACAGATTCTGAGGACTACTTCGAATGGTAAAGGACGCGGGAAGGATTAGGAGCGAGGGTTGAATACCGATCAACGATTATAGAGAAATGGTCTATCCATTTTCGGACCATATAAACGCCAACTTCGGAGGAATCACGAGGAGCAGCAGCAAGTCAAGTCGCAGAACCATTACGGTTCCGCAGATCGGGGGAGTTTCTTGGGAAGGATTGGCACGGGGATGGGATGAAAGCGGAAGGCGAATCGTCGTCTCGTGTCCGGAGAGAAGGACTCGAAAGGCAAGTCGAACGGTGGCGGTGTTCGCTCTTTAACGTTTAGCTTGCGACAAGTTTCGCCCTCGTGGAACATTCAAAGTCGCTAACTTCCAGTCTCGAGAGATACGACTGGGAACCTTTCCCATGGTTACCAATCGGTTACTGGTCGCCTGACGCTAGCCACAGCCATGTAGATTGTTCTTGCATTTTTTAAGAAAAACGACATGACATATTCGCCTGAGCGACGATACTAAAAAGTCGCAAAAGTGAAAGATAAAGTAAATAATCTCCTTTTTGTCAGTGTTGGAAATATTTCTTGAATATTTCATATCTTTACTTTTGCAAGTTGAGCAATGTCGTAGTTTAGACCAAAATATATTCAATGAATTAATATTGATTTAATATGACAATCTGAATGGTATGTTTAAAATTTTTATTAATCTTAATCCTTAATTGAGAAAATTATTTGTGAGCAACGTGACAAGAATATTCATATCTTTTCCAATTTCTGCAAGATTATTAATAATATGCTCTCTCTTATAAATATATGATAAATCCTAAAAGTAAAAAATTATTAAAATATATATTTCGTAATAGCTAAAAATAATACATGCAAGTTTCTATATACATAAATATATATAAATTGTTTTCTGTTTTATAAAAGTATACAGGAAGTTTATAGGATTTTCTCTGAAAGTTCTATTAATTCTGAAATAAAAGAAGTTATTCTCCAATTTGGTAATGAATAAGGATGAAAAACCATTTTCTTAATCTTCATTATTAAATAATCATAGATTATACTTATAGAAAATGTTTCGCGCGCGTAATACATTTTTCCATTATGATATATGCATAATAATCCGAGATAAGTGCTACTATCTAATGCACATTTAGAACATATGTACATATATATAAATATATATACACATATATGTATATACGCAAAAAAAAAAAAAAAAAAATTTGTCGTTATAATTGTTGTTTTCTACATACTTTTAAAAGATTTTTTTTCCAATTTAAGACTTAACAAAAAATAAAAAAGAAAAATGTATTATATTCTAAGATACTTCAAGAGATATACGTATATTAAATAACAAATTATTAAACCTGGATAGACTAAGGATTGTACTTACTTAAGATCCCAGAAGGCAATTGTGCCATCCTCGCTGGCAGTTACGCACTGACAACTCAGATCGTTCAAAGACGTGTCGTCCGGCAAGGATGAGATTCGGCCGTTTTTATTGATCTTATGGTGCGAGGGCATCCAGATTATCTGGGTGATGCTCGCCTTCTGGCTGTATTTGAGCGAGGACATCGCCACTGGACTGATCAGCGACGTTACCGTCGTCTCGTACATCCACGTCATCAGGCTCCTCATCGCGATGCTGTACTTCGCTTGAGCGCCCGTCTGCGTTACCACTGACTCCACCCGCTCGATTTTGCCAGGAATGTGCCAGATGGCGATCTACTATAACAATACGAGTAGATTTTACTGCTGTCCTTTTTATCTCGTTTCATCGCACTCCAGACTTTTGAAAATTTCATGATCGTAGTAACAAGTTTTCTATATGTTTATTCATCGACTTCTTTTTATCCAAAACTTGCTAAATTTAGTTCACAAAATATATTGAATAATCAAGAGAATTTGCTTGATCTTTCAATATCAAAAAATAAATAGAATTATTAATAAAATTTGAGACATAAATCAATATATATCTGCAAATACAATATTAAATAAAAATTAATATCTTTTTTTATAATAAAGCAATTAATATTTTTTAAATGACAAAAATAAACGCGGATTATGCGATTATGTCAAAATAAAAAAAAAAAATTATTTGAATTTGCAGCTATTACGATGTTGTTTTCCGCATTGTGACAAACAACAATATCGAGTTACTCGAACGATTCAACTTTTTCTTATAACCTAATTATTTTAACGAGCTTAATAGTCTTATTAATATCTTAAATTAAGATTCTTAATAAGATATTGTATTTCTCTTGTGAACTTTGCCGCGTCGCGTGAATCGCGAGGTTAAACGGATTAGCTGATAGAATTTCGGAATCGCTGCTCATTTCGCATCGCAGATTGTCGTTTCGTGTTCTCGCAGTCTTTTTCCCTATCCCAGGCCAATATCACATATATATATATATATGTACATGCATACATAGAAATAAATATGTGGAAAGTGTCAAATTTGGCGATTGTCTCGAGGCATTAATTTAGTTCATACGCGATTAATAGTGTCTATCGATATTTATCATAGAGCTTATACATATACCTAGAGATGCCCTGTGTGTTAAGCGCTGACCGAGCGAGAGAGGAGATGTTTTTGTCCTCGTTCTACATGTTTCGTTCCACCGTTCCATCATTTTAACATTCACGACGATTCCTTTTTATAGCATGTGCGTTTGCGCAAATTTCTCCAAAAGAGAATATTGAGTGGCTCGAAATTCGATATTGATTCAATTATTATTAATTATTATTAGACAATCTACGTATTTCGGTAAAACATCGCGACGCTAATAGAGTTTTCGACTGTAGCAGAGCGATTAATGACGTCATTACATCGTCTCTGCTAATAAAAGGCTTGAATTCATAGTAAGATATAGTGATTAATTGAACCGGGTTGGGTTAACCCGTTCATTCGAAAACGCTATAAGATAATTTCACAGTGTCGTGTGAACGCGTCAAGTTGGACGACGAACTGAAACCGCTCACTTCGCGCTTGACGTTACCGCGCGCGTGCACAGTCCACGGTTACGGTGATTTTATGCGTCTTTTCGTTCATCTCGGGCGAATATCGTGTACCAACGGATGTCGGTAGTGCCGAATTTAGTGACGGGCGATCGACATGCATATTAATTGTTGCGCGGGCGTCGTAATTAACGCGTCTCCTAACATTCATAACTGATGTTCGTCGCTTCGCGTCCCACCTTCCGTTACGCGCGTTTCGTGGTATTTGCTCGACCGACAAGCGAGTGCCATCTAATATCCAAAGCATCGAGAGGCATCGTGACAAGAGGAGCAGCGAGGGACAGCCACTACGAATTAACGAGGACAGGTGATCCTCATGCATACGATATTTGCTTTGTTCACGTCCGTCACGATCGACGGACGTGCGTGTCGCTTCTCGAATTTTCACGTCGGTCAAAAGCGCGCCAAATCGCGAGGATGTACGCGATGTACGTGCGACCGTGATGTGTTTTTTCGATATTCGTGACTGATATCGATCGTGTTACGATCGGATTACCGTCGAAGGAAGTTGTTTACGAATGTTTCGTGAGTAGTTAAAACGCGAGGCATCGAGGGATCGCAGCGATAGGTTATAATCGAGACAGGGAATTGTTGGGGTAAGTGTTTATTAGCATTATATTTGCTATCGGATATTACTTCTCGAATTCTTTTTCTATTCTTTGTAATTCTATTATTACATTACCCAACAATATTTATAAATTTAAATATTTATAAAAACATCCATATTTTTCTTGATGAAATATCGTTTTGTCAGACATATAAGTAAAAAATATTTTATTATCTTAAATCATCATTGTATATGTGTATGTTTAAATGTATCTAGGTCATAGCATATTTTTGATGTTAAAGTAAATAAACTTTGATATCATAATTTAATTATTTAATATAACGGCAAAACTAAATTTTGTCGAATAAATTTGCTCATAAAAATACGAATTTATTGCTAAGCTAACTTTAGTAAATTTTATTATTGCAGCAAAACAATTTATAGTTAATAAATAATTCTTAGCAAAATTTTTCTAACAAGTAAAATTAATATTTTCTACAAATTTTTTCTTGCTATACATATAATAAATAATGACATTTGCTACGTCGGCTTAAAATGTGCTATTCTATATTGTTTGTGAGAAGAACTTTTTTCTCTGTCTATCTTAAATAGCAAGAAAAAGTATCTAAAAAATAGGGTATTTTGAGAGAGAAGAAAGAAAAATAAGCGTGATTGATAAAAATTACCTGGCCATTTTTACAACCACCTACGATGATGCTACCATCGAGAGGGCAAACACCAATAGACGTTACTTCACGCGAACATTCAAGGATCAGTTTAGGCGACAAACAGTCAGTGAAGGACCATATTAGTACTCGATTATTGCCTTCGCAAGCTAAAAATACCTGAGAAAAATGTGCTACTTTGAGCAAATATATTTAAATGCGCTGCACGTGCGCGTTTATATTAATAAAAAAATATATTTTACATTAGCAATAAATTTTTCATTAAAATTAGTCAATGTAGAGCAATTTTAGGAGCAATATATAGATGAAAATAAACTCGAGAAATAATCTGCGGCGATTGATAGACCTCGTCATAAATTTTGGGACCGATCAGATGCTCGCTCTTAGCATGTTGTGTATAAGTAGCTATCGCCGTTCCGGTCCAAAACGGATGCCAGCAGAAATCGTTGATAACTTTATCCACGATAATTTTTCCGTCATAGTAGCTCTGATGTTCTTTGTAACCTATCGGTACTGGTGCCTGCGTATCCTTCTCATTACGCACCAAATTTACATAATCGTTCGTATATATATCCCATGTGGAATTCATTAAAATCTAAAAAGGGCATTGTAGATGTATCAGAGATATAATTGCTAATCCCATTATAAGCTTACTTTAAAAAAATCTTAAATATTTTGATAACTAATATCTTAATTAAATTGAGTTTTATCCAATAAAGTTTCGTATTATATAAAATCTTATTTAAAAAATCGAGGAATATTATTTGTAACATATTACTTGGTCGCACATGTCGTCGGTATAACGTTTCAGAAAATCCTTAAAGGACTCTATCTTGTCTTCGGTGTAGGTAGACAAATCGACTGTCTCATATTCGTACAGATATTGGTACCAGGAATTGACGGGTATCGATGGCGTCGTTTGCGCCTCGTTGTGCTGTACGATTGGCATCACTTGCGTGGCCCTGCTTACCAATTTACGCCATACATTTTCTAATATTTGCCGGTACGGTAGCAACTCGATATAGCCATCCTTCTGATCTCCCGCCTTCCTGTCCATCAGATTTATCGGTATATTCAGTAAATCGGCTGTAGACGTTACCTGATAATAATTAAATGCAAAAGATACGATCGTTATCGACGATGCGCAACATATCTCACAAGTAATCAAATAATTGATGAACAAATAATCAAATAAATAATGCTAGTATTGCGGGATTTATGAATTACTTCTTGCACTCAATCAAAAACAAGATAAAATGATTAATAAATAATTTATTACAATTTATAAATTTGCCGCTGTATACTATTATTGTCGATTCACTGGAGCAGTATTTATAGACGGGATTAGTAGAAATTTACGGTAATCGCTTTAATACTGTGGATTGGAGTTAACATACGCAAGCTATCAATATCCATGTTCTGCACACGCGCAAGTCACGCGCATTAGTTAGCGCATACTGTATTGTGTGCTGTCGGAAGGTAATAAAAATTTTCAAAAATTCCCAATACGTTACACGATGCGAATTTGAGCTTGGTCGAATAGATATGCAAATCACGAGCAGAAAGTTCGGCGAAGGCAGAGTGAAAAGTCGCAAGTCGACGATAACTACGTTAGCGTAAAGATATATTCGAGTTGGGAACTGTTGATATTTTTGTAGTTTGCTTTAATATACTCGAACTTAAAAATTATTTTTCCATTTTCTATCAATTTTTGTTTTTAATTTAATAACATTTTTTTTATAATTGTGCACAAGTAAATAATTCAATACATTAGTGTTTTTTCCAATCCACCTGTTTTTGAAAAGTTGAAAAAATTAATCCAGATATATGTATTAATTTTCACAATTCTAAAAATAACTTTTTTAAGTTCTTAAAATAATAAATTAGACTAACTTAAATACTACATTATTTAATTCTTTCATTACACTATTTGTTAAAATATTTATCGTTTAGTTTCTTATAATTAAAAAATCTTTTAAATTAATTTTATTTAAGGTTGGAAATAGTAGATTGTGTGATTGGAGTATAATTCTTTAATATTATCCAACTGACTGTACTTGACGTCCAAGAAATAGAATTTTGTGATTCTTTAAACAGACTACAATTAATATTATGCAAACCTCGATCTCGAATAGCGGTCTCGTATTTTTGACGACACAGGCATCGACCTCGGCACCGCTTCCTAAATCCAACCATCGGCCGAGAGGTTTGTAGATTGCATATCTCACGCGATTCTCATGATCTTCTCTTTGAGTTTGTATAGACTTTATTATTGCATCTTTACTTTCTTCGGTGAGAACAATGTAGAACTGGGCCTCTTCGGAAACAGACGGTGCGTAGCCGATGAGAATCTGTTCGTCAGGATATTCTTGAATCTCGTCTTTTACCGGTAGGAAGTCACTGCTCTCGGAATGCAGATCTATATTATCCTCAATGATATTCTTTCTAACGTATACCCATGGATATTCCGTGGTGACATTCTCGCCAATGACACAGCCAACGATCTTTTGCGTCAGCGGCGACAAATCGATTCTTGCTATTCCCGACATTCCCTGAGATGGAAACAAACAATTGTAATTTAATAAAGATATATTTTTTCTTTTTTCTATACATAATATATATAAAAGCAGACTTTTTCTAATAGAAATTAGAGAGATATGGGATATCAGGACGCTCGACGTAAATAATGAATGTTTAATTAGAGAAATATCTGGAACTTGCAACAATGAATTTCTATTCATGTATAATTCTCCATAATATTCTATATTTAATATAACAATTCAATTAAAGACGATATGAAATTTCGAAAATAGAATAAATTGCTGTTACAGTGCAAATATTCACCATTGACACGGAATATCGAATTTTCTTCTTCGGTTCTGCGGCTATCTGCGCTGTGTCAAATTTCCAAATGTCGCTTACTGACGGTGCAGAGGAAGCGAGATCGTAGATAGTTCTCCGTTTTCCCATCGGATCATCTATTTCTATACGAACTTTCTTCTTCGCCTCCTTCTCCCAATCTTGAATGGCTGAGAGGATAATGAAGCAGATAAAAATAATTCGATTTTTAGAAAGTAAAGGCTAATGAGATACACATATACAAAAGCGTAATCACAATCTTGAATCTTTAAAATAATATATATAGTAATACACGTACACGCGCGCGCGTTCTTCATTTATTAAATAAATTAATAATGCTGTTATAACAAAATGTTAAGAGCTTTTTGATTGCTGATATTTAAAATAACGGGGATTAATTAAAATAATAAAGATAGTCATTATATTTTAACAAGTTATCTAGATATAAAAATTGCGACATATTTATCAGATTTGCAGGATTCATATATTTAAATAAAATAAAATTATAATCTCTTTTATTATCCGAACTCGCTGCTTTAAATCGCGTCATTTATATTTGAACGTATTTATGGTCGACTAAGTTTATGTTTCATTGTTAACACAGTGCGTACTTCCATCCAACACGCGTATCCGATACGCATCATCGATCTTCTCGTTCGGTATATAATTTTAACCCATTCATTACAAAGTTTCAATATTGGTATATTCGACATTATCGACATTCTTCTTGGCAATGCAGCGTGTTGTATACTTTTAACAGCGCACATATTTCCAGAGAATATATATTTTTAAATAAATAAAGCAAAATATGTTAAATTTACACACAAATCCAAAAAATAATAATTATTTACGTTAAACATAGGAAAATAATATGCATTATAACTGCAATATTTTTTTATCTTTTATGTTTAATTTATTGTAAATATCGGAAAAAATAAAAAACACAATTTAATTAACATATAATCCGATCACTCATAGCACAGATATGTGCTATGTAAAATATATATTTATCAAAATTGTTGTTACTTGTCAGATTATTTCATAAATTATAACCTACACAATTTCTCTTCTACTTTTTCCCAGTCTGTCTCCTCGTAAGGTTCTTCCTTTTCCTCTTTCTCTTTCTCTTCTTCGAAAGATTGTTCCACTTCGAAAGAATCATCATCATATGTGTATTCTTTTTCAGTATCATCTTTTTGAAACTTTTCGTCTTCCAATATTTTTTTCGCATTTTCTTCGTGTATTTTTTTATCCATGATGTAAAATGATGTAAATTGTCCGCTCGATTATTTTATGTTTCCAAGACCACGTCGATGAGCTACGTACGATCGACATGTAAAGATGTAACTACATACGCATTCGTATGTGCATACATACATACATAATGCGCATACGATCGATATGACGAGACGAAAGATAGAAGAGATCTTTATGATAGGAATTGATTCACTCCGCACCGGGGTAAAAATTTTTTAATCCGAACTGTATAACATCGGTAACGCGACTGACGATATATGTCGAGGCTTAACGAAATTTTGAGTCGGGTACATTTGCAGTTTGATTGAACATTGAAATCTCGGATTTCATCATCAGGCCGCCGTCCATCGCAAAGTGGATAGATGTTTCGGAATATCAATTTTTCCCTCGAAATACGTGTACACGTGGGCGACGTGGGCGATTTAATTGTTTTTATATCAGGCGAATGAAACTGGTCGCTCGTGCACTTAACCCATTTCGCAAACTCGATATACCACAGGCATTGTCAGCGCTGACGAAACGTTTTGTAATCCAATGAGTGATTTAATTGCGCAGCGACCAATTCGTCGTTTAAACGCAATGTATCGCCAATTGATAATATTGAATTTAACAATTTACCTATTATAAATATTACTAAAAGTATTTATCAACGTAATAATAAGGAATATATTGCATATTGAATGAAAAAAATATAATTTGTATATAATTATGCAAGTGAAATTATTTCCTTTAAATTTAAATTACTTATAAATATTCATCGTATATTCTCCCAATACGACGCAAAATATTTTTAATAAATTAAATAATTTTAAAGAAATATATGATTTGTCTTTGCCATTATTTGAATATATAATTGCAATTGTGTCATTGAAATAGCTCGCTAGTATTTTGGGATTCTAAATGAAAAGTTTCCATCAAACGACTGTTTAAATGCAATTACCGGCAGTATAAAATGTTATTTGTTTGTCGAAGCAAAATTTTATTTGTCAAATATAATAAATTGTTACAACAATAAATGTTACATGTGATGCCTTCTCTTTATCGATTAATATAATCTTATATAACGAAATTTGGCAATATATTTTACATAAAAAGGTATAATTAGCATTAATCAGTAGCTTGTAATATTTTTGTAGTAAAAATGTTTTGTTATTGAACCAACGTTATAAAAGGCATATATTATTTACACATTCGGTAAAATATACGCAAAAAGAGATACCGAGCCTGAGTGTGTATCATAGAAATAATAAAACGATGTTAAATTTTCCGTTTAGCAAAATTTATAACATATCTTTTGCGATGCGACAGCGAGAGATAAACTTATATGTATTTTGCATACATCTTAAAAATTCCCTGCCGTTATAACGTTACGGTTGCGAAGAGAGGGTCGCACGCTAAATACGAGGCAAATATTTATTCAAGATTATGGCAACGCAGATTACGATACGACTTTATTCTGCATACAATGTATGTATATTTTCGCCGCGTATACCTGTATGTATATATATGTATACATATATATGCGCATGTGTGCAATTTTATTTAAAGAAAGGAGGCCTACGGCTATTTAATCTCGTCCGACGATGACGTTTATCTTACAATCAACTTAGTGAATATTTATCAAATAGACATTAGAAACAAAGATAAATAAAAATGTAAAAAAGGTAACAAAGAAGTATGTAAATCATTAAAGACGTTAACAATCAATATATATCCGCGTTTGAAACATATATATACATAGTTGCGCACTCTTTACGTATTATTTTATGCATCAGCATAATATATTCGATTTTAAAGTATTTATTAGAAGTACAATAAATATCGTTTTTATTTTTGCATTTTTATTTCTCTTCTTGTCGTATCAGTGCTTTCTTGAAAAATATATTTTATATTTGCTTTATTATCTCTGTCATTCCTTTTTTTTCCTGTAAGACGTGAAAAAGGGATAGTTTTTTTAAAAAGCTTTTAGTTAACGTAGACTGAATTTCGTGCAAAACGAAATATTGCGTGCATTTACGGCTTACTATTCACGCGACTTTTTACATTTAAGAAATTCTTTATATATACAATTCTTATTTAATCGTTGTAAAACGCGCGTATTACTTCATAAGACGGATCAACTGCGTGAAAAACTTTGACTACTTGTTCTGTCATTTCGTCATCGCCAGACGTCAAGGCGACGCTGGGGTATATTAAGTCTGGTATATCCAATCGAAAAAATTTTAATTGCGTTATTATATGGTAATTAGATTTTAGTGTAAACTTTCTATATGCGTTTCGGCGATCGTTATTTTCAGCGTTTGGGGAGTGGATCCGGTAATCGGCGATTCGCACGCCCGTTGGAAAAATAGATTCCGCCGTTTAGACAATTTGGCTTCGCGGCCGGGCGATTAATCAATTGCAAATATATACCGCGTAGATTGGAAATACACGCTGCCTATTTCCTGTTTAATCGAATCAAATTGAGATGGTATTTTCCCTGTGTCCGGTCTCCCCATTTATCGGGCCGAAATGTCGAGTGGTGCTTTTTTCCTTGTCCAACGTAGAACGTAAACGACCCAAAATACGCTCGCTGATGATTAATCGATCAAAGGGAAAACCACAGAAAGTCCTCGCCGAAAAGGATGTAGAAAAATATTGGGCAGAATAACGTTTTATTATTTTACTGATGTACATTACAGATTCGAATAATTTGCGAAATCCGGTTCAGCGATTATTTTTTTCCATAAAAACACACAAGATATGATCTTATCATTTTTAAATCACGTCATAGCTATTTCCTGTGTTGTCTGTGCATCAATTCTCTCATATTTTTATTTTTATCATATATCTCTCTGCCGTTAAATTTTTCCTTCTAGCGAAAAGTTAAAGATAATCTATTTACAGTAGAATATGACGTAAGTAGTCGGATGCAGGACTTCAAGTGGCACTTTTTTTCGCGGAGATGGAATGGATTTCATTGCAAACAGATGTTAAAATATATCCGGAGACTTTGCGCGGCGCGTTTACTGTCGCGTTTTATTTTGAAAATTTAGAATAGAGCGCTTTTTTAAGTCCCGCCGGACGGAACTTTTATGCTCCTTTTGTAGTAGTCGACACGGCACCGACGGACATTTTATCGTTTTAGCTTTTATTCCGCGTACTCGCTCACTCGCTCGTTCGTTCGCGCGAGTTTGAAGCTCCCTGTGGATATAGAGAATCGCACGGGACAAACGCGCGTGGCCTGTACAAGTGATGCATTGAAAATATTGGGTTGTTTTTAACGCCACCGTTCATCCCGGCAACATGAATTTTTACGACGATTTGACAGCTGCGAGATTTTCATATGAAAGGATCTCCCGTCGAGCCCACGTCGAGAAAATTATTTGAGAAATAAAATTTATACTTCCGGTCTGGATTTTCGGAATAGGCATTGGCAGCTCGTAGACGATATTAGCACGATGTTGACTCGCTTGTGTATAAAGGACATTTAACAAGTTAATTCCCCAGCTTTGTGGTATAAAAGTCGTATATTCCGAAAAAAAGTTATAAATAAATTTATATTAAATGTGAATTTTTTGGAGATGCAAATAAATATAAATTTCGGCATAATTATATTATATCCAATATTATACGAGATACATCACACACACACACACAAGATATTATTAAATAATGTTATGTGCATAATTACATATACAACATAACTGTGTATATAATTATATCAAAATTTATATTTGTACTCATATCTTTTTTAATAAAAGTTATATAAATTTATATATAAATTTATTTACAATTTATATTTTCTGGAATATATTATTTTTAAATTTTATATATTTTTAAAAAATATATTTTGGTGTATTATATTATTATTTAATTTCTGATTATTCATCAAATACGTGTCTATCCTTATGGTATTGTGCAAGTGTCTTTTTTTATTTATTTCTCTTATATGTGGCAAAGATTTTCTAAAATTGGATTGTTCATTCTCTTGCAAAAGCAGAGTATTTGTCAAATATTTCGTCGCCTGTGCTTCTGAAATTTTCATTTAAAGCGTTTCGAATGTCTGACGCGACACGAACCCGAAATATGTATGTATAACAGCCAACATTCGCCGAACAGACGACCGATTTAATTTCGTCGCGTCACTCGGTATCGCACGCGCGCCGGCATTTAGCGATCGCGAGTTGCGCTCTATTTTCATTTCCATTATGAATAATGCCGAGATAGTATAAACGGCCACGGCCTACTGTGTCGCGATTTGCATGAGGCTATTTTTAATCGTAAAATGGTAACGACGATGATGGAACGAGGGCGATATGTGGCTCGGAAAGAATTTATCATGTTAAATAATCATCTTCTGTGATGTTTGTTATCGTCTTAATATCGTCTTTAATATAAAATTAACATAACAATATTTTCTGTTTTGCTTTTTTATTTAAAAAATTTGCATAAAAATTTTGAAATTATTTAAATTCTGTTACGACGAATAATCACATTTAGCATCGAATTATTCGGTTCAATGAATTTAATGTCAAGTGTATAGTAGTATTATTTTCATCTTTATTTTTTTTACTCAATGTATAAACGGTCTGCATTATAAATTTAGAATCAGGCAAGCATATATATATTTTTGTTAGTTATATTTTTCATATTTTCAGAACTTTGATATATAATTGATAGAAGTTTAGGTTTTCTTCAAAAAGCATTTAAAAATTTTTAATAGTTTTTAAGAGTCCTGACAATATCAAATGTAAAAAATGAAAGTTCGAAGAAATATATATATAAGATATCGATTTTACATTATTATTATTATATAATAAAAAAATTGATAATAATTTTTTAATCACGATCGATTTGATTTACAATATTTTTTTATATAGATGCTATCTAGAACTTCCGAGAAAGTGTCACATTAGGGACAAATTTTTTAACACATGAGAACTTGGTAAAGGATTTTTATCCGGAAACTCTGAAAAATCAGCACATCAGTTACACTGTTTCATTTTTGTTTTATCGTTAATTGCCAAAACCATTTTTGAAATCACAGAACTCACTCATTTAGCGATAAATTTGAGAATACAATATAATAAAAATGCTTTGTCTCCCTTCAGGATATTTTTAGTGCATAAAATGACAATAAAGACTGACTATTTCGTTGCAATTCTCTAAAAAAGCATAAATCGAGGGTAAAGATCCAATAAAGAATTTCGGAAAACGGTTGTCAACGGCCGAACCGTACTTGGGAAAACGCGCTATACGCGAATCGTGTTGTCGGAATAAGGCCAGCGTGCGTTTTACACAGGAAAATGCGGACGATATAATCCTGAAAGTCGAAGGCACGGTGATGCGATGCAAAAGTGGCGTGGCATGGTGTAGCATGGGATGCAGTATAAGAGGCTCCGCGGAGGTAGACGGAGCGGTATCGCATCGTCGACTCGTAAAATCTCATGAGGTCGCTGTCTCGGTATCGAGAGATGTCTCGTGGGCAGGATAGACGTTGGCAGAGGCGGAGAGAGACACGACGACGACGACGACGAAAAGGGGGTTGGAATGTCGCGAGACGTATATTCGATCTGGGTGAGGTAAGTCTGATCGGACACAATTTCACATTTCACGAGCTGCTGCTGCTGCAGCGAGCAAGCGCTCTGCCGTTGCATCTGTCGCTCGCTCGCGGCGCGATTTCTACGACCGTGGATATTTTAAGGGAAAGCTCGCGTCGACACACTGTATTCTGCGTTTCTCTGCGCAGAAAATCTCTTTTCGTAACCCCGCAGGAAAACTCGGCATTTCCGAAATGTAATCCTGCATTTCATTCGCTCGTCTCTACCTACGTCTGTTAAAATACAATTTTTGCGCGCAAAAATCGCGCAAATGATAGACAAGAAAAAGGAATACTCGTTTTAATGGCACTAATTTAGACACATATTGCATTCGTACAAGCTCACATGCAAATTGAGAGGTAGATTTTAGTATAGATATGGAGATAAAATATTGCATCGTTCATTTTTAAAAATTTTACACCATTTTATATAAATTATCGTAGAAAGCAATTATTTTATTTTTGCTATAAGAATCAATAATGATAAAAGTAATTTATTCAAAATTAATAAAAATACACGTTACAGAGACATAATAACGAGGTTTAAAAAGACATAAGAAGCGCAATTATGCACATATTCAGATAACGACTGAACAATATAGAAAAGAGACGCAAACAATCGCGTTGTTATCAACTTTAAACGTAGCAACAATATTCCGATGGAAAGGTTCTTCTTTTCGTCGGAATATCACGCTTGGCATTTCTAGCGACGATGTTCGACTTTCATTTAGCGAACGAGAATTTCCCGAGCGCTTGTATAATTCTTGCCTCGATATATTCTTCGGGTTAATCACGCGCAGACAGGTATCTCGTTAATGAAGGGAGAAAGAGGAGGGCAATCCCCGATCATCGAGATGGAGTCCGGATCGCGTAACACGATGCGTATCTGCGACGACGCGTAAGCCCGATTTACTTATCGGCGCTCTGCGAGGCTCTCTCCTAGGCAGCGGATGATGCATATCGGGTTAACGAGAGAACGTGCAACCGGGAGAAACGTGATTAGAGCGCGCGGGCGGAGGTCGTGCGCACACAGATGGACGACGGTTGGTTAATTTTCAATTAACCGAGGGAGCGAGCGCGGCTCCGCCGGACGGGGGACACCGGATTATATCCGACGACGGCGATCGGCACGTCGGATAGCCAGCCAGCCGCCAGGTGACTGCCGATCCGGGCTCCGCTTGTGTAATGTACACCCGGGTGTACACTACACACGTTGCGGGCGCTCCTCTTTCCGATCGCAGCCTCCCAGGGATTGATTGGACACAGCCGTGCGAGCCGTACTCGATTAAATCGTCGCGCGAATACGGACTCGTCTCTGTCTCCCTCTTCTCATTATATATCTCTCTCTATCTCTCTCTCTCTCTTCTCTGGGATCGCCCCCGTAAAGCCGGGTCTCTTCAGAGCACTCCGTGCGCATCATGTCGACGTAATCGCTAATTCATCGAGGGCTCGTGATCGGCGTCGTTATCATCTTCGCGTAATACCGCTAACGAAGTTAAATCTTGGAGATGTGGCTAGTAGTGGTAACCCGATATACGTGTTACGCGACGCGTGCGTCGCCGCTACGACGTTGTTTACTTCAGCGTTATCCATCGTTTATTTAACGATTTACTTTTTTGGCTGCAAAAGTAAATTTATAAAATGAATAAAGATGCATATTCTTTTATGCTTATTTATATGTTACCAAAATTTTCTAACACACATCAATTTGTATGCTTTTTATAATTTTATTTATCTATTTATTTTTAAAATCTAAACATATTTTAAGCTTGCACTATAAAAAAAAATTCATTATATTAAAACGTTACAGTAAAACGGAGAAAATAACAGATTTATAATTTTTCTTATTTTCTAGCAGTAATGATTATATAGACATTTGAACACACGTCGAATTTTAAAAATGTGTCCATCTTCGTAATTGGTAAACCGACATTCTTTTGCCTCTCTCCCTCTTTCCTGTTATGTTTTATTTCTCCTCCGCCAGTCGTTTATACGTGGCTCCTTATTCTCGCTGCTTTCTTACATCCCGAGTATGAAAAACTCCCTCTTGCCGACGCCATTCAATTTCCCTTTCTTCTCTCGTGAACACGACGCGAGGCGAGCCGCCATCTCGTTAGTAACGTGATCTTTTTTACGCGCGAGACAAGTAATTTTCCATCGTCTCCATTTTTTTTTGTCCATTGCGCCAAAATTGCCGGTGCTCTCGCGTTACCGCAATTAATTTCCCGCCGGGTGGAAGCGCGGCTATCAATCGGGCGATGGTGAGGACAATGTTCTTTTCCACGGTGCGAATATCGCGCCCATCCTTCAAGCGAAACTGAATCTTTATTACAGCGAAATACTATCCCCACCCGGTAAGACGGGAAAACTTATTTCGCCGGGAGCTCTCGCAAGAATAACATCTATATACGCCGTATGCTGCCAATTCGGTCTTCAGTTTCATCTCGGATCTAGTCTCGGATGCTTAGCTAAGAAAGCGTAGTATTCTGTTGTTAAAGCAGGATAAGCTTGACGAAACGATAACTCGTCAACAACCGTGAACGTGGACGCGTCATAAAATGAAGATAAATCTGAGTTGCGACGGAATCTCCTTGCAAAATGGCAAAACGTATTCTTATTTTAACAGAATCGCAGAATAAATATAATTTATAAAGAAGCTGGAAATGTTATAAAAATTAAACTAATATATATATATATATTATTTTTTAATCGATTTAATCGCACAGTTGCACAAAATGTTAATAAGTATAGAAAAAAATTCAAAATTTTATATGGTAGTACGTGAGCATTTTAACTAAAAAAAACTTTAAATGTTAAAAACTTTGGAAATAATTATTGAAGCTTCGTGCATATATATAAGAATATTAATATTTACTTGTATAGCTCGCTAAACGAGAAAGTTGTTTTATAAATCATTGTTCGTACAATGTGCTACTCTATCGTTTTACGAGGCAACTTGCAGCGAGAGGTTCCTTTAGGAATTCGAGTCATGTTTCGTCGATGGAATGCCGGCTCGTTGAAGGCAAGCCCGGGGAGGGTGGATGGGTCGGATAAAGGCGATCAACTAGAAGACGACCTCTTACCGCACCTTATACGTGTAATAACGATTAACATTGATGGTGCACCTGTCGCTCTTGTATATTGTCGCAGCTTACGCTCATTGGCGGTGCTATTAACTTCCAACGTTATCTCCGAGCGACTAGATATTTTCGACCGATTTACTTTGCGTAAATATTCGGTTCTTCATATTTATCTAAACTAAAAATCGGAGTGACAGATAATAAAAAATCAAATTGAATATATACAAACGTCGCAGTTTTACATATAATTGTAAAAAGCTGCTATTACAATAATTACGATCATTAAATTTATTGTCACGAATCAATCTCTATTCTTTGTCTTATGATTCGTAAATATGAATATTTATTTTATTGGGAAACTAATTTTGCGGTTGAATGTAACCGCGGGTTTGTATATTCAATTTTTTGCATATTTAACTCTTACTGACCTGCCGTTTGTGGCTGCTGCGGTGTAACTGGAGCCAAAATGTTAGTTTAATAGCCACTTGTGCCTGTCAGCCTGTTGACTGTCCTGTTCACATATAGTTGATCCTTTTAGCATCAAACTTATCGATCTCATTACATGACATAGGATTAATAATAAATATTATGTACGGCAAAAATTTTACGTTGAACAAATTTTAATAAAATTTGATTGTTGAAATTTCATTGAAATTTTCTACGACCGTGTTAATATTTTTATTTAATTAATTGTATTAACTACCTGGCTGGAGTTGAAAATTCACTTATTCTCTCGTTGTCGAGTTCATGTGCGCTTACGAGGGGCTTAATACGATTGCGAAAATAACCTGTGAGGTAGGTCATTTTCATCGTGGCGCATTTTACGCGATGAAATTCTCCACTGCGATTTGCCTCAAGTTACCGATCCGGTGCAACTTCCTTCCTCTCGTATAGACGGATATCGAGTTTACAACTCTGATGTTATCTATTCCAAGCACACAATTTATGCTTGGAAAAGATGGGATATGCCGTGAGTTGACTAAACAGGTCAGTAGCACGTAAAACATATTTATATGCGTATTTATATAAGGACATTTCACAACTCGATACAATATCATTGATACAGTTCAATTGAGATTTTTCAAAACGATAATCCGAGTTTATATTCGAATCGCTAACAAAGATAAAACAATAGCTTGGACAAACGAAGAAACTAAATATTTTGTTTTATTGTTTTTTCATGTACCTAATAATATTTCTCTGTACAAATTGTAAAAACTGTACACGAATACTCAGTCTTTTTTATTCTAGAAAGAAAATTATTTCTATTAATTTAAGAGGAAAGAGCAAGAAAAATTACCGTATTATAATTATATTTAGTGAAGAAAATAACAATAACTGTCTTGGTATACCTCTGTGTCGCAACAACAACTGTCATTGTTATTATTTACAACAACGTCAAAGATTACAGCTCGTAGTGAACAATTCATGTTTTACTTGGCAGAGACGCTCTGATTACCATACCTCTGATGAACGTCGTCGGCTGCTGTCGTCGCGAGTTTGTAAACAGTCGGTTCGTGGAATACCGACGCATCATCAAAGTGATTAGGTGTTTGTCATTCGTGTGCGGGCGATAGTTCGATTTAATTTCTAACTCCAAAAAGTGGTTTTAATTATCGACTGGGTCCATCGACTGCGGAGGGATAGCGGAGAAGCAATTAGCTTTTTGCACGCCCGAGGTTGGCCTCTTTCCCACATTCACCGTCGCTCAAAGGAGAGAAATTCTTGCGAGAATTAAATGTCAATCAGCCATGACGTTCATTAAGCGGCGCCGTTTGTTCTGGCTTTTTCGTTTTTTTTTTCTTGCCCGCCGCGCGCGCAAAAGAGAACTCGTACTATCGTCCATGTATTCTAATCCGGATCGCCGCATCCTCAGAATCGGTTTTTCAGCCGATTCGTTTTAAAGATTTCTTCGCGGCATGCTGTTTTTCTCAACAATATACACTCAATTCTTATGTAAAAAATTAACAGAAGTATATAAAAATACGCAATGTATTAATTGTTTATTTACACTTTATTAACAATATTTCTTCAAATTAATAAAATAAAATGGACATGGGAATATAATATTAATCGCGAGATATTACGTCATCAGTTGAATGTTATAAATTTCTCTTGAATAATTTCTGTAATTTATAGAAAGAGAGTGTGGTCGGGGAGATGGGGAAGAAGGCAAATACACATCGTAGTATATCGCGCGCGCGAGCAGCAATACAACAATGCTTTCTAGAATTTTTTCTAATGGGTCGAACATTTGCGCTATGCGATGCACGATAAACAACACACGTTGTAGCTTTGATAAATGGTAACGCGAGAACAGCCATTTCTCGCTGCGGTACTTAGACGGCGGCGCTTCTTTGCGAGGTGTCTTTTCACGGCGGAGTAGGCTGCCGCTTTCCTTTGCATAAAACATAATTACTTAGAACGGCGGAGAGTAATGCCGAGTGCTCTTCGAAACACAAAAGGCGATGTACACACGCTCCGAGGTATCTCAGATAGCGTAAGCGCGACCCGAGGTGTTTCTCAGCGAGAGCATAACAGTGCGTGTAAGATCAAATGCGCATCCATTCCCGCGGAAACGGGTTCATTCCGTTTCGTAAATTTCGCGTACAACACCTGCGTCCCGGTCTAACGCAATTCAATTTATGATTCACTGCATATCGGAGAGCTGTCGGAGATATATCATTGCGCAATATTTTATTAAAAAATATAAAAAGAGTTTCCCGCTGCACAGTTTATATATAATTTCAAGACTCTTATCGTTTTTGATCTTATATTCCAAGTTTCTAAAAGACTAGTCGAGGGGTTGGACACTTTAAATTTCTCATGAATATCGCAACCCGAACGGTATCCTCGGTGACGGGAAAATGCTTTCCCATCATTCCAACGTCGTCGTCATCGATCCGACCTACCTCTCGGAGTCGAAAGTGTAGAAATGGCCGCGCGTGCCCATTCGTATTCACGGTTATGTTCCCGACGGCAATTCTCATAAGTTTTTCCTCCAACTTTCCCGTATTCAATTTGCGTGCCACGCTGCGGTAGTCCTTCTCATTTTTCTTTATACCTTCGCAAAAAACCGTTCGGTCGCAACTCGGGTATCGCATATTCACTTTCGATAAGCACAGGAAACGATGTAAGAAACAGGGACCAGGGACTCTGCATGAGGGGGGTATATATCATTTATATTACCCCCAAAAATATATATA
>NW_021849398.1:3075768-3076946 GCF_003651465.1 Formica exsecta
TATATATATATCGTTAATCGTTTCTAATTTTGTATCGTATTGTTTAAACTGTGTCTTGGAAGAAACGTCTAGAAAATTGGAAAGAAACGTTTTCTTGATGCTCCTCGTGAAAACTTTTAGACATTCGTTGGCCAAGTATATATATTCGCGACTGACGACGCGAATCTGACATCCGCCACTTTTGCGTGATACACCGATCTTCGCTTTCATATGCGCGTGTGCATTCGCGTGTATGCACTACATACGTGTGCGGGGAAAATTGCGCGTATCGTCAGATATACATTACGCATACAGACAGCACCGCCGATCCCGGAGCTTTTGTGCAAGAACCCAAGTCCCGCGCCCCCTCCCTCACGATTCGCCTCTGCGGGAAGAAGCGTCGCTCGTAATGGATGTAAAACGTATGCGGCTTGGTCCATTCTTTATCTTATACATGCCCATACACATATATACGCGAGACTGGGGATGCCTCGAAGTAAGCGTGCATTCGTAGCAATATACTTCGCTCGTGAAAATGGAAATGGAATCGCTTCTACCGCGCGGTCCCGGGCTCGTATCGTGTTTCGACGGTGTAAATGGGCTGGTCGGCAAATTTATATAGCCGCCATATATATATATATATATATATATGTATCGTAAAGGAACCTTTAATGTTGATAATATTGTCTCGGTATGTTTAAAAACTTACATCCTTGTTCTTTTGAAATTTTTTTATGCTGACGATAATTTATGTAGCACGTGGTGTAACATGCTCTTTACATCGATTCCGAAATGAGTACCCTTTGTTAAATATTGCTGTTCTATACATAACAGCGATATAAAATACTGTAAAATGTAATAAAATGAGATTGCTCTTATATAAATTCCGTTAAAATTTCTCGAAAATAATTTCCGAAATAATTTTTTTTTTTTTATAAAATTTCATTATATTGCATTAGATATGCATTGATTGGGAAAATAATTAAATTTTATCGTACTGAAAATTTCTATCTATAATTATTATAATGGGTCTCTATTGTGGCAAAAGTATCTCATGTGAAACAAAATCATGATATCGTCGTATATTAAAGCGTATCGAAATATATATATAAGGATATGCGTGATGCACTCACTACATGGAACATTCCATGCTTCAATTTTATAGTATTGTGATTCGTTGTTCTGTGAGTATATATATA
>NW_021849398.1:3077010-3087593 GCF_003651465.1 Formica exsecta
ATATATATAATTTTATTCATATAAATAGTGATTATATTTTCTTGTATGGGGATAATTTTACAACAAGGTACTATGCATGTACGAAAACGATCACGCAATCAAGAAACGATATTTTTATATAAAAAAATGGTGTGTCGTTAAAACCGGAAAGAGATCATTAAACTATAATATCGCTTGAAATAATTATGAAAATTAACATTAATGGCTCAGAAAAATATACTATTATGATGATGTAACTATTGCGATGATGAGCATTATATGATAGGTAATGAAAATATAATGATGATGCGTCACACAAAAGTCGATTAAATATGGATATAATATAAAATAATAGGAACGCGATAAACGCGGTAATTTAATTTAAAGCTTTTATGCTATCGTTGATCGTGTATTAGCAGCTTCAATAGCTTTGCGTTGCAGCTTTGTTCGGCAAATATAGTAGCCTATAAGTTCATTAGCTATTGTTGTGCATATATACGTACGGGCGTATTCATAATATTGTTTGCAAATAATTGCCATAAAGAAAGTAAAGAAAAAACTAAAAAGCTGACTATAAATATCGAAATTTTAAATATTTTGGACTTGAAATTTAATACGATAACAGCAACAATAATATATAAATATATGTATTTTGTACATATGTGTATATGTAACGATTGTCAAATGTATTAAGCGCGATTATGCTAAATTTTCATTGTCGCAAATTTATCGTGAATAGCAATTAAAAAAAAATGGATGAGTAAATTTTTAATTAATTTTTTCTCTCATCATCATTAGTAGTAGATATAAAAACGGATGAATCCTAACATGCTACTCAATGTTTTCTTACGTTATTAATATTTTATTTTTTATCGATTGTTATCATTGTTGTATAACGAGTTATTCAGATCTTATCGCACGATGGATCAGTTGTAAGCGGAAACAAAAATTCGCGTTTTGTAGAATGGTAAATTTTGAAATGTCAGCGTACGTTTTACTGTGTTTTGTCTCCGTATTCCGGTATTTTCCTCTATACACGAGACGAAATATACAATATATATATGCTGTACCATATACGTGCCTAACAAAAACATAAACAGAAACACCGAAACTTTGGTATATGTTACAAACGCAAACAACGGCTAACTATTATTTGCTCGAAACTCCTTTTATATTCCCGAATAAACGTGAAAAATAGCACGACTGTAATATCTAAAAGGCGACTATTCTAAATTCTCCGATAATTCTGATTTCAGAATTCCGCTTTCATTGTTATCTCACTTAATAGTCCGAATTCGTATATCATTAGTGTAACATTAATATCATGTATCCTTGCATTAATGATTCGAATATCACATTTTTACCAATTTTCGACCATTTTAGGAGGATATCTGTGAAATTAATAATTTATTCTAACAATCAGATATCAGATATATTACAGTGAACACAGTCAATTTATTAGATGTCGCATTACTAACAATAAGTATAATATTATTTCCGCGAGATGCCGCGAAGCTTTATCTCTATTTTTCGCCTCTACTGAGATTTCTCGACAAAATTAATCTCAGCTTGAATTCATCTTGTAAATATAACTTTGCGTGTGCGCAATTTTCTCAGCATAATTCACAATCGTTGTGCTTCAAATGTCACATTGTTTCTCGAATTACTTCATTTTCTCGGAGGACAATTACTCGCGGAAAATGACGACAGCCGGCGAGACGCGGCGTCTCGTATATCGTCCCTACACTCTACATCGGTCGTCTGTTTATTACGCAAACATAAATATTAATATTAATTCCGTATACACGCGCGTGCGCGCGTATACGGAAGGTAACAGTTATTGTTTCTCGCATTTCACGTATTCCGCATACAAACCGTTGCGGCCCGCCGTCGCATAATCGATTCCGCGTATCTGCGTGATGATGAATGACTTTGGAATAGGTACTTCGGAGATAAATAAACATTTTGCGTTGCAAATATTACCTAAAGCCGCTCTGTTATTAATCGATTTGTCGATCGACGGATATACAGCTGGCGTGAACGGGAAGCGTGATAAGTAATATCAGTCTGAATATAAAACGGTAGCTATCACGCCGTAAATAAAGGCGTGTGTCGGTTATGAAAGAGAAGAGAATCTCGTAATTTTACGTCATGGACACGCGCAACTTCGCTTTTCTTGATGCCCGCTTTCTTTCTTTCTTTTTTTTTTTTTTTACGAGAGCGGTCGGTTTTTTTTTTCCAGCAATAAAAATTCCTCAAAATCGCATTTCACGAGAATATTACGCGGCGGCTACGTAAGAGGGGTCTCTGAAGCAAGTGTTACCAGCCACGGTGTTGATCGACCGATGGCGAAATGCCAAGAGGGACTATCGTGATAACACGCCGGAACATAGCGCGGCGGAATGCCCTGTGGAAGGGAATAAAATTGGTCGAACGCCCGATAAATGCATCGCCCGAGAGGGACGAGAAATGAAATTCAAGGCTTTGCACAAGAGAAATGCCCCTGCGCCCTTTTGCGAACAAAGGAGAGATCTTACGGTGGATCGTTAAAGGCTTACACACTAATGACTTACCATATCGACGATTGCATATCCGTGCTATCATATTTGAACTTTCCTCGTCCGTAAATCGCGCGTCTGTAACTTAATAAGCGACTTAATCTCAACGCTATTATCAACGTTGATTGATGATGGCGCGTGCAAAATCGTTATTAGGTTCATTTATTATAGCGATTAGCAGCAGCGTGTGTTCTCCACGTAACGCATATTTGGACATATTTTACGGTGAGAGGTAGGAGGAGTAGAAGAACAATGTGCGGTTGGTTTTTCTCGTCACGAACGAAAGGGATGAACGAGGTCCCGTCTCCGGGGGCGTTGGATATAGCTGAAAGAGTAACGCGAGCGTCACAATTGTAACTTTAATTTCTCGAGGCGACTATCTCGATGGAATCGCGATGGAACAATCATGAGATAGGGACTCGGACAGAACGGATACGGGGCAACAAGGAGGAGGAGGAGGAGGAGGAGGAGAGAAGAGCCGAGAATGTTATCCGCATCTCGGTTGATAGCAGGGGGAGAAGGGATAGGTTGGTTTGCAGCTTGGAAGGTTAACCCCCGTGTCCTTTTGGCCCGCGTGTTTTCCTCCACCTGTTTCCACGTCCGTATAAAACTTATCCTGTTCCGAAAGTTTCGATCGTGTCGTGTTGTCGAGTCGCTTTATAACGCGGCCAACTTTTGCGCGTCGCACACACCGATCAGGTTCGGTAATTGAACTTTAGAACATTACCACGCGCGCACCGCCTGCCGCTTTGATGGCAACGAGCCCGAACAGCAGTCGGCGGAAGGGCGTCGTTTTAACGAAAACACCGTGTAATCGAGAGAACGACGCGCTTTATGTAATGAAAGTAATAAAAGAGTACACTTGCAAAGATCTGAAGGAGCGCGAGGATAAAAAAAAAAAAATAGTATAAAGTTGATTCCTTTTCGCTAAAATATATATTTAACGTTAAATTTTTTTATATATTATTTTAAAATATTGTGCAATTTTTGCCTTTTTAATGCCTTCATACTTCTTTAATTATGCACTTTTTGCTCGCAACTGTTCGTTTTCGTCAAATTTCTTTGCACCATGAGCACCTCCATCTTATCTTTAAAGTATCGTCTCTTTGACGGGGGGTTTAACGCGCTAAAAATTTAGTGATTCAATGGTACGTAGAGAGCGACGGAGGGAAAGTAAAGAGGATGAAAAGATCGCATTCGACTTTTCCGGATGACTTTGTGAATCCTAGTTGTTTCGTGTAAGTGGCGGATAAGAGGGAAACCTTGTCGGTAAATCTACTTAACTTAATCTCGACAGTAACTTGATAATTATTCTTTTTAATACGTAATATTTAAGCAGCATTACAGTTCAATAGTGTATAGAATATTAAAGAAAATTTTTCTACATTATAAAACGGACATGCTTATAAATGTTATGTATGGCAAAAAGTAAATTTAAATAATTCTCGAGAAAGAATTTACATTATAACGCACACAAGAAAAAATTTTTTTTGGAAGTGTTAAAATTAATTTAAAAAATTGCTATGATATAACATGTGTGCTCACTCGAAAGATATAAAAATGCTCGAATTACATAATTTGCGACCTAGCTTTTTATATCTACAGCATTAATTATCAAATCAGGGTTTTGATTTTTTTTTATCTTATTAGAATTTGCATATAGAATATATATGAAAATCAAATATCATTAAAATATTATTTGTTTAATTACATGTTTATCATTGTGTTGCATGCTTATTTAAATAACTTCTCTCTCTGGATGCGCAACATAAACGATACCAACTTTGATTTGATCACGAAAGCAAATTAAACAGTTTGTGCTAAAACCGGTGTGTTTTACTAGAATCTATTTCGCTGCCAAATTACGAAAGCGCGTACCGAGAATTTATCGACTGGCGACTTTCCGTGGGCAAGACGACCGACCGACCGTCTACGTCGCCTTTGCTTTAGCGCATTCTCTACGTCGCCGCCATGAAAATTAATGAACGCCTAGAACTCCGACGAGCTTCCGTTTCCGGTCGTCCAGACGAGCGCGAGCGAGAAATGCCGGCGGCGAGTGAAAGGGAAGGAAAATCCCGGAGAGCTCGGTCAGAAAACGTAGTGTTTCGCTCGTAGCTCGTTAGAATAGAGAAGGAGCGAGCGGCATAATTTCCAGTTTAAAACATTCGTTCTCGTCGCTCGTAGTTCTGTGCCGAGAGTTTTACTCGGGACTGACTGCTGGCTGCCTCTAATAAAATGCAATCTGATATACTTTCGCAACCATTAAAGCATATTTCCCACTTATTGTTAGAGCGCTCATCGCTGACAAGCGATTCTAACAGTGGGAACACGTGAGATATTCGCGCGAATTCCAGGACAAACTTAGAATAAAATAAATCAGTGAGAAAAATATGAATTTAATGTGACGAGAGAATTTGTTATTGAAAGAGAGAAATATATTTTTCAATTCTTCAATCGCGACTATACGTTTTTTTGCCTCGCAATATCTTCTAGAATTGGTATTTTTAAATTATTCTATATACAATAAGTTTACAACATGCTGGGTATCTGGTTTTCTAGATTATCCCGAGATTAGTCGCTGATAGACCGCTGGTCATCTTGATGATATCGGTTGCCCCGATATATTATCTACGTCTCTTGTCAATAAAGCGCTGATATTGATTGCCGATACCGTTAAGGATATCGGTTGTTGATATTGTGCTGATATTCGTTGCCAATGTAAGGGTAAGATTGACGTTGGTTTCGTTATCATTTCGATTCCCAGCCAATCAAATGTCTGGCCTTAGATTGATCGTGAATTTCTGCATCGATATCGATGAGATAGCTTATTGCGGATGCTCGTTTCTATCCGCGTTCGGGCGATGAAACGAAACAAGTTGCGAAGCATGCGGTAGAAGACGGAGTTTACATTATGACGAAAAAAAGCGGAGAGTTTCGGTCGTAAATCAGCTTTACCTCAAGAGTTAATCGCGAGAAAGAGACACGAGTACGTAAGGGGAGAAGAAGAACAGAGAAGAGAAGGGAGATACTATATAGAGTAAGACGACATTTCCTCCTCTTGCAGATTAGAAGCGGATAAAGCTAAGGCTAGAGTAGAGACGAGTTACCGCCGCCCGAGCTGGAGTCTTTAAATGCATAACACGCTTAATCCTACGTAATACCATGCTCCTTATCGTTCCTTACTCTCGAGCCAAGGAAAGGACTCTTCTCTCTGCGTCGCAATTGCCTCTGTCGCTCTATTTTGTCCCACGAGTCTCGCTATCGGTCGAAATACCGCTCTTGTTTCCGTATTCGACGAACGTGGTTGATCCCGGAATAACGACGAGGCCGGGAGAGAGGAGCAGAACTAAAAGAACAACAGAGGGACCGGTGTTTCGGAAAATAAACCATCCGTAGCGCAGTTTCCAGTAAAATTTATCTCACTGATAAAAAAAAGGAGAGAAAACGCGCTAAATTCGGTGAATCACTGCGGAACGGAAATGGAACAAGCTGGTTCCGCATACGCTGACCATAACCATTCGTCGATTCTAAGATATTCTGGTGGGATGTCTCTCGGCTACCCATTAGTACTTATAAGTCAATGGAAAGCCAAGGAAATAGGACTTGCATCGCGTTCCTCTCTCAGACTTTGATGAACAAACTAAAGTTACTCGCGAGAGAGAAGCGCTCATTTACATAGTGGATTTTACCGAAGCGACAAGACTCTCGAGGTTTTGTAGTTTTATGATAATGAGATTAGTGTAACAGGATTTACGCGTAAATGACTCGCGCATTTTTTCGATTTTGCTATCAAAGTAATACGAGAGGATTTGACTCGAATATATCCTGTGAAAAATTTGCGCTCCGCTTACGGATTTCCTAACGTCCCCCGACGTCTCTACGATAATGGAGATTACGTGCCATCCGATCTTATGTGGGTGTAAAAAATAGAAGAGACGCGTTGAGAAAGTTTCACAACCGAAGTCTTTCGCTCGCCGCTGTCATCGCGTTGCTTTCGTGAAAAGAAACTCGAGTATTGTAGTTTTCCGAACAAGAATATTCGATGATTCGCGGATGCGGCTTCGATGATACTGCTGATTGTTTCCGCCTTTTATTTGACGAATAGCGGAGGCAAATGAATGCGACTCGCGTTACAATGGAGGGGAAAAAAAGGAAAACTACGATGCTTCTTTTTCCGCCGGTCGGGCATTTACTTACACGGTGCGTACGGTTTTCGAGAGCGAAAGAATTTTTTGCTTGTACGGTTCACTACCGGATATGCTCTTGCGCCGTCATCCGGGATAACATTATGACGCAGCGTACATCCGCGACGACGTAAATCCGTGTTATTTCGGACGTAATGGAATCGATAGAGCGGACTGGCGCATGTTTACTTGCGAAACAAGCAGAGTCAACGAAAAATAAAAGATTAAAATGGGCGGTGCGGCGATCCTCGTGCGTTAAACGAAAATATTTTTTCCCTGAACAGCTAACCGCGCGATGAACTCGATATGTTTATTCCCGCCGAGCGGTCTGCGCGTGCGCCATACGTGGTTTTATCAAAAAATGACCGGAAACTCTTCCATAGATTGTGCATATATCTTCTTATATTTTGCGAATTTATATATATATATATTTTTTTAAACTATTGAGGATAATCCGTGATCGAAGAGAGAAAGCAGTATCGAGTTCTGATTGACGAGTGTGTCTTGTGCGCACGTTTTCCGTCGCGATCGAGAAATGCTTCCGCACGAGTATCGGTGAATTATCCTTTTTTCCCCTCGAAATAGCGGATATATAACTTGAGGAATGAAACGACTTGAGGAAGCCTTGGTTAGCGTGCGCGGTTGCTGTATAAAGTAGATACAGACCGCGTCCATTAAGCCGCACTTACCGCGCGCGCGTCGAGTGTGCGTCAGTGTTACGCTTTATCGATATTATTATCGTGGTTCCCATTTAGGCGCTACGTGCGTACAATGCGATTACAATTCCCTATACTATCGTGTTTGCTATTTCATAGCGGAGCTTAAGTCTGTTCAGTTTGTGGGTGCAGCCGCGAAAATTGCCGCCAAGACGCGATCCGGCGGAAGTTTCTCTATCGGAGAAAAAAAAAGATACATTCGCGCGTATTTTGTACGATATCGTCCATCCTCCACGATTATATGGAAATACATATTAAACGAGTGTCTTGCGCTGCTATATAGACATGCGCGTATTTTGTACGATATCGTCCATCCTCCATTATATGGAAATACATATTAAACGAGTGTCTTGCGCTGCTATATAGACAACGAGAATAAAAAACATTGTTCACGTGTAACGACTGAATAGAATTAAACAAAACGAAAACTTTCGAAACTTTGGAAAAGTATTTTGCAATATTATCTCGATGTGCAATAGATTTCGAAGTAACGGGATTACCGCGACAAAAAGACGTCGTATTTGTTCAGGTTTCATTTTACCAAATTTCAAGTGAGAATCGAAGCATTTTCCCGTTTCCGCGGTAAAGGGCACTTTCGTTCGCCGAAGGACCGCTTTGCGGAGATGGAGGCTGCGCTAGAAGCTAACCGGAGAATAACCGGCGGAATCGACGAACTCGCTCGGGCGTAGCGCGGACACATCCGTGCATCTCGGACATTTCTCCGACAGTTCCGCTTCTACGAATTGCTTGAATTCGCGAAACCGCAGGGACTTCATCCGCTCTGTGTCTCTCGATCAGCTTTGCGAGAGCGTCGCCGCGATTTATAATGGAGCATAAGATTTAGTATAAGAATGAAATAAACTCATATTTTATAAGATCCGTTTTATGTATAGTTGAATGAGTTAATGCTACATTTATATTCAACGATTAAATTTCTTTAATAATACTCAAGAAACACACACGCACCCGCAAGCACCTATACACACGATATTTTATCACAATTCCAACATTGACTTTTTTTTTCATCTAAAAATCGTTTTTAAATCTTCTTTCCTATTTTTAGATTCTTTTCTGTCGATAATTTCACATATATACACACACACACTTACACACGAAATACGTTTATAGAGAGTCTTCAGGAACCGGATGTGCCCTTTAGCTTAAATTAGATCATACCCAAAATTAATCCGACGTAGGCGGCGTTTTCAATGTAATCGCATTTGCTTAAGTGACACTCCAAAATCCCGGGTCTTTATTGGTCCTCGACTTGATTCAAGTGCCAATTATTTTCAGTAGATTAATGTGTTAAGCTCGCGCGAGTTACGGGCCGTGCATCCGATCTACGAGAAGTTTATCTCGCTAAAAGAGAAACGTTATGTTCGATAGTTATCTCTGTACGGAAAGAGGTAAACGTACTCAATGCATATGTGGGGCCGAATGTTGGGAGTTTCCACTCACGATTAGCCGCGCTTTCACGATTGCACTCTAGGATGCACTTATGTAGTTGGCAATGCGGGACTGAGAGTCGGACGCGGCGCGTATTTGCCATGGAAAAGCATCTCTTTCTTGCTCCTCTCCTTCCTTTGTCGGTGTTCGTTATTTTTTCCACCAGAATGCCACCATTTTGATACTTTTTTCCCCCTTTTCCTTCTCGTTCGTTCTTTCTACTTTGCGCGGTCTACCGTCCTGCGGAAAAGCTTCCTAAAAGGTGGCATCTACCTCTTTCTACGCTGCTCTTTCATGCCACCATCTTCCTTCTCTATTTAAAATTTCTTGCTCATAATTTTTAATAATGTTTATTCAAAACTATGTGTTAATAGAGATTTGCTGCTCTGCAATGTTAACGCTTTAGCTTTACTTTAGTTTTTTACTTTTTCCAGAAAATGTGATTACTTGTCTGATACTGCAAAATCTTTAACAGATGATTATAAATATTCCTCTTTCCTGAAATATTAAAAAAAAAAATTCATATATTTAATGTACACGATTTTTTTTGAAGTACTATTTAGACTTTTTAAACCTCCGATTACCCATCCCTCAAGATTTTAAGAATTAATTAAAAAACACTGATATGTTTCCTTCTTTTTATAGATAACGTTTTTGTAGATTAATAAAATATTAATGATGATCCACATGTGTATGTTGCACGTGAAAAGTCATTTTATATACATTCTGGCTATTTCGGATTTAAATTGTTATCTCGAGTGTCGAGAAATTCTGATATTTTGATCATTCAACATTTATATCTTAAAACAGTAATTGTTACGTGAGATAAATCAATAGCGGACAATGGCTACAAATAATTATGCTACAAAAGAGTAATTAAACGCGGCCTAATATTTCTCCAGAGCGCAGCGCAGATAATATTTACAAATTACCACGCAACTTGTACATGCAACATTATTTTCGCTTTATTTGGAATTGGTGTAAAGCTTTATGCCAAGTATATTAACCGGTGCGCTATCGGCTTAATTGTCCGCGTTGCAACGCGAATGACACGATTAATCATTTTGAGCCGGTGCGTATCAAACAATTGAAGTTGCGAGGTACGCTGGACTAAATGGACTGAAGTAACCTGTCGCGTATCTGGGAACACGTGCAGTATATAACAGGCACGTGAGCAATGTGACGCGTCGCGATATGACAATGTGACAGGTGGACCAAGTGAAATAACTTATAGTAGCCGAAATATTAAAGGCGAGGAATATTCGTAGTATAGATATATTTAAGTATGATAAACATTACGAGATGCAAGTTTAATTCGGAAAAAATAAGGTAAAATTGTCTCAATTATAAAAAATTATATTATTTATTGTATAATGTATAAAATATATATGATATTTGTTATATCGTACTGTATACTATAGCACGAAATAATAATACTTAAATGTTTCAAAATGGCTTAATAATTATTCGACTCGTTATTAGTCATACATTATTCGCGCAGGAGTAATGTAAAATCTTTCAAATTTTTTTTTATGAAAATGATGTCGCGGTATTGATAAATGGAATTTTATAAGTAACTAAATATTGTCAAATTAATATTCATGCATTTAGACATCAGGTATATTCTACTCCTAATGTTCATATATGTTTTGTTTAATATATTATTATTACCATTATATATAATTTTGTTATATATATTT
>NW_021849398.1:3087709-3122954 GCF_003651465.1 Formica exsecta
ATAAACTACTTTATTTTTTTTTAAATTTTTTGAAAAAAGTCATTCTTAAATATTAATAAAATAATGTATCTGTCAGACATTATTTCCTTATTTATGAGTTAATAACTTATGACGATATAATCTCCGCACGAGGAAGTTTAAACCAACATCGAACGTCTGCTGCGACGTTCTATCGTTGAGATTTCATCAGGGGGTATCTAAGGAGTGTCATAAGCAGCTGCTGTGGACAAGAGTACTTGAAAGCACTTCTGCCCGTTCCAAACTCGAAAATAGCTTCGCTTCGTGCGTTAGTTTCGTCGTTGGACGATGACAGCATACGGACACATCGATTTCCAAGAATTGCAGATTGTACTAAAACGCGCCGATCTTACATATATTGGAGAACAATCAACGATCCAATATAAATATTTTTTTTACAAATTAAAGATATTAGATAGAGAGATATATAATCGAGAATGAGCAATATAAAATGTATTAAATTAGTGTGAAATGTAACTTGATCAGATAAACAATTTGAAATTAAACAATCTAAAATTCGCGCTAGCATATTAGAAATATAAATCTATTTATTGAATGTGTATCGTAATATTTGATATTTCCGATTATATATGGAGACTTATTTACATTTCCCAACAGATAAGCAATATTTATTACACTTCTCTCTTACAAATTAACGTAATATCGATGCGCGAACGTGCCGCACAGAGTTACAAAATCATAATTTCAAATGGAATACTACTGCGGATATTTCGCATCGGATTTTGCGTGCGTCGAAAAGCTGTCGCATTGACATCGAGCGGATCTGGTCAGGATTATCGGGCTCTCCGCGAAATTATTGCGATCGCGGAAGAACACGGATGGTATTTTGGAATTTCGAGAGAATCACGCGCGCGGTAAAGGGAAAGGGGATGGCCCGCTTGACGGTATAACCGATGGATAACAGACTAACGCTTCGTTATACGCGGACAATAACTATACCTACCCTACCTGCCGCGCTCGTGTCCGTTGAATTATTTATGCAATTAGGCGTCATCGCTGCACGTTATGCGTATCCACCGTGAATCTACGCCGCCGACAACGCCAGCGCTATTGCCGGGCGTATATATCCGTCGATTGACGGGCGTGGAAAGACTACGTTCGATAGTTGACTTCGTTCCATGAATCGATCCATCGCTGACGGAGATTTCTGCGTGACTAAGCTTTAAGAGAGTGCGGCTGGATATGCGCTTCCATCAACGTGTATAGTTTTATTTGGTCGTCTCTTCCGCTTCGATAAAAATACTAGATTCATTTATATCACGAAGCAAGCTCAAATGTATATGTGTCGCGTATGACGTTAACTCTTGAAGGGCAAACGAGTAAACGAGATCGAGTAAAGAGCGTGAACATACATTATTGCTGACGTATTCGACAGTTAATTACATCACATTTAATGAAATCAGCACATCACGATTGGATCGACGCGAATTTATACATATTTAGCATGCAAATATATGAATTGCGTGTGCTTTTTTTTTCGCTTTCTGTGTATATTTAATTTTGTTTATATCGCGCTAAACGCTTGCGCTCTTTTTATTTGTGCAACGCACGATCACGTTGGGAACGATGCGTTTTCGAGTGAATAAGGACCGCGCGCCAGATTTTTTATCGATATATTCACCATTAATATGCTCAATTAGGAGCATTTTGGGCAAGGAAGTAATCCGTTAGAGATAATAGAGCCGGCACTCGCGAGAGCTCTAACGGCGAGACTAATGGCAGCAAAGTCGAATAATTTGAAATAATGCACGAAACTTGAGCGGGCGATTTGTTCGGCGAGTTTGTAGTCCGTGAAGCGTTAATTTTTCCTCTACGTGACCATTCGAGCGACTCGTCCGTACCATAATTCGTTTTAGTAGTTGTGAATCGAGCGTGCACCTACGGCGCGATTTATTATCTTGCGAACGAAAAACTCTTAGTTCCCCGTTGGTCTATTCGACGCGTTCGTACGTCGGACGATCAGCGAAAACTCGTTGGAAAGTAGAAATCTACTCTAGATACGTGACCGGTGATTTTCGCGATTTATATCTCCGCGACTCGTGTGCGATAGCGTTCTCGCGCAAATGCCTCATGCGTCGTGCGTTTTTCGAGCTTTAAAAGGCCGTTCGTGTTTGAAGTCCTCGCGCCACGTGTTCAAATGTTTTCATCATTAAAAGCGAGGCTATTTGCGCACGTGTGCGCGTTTCCTCGCGAGAGGAAGGATTGCGAATCGATAAAACAACAGCTGCAACCCCGATACGTGGCGATATTTGACAACACGTTATTTTGTTTCACTTGCGTAACGCAACTGCAAATCGCTTTTGTAAAACCCACTACCGAACGATATGAATTCGCAGCGCGAAAAATACGAAACTGATTGTGTTACGCAATTCCTGTAACAAATGCTTCCACATATTTATTTACATGTATTTTTAATCATTGCATCCTCTCGTTACATAGTTACGTCATGTAAGCATCGAAATTTATTTTACTTTGCAAATCGATCGGTTTGGAAAATTCCTGATTTTCCTTTTCTCGTCTATTATCAGCACATTCGTTAGGGCATCCTAGTTTCTTATTCAATTTTGTGTTTATATCAAGTTTTAATTCAAATATTATATGCAATCAGATTTATATATGTAATATTATAATATTTTGCAATCGTGCTTAAATTATTCAGCTTCTATGTAGCATCGTAGTATATAAAACATGATTTTTCACATTTATCCATAAATGATGTAAAGTCCATGTAACTCTTTTATGCCGGGTTGTTTGTGAAACGTTTGTCATATTGTAAATTGATAATCCTGTCGGCGAATTTTTGGTGTTTCTATTCGTGCGCGTATTCACAGCGTGTTTCTAGGGACACGCCACTCTTTCGCTCGTGTATATTTTATACGCAGAAAACATCGCGTGTGTAGTATCATATCTGCTTTCACATAAACTTCATATCTGCTTTCATGTTACTTTCCGTATAGCAATTAAAGTATAATTGCGTAAAATACATTAGTTTAGACATTTTGATTTTTCTCGTTAATTACGTATAAATTTTATATTACACCACATTACTATGTTGCGAATTAAAGCTTGTCGAAAAATTGTTTAATTCTTTATTTCCTCCTATTCAATATATTTCGACGCGCTGCTTTTTGATTCATGCATGATTGTTGCACAAAAATATGCGTGCGGTAAAATCCAATTCTAATATTTTTTTTTTATTGAAAAAGAAGCAGCGAGAAAGAGAGGCAAGGAAGGAGAGAAAGAAAAAGGAAAAGAGAGTAAAGTTTATATATATTAGGTCTACCGGAAAGTTCTGTCCGTTTTTGGAATAAAACAAAATACAAATTTTTATTACCGTCAATAAACTTTATTAAATAATGTAATTGCCATTATTCGGACTGTCTTATCTGTTGTATCTCGAAATAAAACGAAAAGTTTTGTCGTTATTTTTGGAATTTTACCACACATTACTACCGTGAAGCAAATTTCTGGAATCGCCCTAAAATAGAGTAGACCGCCGACTAAACTAGTCGTTCGCGCTGGTATAATATCAAGAGTCCGGGAGCCACGTCATTATTAGTATGCTAACGTAAACATTACTGCCCGTGGCTATGCAGAGCCGGGTAGCGTAGTCGGTAGCGTCCGTAATCCGATACTGTTGTAGGTTATGCCGCGGGTAACTATGCCAAAACTGGGAAGTCTACTGTAATCACGATTGGCAGGATAGAGAGTAGAAGCGCAGATTGCACGGTTAGAGCTGTGTGTATAATTAATTTCAGGAGATAAAGAGATGAATAAAGAGCGGCTATTATGTGTTATAAAATACACACAAAAGAGCTTTTTATTTAATTAATATACCTTTTTTCTTTTAGATTTTCTTTCTTTTTTTTTAGTTTATTTTGTCTCATCCGATAAATGACTATTTTCGCGAAAAATCTAGATATCTGAAAAATCGTTCCGCATGCCAAGGAAACCTAGCGCGAAATAAAATATGTATCGGCTACCCTCGTTTCTCTCTAGCGTCTAGTTCGTGCTGCAATCCGCCAGCAAATCCATCGGCATCGATTTATTATCCGCAAAACGAGTCTGGCTGGTCGTAAGTTCACCCGCAATCGAATTTGTGGTGGACATTGCCGGATTAATCGATAACGTAAAGATAGGGAGATGAAATTTTTTCTACACATTTAATCAATAATATTTTTTAAGAAAACAAGAAGTTGTTCAACAAGGAATTGTGACAATACATTTTTTATTTCCCTTTCAATATTAGTAAGCGTTTTTATAAAAATAAATTGTTGAGAATATAATACTAATGACATTTAATAAAAACGTATATTAATTTGTGTAAAATTTGTTTCGTTAATTTTATTATTTTCACAAAGGATGATCGCAGCTGCTGAAATGCATTTTGATAAAATCATTAATTTTTAATCGCGTATTGAGTCTGTGTTAAAGTCATCTTCTATATCGTAGCAGATAATGGCGTTTAAAAAGCAGATGATCTCGCAGAATATGACTCGTCGCTGTTGGCGAATATCTATATGAACTCGAGTCGATCGGTGGATTCTTTAAGCACGTGATTTCTTTGAATTATGCTCCAATTCGTTCTCGCGTTTCGTTCTAAGCGCCTCGAGGTAATCGAGCGTCACGCCAGATCGCGTTACAAAAATCGTTTCTCGAGGCGTGAGAATCCCCCGCCGTTCGCCGGCACTTTATTGGCTCGTCCGTGACGCGAAGACCGCTTCTAGGTCTGACTAATGGCAGTGGCTGACTACTGGCGCGGTCCGACTACTGGCGATCGAGTTATCTTGTTAGCGGCAATCGATATCGGCCAACTGTGAAGAGAGGAGTTATCCTGTCAAATGATGCCATTTCAGTTCTCGACCTGTTTTTCTTCTCCTTCCGGTAATTGATGGACGAAAGAGGCATATTGCGCGTTAATGATATTTTAAGATTAAAGTAAATGAGAGAGAGAAGAGCGACTGAAAAATTACAATTCCGAAAAATAAAAAATATTTATTTCTACAAATTTTTTAAATCTTTGGTGGAAGATGAAATATTTATTTTACAAAAGAGAGAGAATGTTTATTTCAGTATTTTCTCTTCTCAATAGTCACATAAAAATATATTCTTTATTGTTTGCATTAAAAAGGATAAATATTCCAAAAGTAACATTTTCACAATGAAACTCGTTTAGCGGCTTTGTTTTTTTATTTATTAGTTTTGTCAAGAGATACTTTTACGTTTATTTACGCTTTTAAGCCTGTCGCACATTTATTTTCTTTCATCTTTTTGGGTCAACCAGCTATATATATGTGTGTGTCTCACACGAGACAATAAAGTGAACTTTGATAAGACCCATTGAGCAAATAGAATTTCTCGTTTGCTGCGTATATAGAGACGATTACAATGTACGATTACAATTCGCTTCAGATAATTTAGCAAAGCGACAAAAATGAATTACTCAGTACAGTTGTTTTCTGTTTGCTATTTCATTTTCTGTTATATCTTGGCGCAATTTCGAACGTCGTTGAAAATGCGACGAAAGGACCCCATTATCTCGAGCACGTACTTTACTCAAGCATATTTGTTTTGCACGAGTAAGTAGGTACGCAAATCAGCAGAAATAGAGAAAAAATATACTCCCGCTTCCTTAATATTCGCTCCTAGCAACTAGCACACCGGGTGCGCTAATTTTATGCAACACATTTACATTCGAAAGCCTGGAATAACTTCAAATCGAAGCTATCGATTACATACGTTAAAATTAATTGATATTCGTCGAGCATTAATAGATAACGCTAAATATAGCCAGAGTCGAGGTTACAGCTACATTTGACGAGGTGATACAGTCACGATCGGTCTTGAAAGGTCACATACGCTTGTTATTTTCTTTTATAGGTGCCTTCTTTCAGAGGTGCAAAGGTGGGAGATGAGATCCTTAACGCGAAATTACTGAGAGAGAGAGAGAGAGAGAGAGAGAGAGAGAGAGCCTAACTTTTCTAAAATATTTATTTATCTAAGATATTTATGACTCTTCGCGACTTTACTTTTAAAAGAAATACATGACGGAGGACGTACTGATAATTTCATATGGAGATCTTGGAAATCCTGTACGCCATCAGATTCGCCTTCCGTAAGGAAATACGAAGCGTTTCGTGATTCGCCACTGGAGACGGAAACAATATTCTTCCTTCTCCGTACCTAATAGGGGGATCCTGCCTGAGCCGTATTATCCTTGTGAAAAATTCACGGTCTCTAAAAGCACGGCCATTCCGGACCCGGTCGATCGTCTTGTATATTCGCCGTGTTCCGTACATGGCCCTGAATTCACATTTCCATAAGAGCCGCGCGCCATCGCTAGGATCTCCCGATCGAATCTTTTATCATTCCGCCATCTCTCCTCGAACGATCTCGCGTGCCTATCCACGGACCCTTAACGATGCTACAATGCACCGATCGATGGGCATAATTCATAGACGACAATGTTTCATAGGTCCTGCGGCTCTCTCGTCCCTCGTTATGTTCCGACATGAACGCGCGTTAATACTTAAATCATGTCTCGCGTTATATAGTCTGAAACGACACAGAGTCACGACTGTCGTCGCGTTGTTACGAGCAGTAATATGAACGTACGATTGGCATTAGAAACACGCGACGTTAATGGGCGGTTAGCGGTGAGCGGAACGGACGGTTAACTGTCAGAATAGTGAGATCAAATTGTTCCGCAAAATATTTGCCGTTTTCCATTCCGGAAAGAATTTAATTAAAGATCTCATGAAATATCTATTTGGCCTTGTTTTGTTTAATATAACAAATACTTTAAACATTATTAAAACTTTTATAATACATTATGTATGAGCCTATATAAAAGGAAGTAAAATTTATTAAAAGTTTTATATAAATTAATTTCTTTATATCTGATATAATACACATTCTCGATATAATGATAGAATTCATGAAAAATTAAATATATATGCATATTTAAAACATTAATTTTATTTAAACATACTAAAAGTAAAAGCATCATTAAACTTTTTTTTTAGAATCTGTGAAAAAGTTTCGTGGTGAGTATAACGCGTTACCTTTTGTCTGCCTTTTGTTTTGAAAAAAGTAGACAAACATTTATCTTGTGCCGACGGTGCAACGTTGCACGAAAAATTGACAGGCTTTTTTTTTTGTTTCAAACTCTCTCTACCCTATGAAGTACCGGATGCATTTATCGATTTGCTTACGAAGCCAATTACGATGGTGTGTAATAGAAGCATTACTCTCTCTCTCTCTCTCTCTCTCTCTCTCTCTAACCAGTCATTCTTCAGTCAAAAAATGAAAAAGTAGAACACTATCGTAAGAATATACTCACCGTCGACGTTTCACGCTTCCCGATATTTCTACCAGCTACGTAATTTTCGTAAAAATGGAGAAAATAAATTGTCATGGAAAATGAAGGGACGGAGAGCTTCGGCTATCATCATCGTTCATCATTAAAAATTTTATATTATGAGGCTCATACTCCATGAAACTTCAGGGAAATTGCAGCGAAGGTAGTGTCTTATCTGTAAATATTTCACCACATTGAATTAGATATTAATCCGTAAACTTTTTCAATGCGGATTACAACTCGCAGGTTCTATAATAATAATAATAATAATAATAACACTACGGACTACATTAATTAAGCACGCTGTATGATGATATTCGTTATATTATATAATGTGAAAATAGTAAATTACTCCGTTTTTTTTATTTTAAATTTCCAATATTTGAAATATCTCATTAATAGCTAATGAAAAATATACGAAATTATATTCAGTCAATTGCATAAAAGTATAATGGTGCAAATGGCAGAAATGTATTAAAATAATGATACAATAGAAAGCTCGCGTAACTAAATTTTACGTACAGAAGCTTTGATTTTATATGAACTAAAATTTTATTATTTTTATTTAAAAGTGAAAATATGTAATATTAATCTTAATTAATTTTTAATTATTAAAATTAAATGAAATATATGAAATATGTAATTATATAGAAAAATATTGTTATGCGTACACATTTTTTAATGCGCGAGCATAAATAAATCCGTATTGTTATTTGCATTATAACGTTAATTATTTCAAGATGAAAAATAATATTCAAAAAATCTCGGTAAGCGTTGTTTTTCTGCTCGATCGTGTGAGTATTCGAAACTTGGCTTCACTGAATTCCGTATGTGAGTCGCGAATTTAAAGACTACTTGCATAATTTGGAGCGCCCTCAGAACGATGGCGGCATATTTTATCTCTCGAACGAGGGAATGCCCCTTCTACCACTTCCCTCACGAATTATTGGTACTTTTGCGACACGGTACGTACGTGCAACTGGCTCATGACTCGTGCATATATATTTTACCCTGGCATATTAATTAACTCCGAAGCACATAGCCGGGGTTTTTGCGCTGGTCGACTTGCGCAGTGCGAAACGTCGCGAAATTCACTTCAGCGATTATAAATGCGCTAAAATGAAACAAATAAAGGATAACGGTCCTCTAGAGGGCCGCAAATGTGGGGTGCGAGCCGGATAAGCGATTTATTCTTCTCTTTACTTAAATATTTATTTCAAGTTTTAGCTGGAGATTTACGCGCACGTGTATTTTAAATATTATATATATATATTTCAATGAATAATATCTGAACGCTTTTTATTGTTGTGATTGATAATTGTGTTTTGTTTCATATAATCGTGATGAAATGCAAATGGGTCAACAATCAATTTTCGTCAATATAATCACTCAGAGCGTATCTTTCGCTTTTTTCTATATTCTTTTATTATACGGCAAAAAAATCGATAAATGTAATAATAATAATCGCAAATAATAACAATTTCTTTATAATTTGTCAATATGCAAATAAAACGAATTATTCACGGATATAAATATTTATATATAGCTGATTTATGTTTCATTTTTGGTGTCAATTTTTTAATATGTCAAAAGACAAACGAAAATTTGACTGCACTTTGAATGCATGTAGCTACAAGATATTATACACTTGCCACAATTTTTGATATTTCCAATGAAATAAATATGTTTATCGATTTAACAAATAAAACGACACCAATATGATTGTTTTCCATTTGTGTGCAACGCGCATACACATATGTCGTATCAAAAAGCGGTTGTCATTTGGCGATCCAATTTGTTGTTTTAACAAAATAAATTGCAAATTCGCGTAACGCGATTCTCTCGCCGGATTGACAGGGCTCGCCGGGCTCTCGGTATGAACTGCAGTACAAATTGAATAATGAATCGCGTCCTGTTTTTTTCGCTTCCAACGCGACACTTCAAGGTTAATTAAAAAGTGCAGCTATTTATTTAACTAGCGCGCGCGTATAACACTGCCCTTATACTTTGGACGTAATTACGTTGCGCGTGCTACTAACAAACCGGTCGCCTGTGTTTAAAATCCTTTGACGCCTGAATTTATCACTCGTCAGTGGAAAAAGTTTACGCTGGACGCGCCGTATAATCGGAGTCCCAAACGATTTTCGATTCGTGCCGTTCGTGTCAACGGCTCGCGATTATGCACGATTGTGTACGCGGCGGTGAAGGGAGAGAGGGAGGGGGAAATTACTGGAAAATTTTTAAAGATGCACATAGAACGAACAAAATCCCAGTTTCTCCGAGAGAGCAAAGCTCGAAAACTCGTTCCACGGCGAGCGGGCAGAGAGAGAGAGACCGTAACTTAATACCCTGCCGCGTTGTCATCGCGGAAAGTAAAGAGAAATCCGACGTGTACTTAATAAGTTTTCAGTAATAACCGGAGCTCGGATTTCCGTGGTGAGACGCTTGACTTCGTCGACTTGCCACGTCAGTGCCCTTATTACCCGCCTACTCTAGTAAAATCCTCCACTCGCGCCAGAGCGCGTAATCTTAATAACTGCCGCGATCCGGGCTTAGACAATAACTATCAAGCGGAATTTATTCGTGGTATTTTTAAATTGCGAAGCGATAACTCTGATTTTGTTGGAATTACCGCGCTTCGAGAAGCGGTTTGAAATGAAATCGTTGATCAAGCTTTTCGACTATTTTAGACGTATTACGCAATAAAATAGTAATTCGTTGTAACTGCTAAATATTTTTAACAAGTACGAGCTTCGTATACGAATCTTCCCGCAAAAAAATTATTCGATTCAAAACCAGATGAAACGCACGTATCTCATGTATACCTATGTGTGTTTGTGTAACTCTATCGGAAAGAAAAGTCACGTGAAATCATATCGTTGAAGCCAGGCTTTACGCCAGTTGAATTTTACGTTAGCGCGACATCGAGCCGAGCGAGGGTCGGCACCGAGGAACAGTGAAATATGAATCTCGGTCGGCGAAAGCAGTCAACGAAACCGAGATAATCAAACGCGGCTATCTACCATTGCGCTCTGTAAATCCCAGAAGCAATAAAGCTGCGGCAGAGACGGGCAAGGGAAGAGGGAGGGAGGGAGGGCAGGAGAGACAACGGCGTACTTTTCGTTACCACCTTCTTCCACGATGGAATGGTTGCGCGAAAGAGAAAACGAAGAGAGAGAGAGAGAGAAAGATTTTCTCCCGACGATTTTTTAATTACTCGTTCGCAATTTCGCGTCTCCGCGCCCGACGTAAACGCCAGTTCGCGAGAAACGGCCGGCAGACAATTGGCGAGAGAGACGAAAGGCCGGTGCGGAGAGATGCTGTCGGAACGATCCGGGATTTATGTTATCACCGGAGGACTCGCGGGAGGCTCGCACGTGTCGGGGAAACTGGATTGGCGGAAAAGAGGAGAGGCACGTGAAGGTCGTTTCGGCCGATATATATATATATATCTAGGTGAGCCAGAAGCGGCAAGGTAACCCCCCTTCACGGAGCTCTGCGAATTCTCACCTCGCTCTATTCTCGTAATCCTGCCTTCCCGAGAGTAGATTACACATTATCGTGTGCGCGCGCGCCCGCCCATATAGGTGCATAATAAATGAAATAATGAAACTCGGCGTCTCTAGCTCTCAGTGCTTCGAGCCCCGCGTAATTAATAGGAGGAAATGCGACAAAGTGTGTTCGTTATACGGCAGCGCCGCTTCTAATTTCGCCGTGGTGTAATACGCAGTATTAATTTCGCCTGCTTTATTATCCATACTACCCCGCCGTTTTTACTCTGGAATATCTAATGCGGATGTACATTACGTAATTGGCCGGGACGTACAGCAAAATTTTATTATCTGTTATATCATCAAGAGATGGGCCTTTTCGCAATCTAAAAGAAATAATGAATAATATCGGCAATATACTCACCTGTAATCAGATTACAAAGATGAATTTTCACAGAGTTTTGCAAAGATGGTAATAAATTAGTTCTGTCGAACGTTGGCTGACTTTAAATTCCTGCGCCGGAAATAAAAAAATTAAGATATTGTATCATATAAAGTCGTGCTATCACGCACAGATAATTGTGAAAAATTTCGACATATGCACTTTCGGATTATTTAAAGTCGTCCAAGGATCGGCAAGCGCTTCTCATCTCGTCATTTTTCATATCAACACGTTTATTCTGATTACGTTGAGGTGTGTATATATTTATAGAGAGAGATCTATAATTATTGTAGATACACGTAGTATGGTCATCGCAATTTCAATATTTGACACGCTCGCGTTTCTCTCGTCAGGCTCGTCAGGTGAAATCTCACGCAACATTCGCACTCACAGACACGCAAATCGCGATTTTACAGAAGAATGTACAAACGAGCACGCATACGTTTATTCGATCAGAAGATTATGTACAATTCAACATACACGCGCGATTCGCCAGACTTCTTGTCGCACAATTCACGTTATTCGCATAGAAAGGAACGCAGTTATGTCAACAAAGAATGGAAGGCGAAAAAATACTACCGTTAAATGCCAAAAATAAAAAAAATTTTAAATATCGAGTTTGCAGAAGCACTGTCAATCAATTTAACATCTTAAACCGTCTTAAACCAAATCTTTTTGTACTCGATGTTTTTCTGTGTCTTTCCTACTCTTTGATTATTCGTTCATAATTATGACAATAATTAAAATCGTGAAATAATATTGCAATGTAACAGAACAGAAGAAGCCAGTGTGCGACGCGCTCGAACGTGCTCGAATTTTTCGTGTGACGTATAATAGGTAATTAATGTTCATTCTCCGTAATACGCGGAAATTCGGACATTGTCGTGATACACTTCGATATCCGATAGATATTCAAGAGAATGCATCGGAATATCTGTACTACGGGATAGGGGATGTATTACGGATTCCGGGAAGTCCGGGATTGATGCGGCGAGGTTATCGCGGCGAGTGATACGTGCGGGCGCGGAGTAAATGAATATTCCGCTACAAAAAAAAAAAAGGGACTTTTGAGGGCTTTATTAGAGCTTTTGACGCTTTCGTACAGGTTAATAGATTTCACGCCGCGGAGAGAAGAATTGACTTTTAGATTCGATAAGCCGGCATAGAGATTTCGTATAGCGAGGAGGAGAGAGAAGATTTCTTTTGAAACTGGCACGAGACATCGGCCCGGGCCACTTTTGCCCTCGAGATTTCCCTCGCCACGGATGCAACGTACGCCGCAATGCAGACACGACATACAAAGCGCAACTTTGCTACTTCGGAGGCTGCGGTGAAACGAATGAGCGTGTCTATTCGAATGAGCGATCTAACGGTCGGTTCTTACTGAAATTTCGCGCGGGTTGTCTGCTTTTTCGCGTGCTTTGATCAATTGAAAAGCGTGATTTTAATCGGAACAAGACTTTGGACAATGAGTAATTAATTCATGGCGATTTGTTAGCGAAAACATAATACAATATGTCTCACGTCAGAATGTCATGCAATGAAGACAATATAATCTCTCTATTACACATGATAAAATATATAGAAGAAATCAAAGAAAATTAATAAAGTTTTTAATGTTAAAAAAAATCCGGTATTTAAATCAAAATATCGTGATATCCTCAAAAATGATAATCAATATTTTAGCAATAAATTTTTAATTCAGTTCGCTTTCTTATTTGTACCGATTTTATCAAATGTGATTATCACGAAATATACACACACAGAGTGGCGATATTTCAATTTATCGAGAAGTAATCTGAACTCTGTCCACGTGCAATGACATTTGACTTAAACATTGCAGGTAGTCGGAAACACGCAAGTCGTATAACGATGTGTATTGGCTTGCAATCGCTCATTCTATGCCAGAATACGGAATTGGGTTGCGTCGCGAAATTCCGCGGTCCAGTCGTTTCCTTATCACCGTCGAAAATTTCGCGGCGTTGAAACGCGGCCCGCGGTATTTGACAGGAAACGTGGAATGTATTGTAGCATGCGAGAAACAAGAATGTACGAAGGAGACGCGCATGTGGAGGAGAACCGGCGCGTGATCGTTAACGGGGCGCGTGCTTAAAATATCTGCGAAACCGGAAGGACGCCGCCAATCGAACTTTTATGTATGTGTACAGATATACATCCGGTGTACGCATCGAGTGAATTTACACTGCAGCTATTGCACTGCAGACTATTGTATGCGTTGTACATGGTACGCGTAGTTATAACTTCATCGAACTGAAGTGCATTGTATTGATCAAATGTCAAAATATTTTTTTTTTTTTTTTTTTATTCGAGTTGTCGCATAAGAACGATCTCTTGGATTTTATTTCTCTTGAGGACAATAGAAAGGATTTTAACTTAAAGTATTTTTAGTCGTGATTGTGTGCAGGAATTCTTCTGCAAAGAAATATATAAGTAAAAAAATTGTATTATTATATGTCAAAATAAAAAATTATATATATATATATATATATATGTATATAATTTTATATGTATGTCAAATAGTATAACGCACAAGAACAGAATATAGAAAAAGAAGAATACAGTTAAGCAGTATAGTTTGATATATATATCTTTTGAGTTGGAAAGAAAATTGATCTAACGGAGATTTGATTGGAGCACTCAAGGTATAATTTTCTTTTCTCCGTCCACTTCGATCTCGTTCGAGCGCCGGACATAAAAGAAAAAGATTCGTCTCGTCTCAACCCTTTCATTCTTAAATTCTTGAAAAATTCTTTATTGCGAAATAGCTGCAAAATTCTAATGGAAAGCAAGGCGCGAGTATGTTTAATATTTAAAAAAAAAAATAACATATTTAAATATATAATATTAAGATAGAGCACACATGTTTCGATGCTTGTCGATTAGTAACAAAAATGTTCAAGTTTCAAATAAAGCGTGGAAGAATTAATGCGCAATTTGTTCTTTTCTACACTATAAATTACGTGAGAAAATCGTGAAATAGCGCATACTCACGCATACACACACATGCATATATATCTCTTTTTTTATTACTCTTAATCCTCGACTTCGCAGAACTACCATAGTCGCATACACACGGCGAAAGGTAGATTTACGCTCACGTAGCATACATACACACAGGCACACATGCGCATACGTACATATACATATATCTTTAGTTCTTTGTCTGACCATTAATCGCAATCCGATCGTTTAATTATACAGTCCCGCCCGCTCTTTAAACGGGCCTCGCCTAATTGGGCGCCCAAGACTTGACGATATACGCGGAGGTATTGTATTACGCACACTCTGAAAAAATATCTTGGCGCTGTACATCGGAGCATATATCTTACAAATTACGAAGGGGCGTATGGTACGCACGAAGGAACGCTCGTCACGTCGACTTTCTTCGCGTTCCTCGGCCGACGACGACAACGACGATCAATAACGAATTTTATGTCGTACGTTTAATATCGGTTAGCCACGAGAAGGAACGATAAAGATTTTTATTCTTTTTTATAACAATCGTTAAAAAACGTACATTCGAATTATATGAGACAAGAAACTGAATATAAATAATCATCTCGAATAAAAATTATAAAATTTTTTGAAAACAGAAAGAACGGGATTCGCGCGCGTTAGAATCATTGTATCTTTCCTTTCCCTTGGACCGGCAAGACAATAATGCTCGATACAATTTTCCTGGGAGCGTACGTAGCTCTTGTAATATCGTTAACGGATCCGTCGATAACGATCCTTCGTGTGCCTGTTCTGTTGTCGTCCCTCAAAGAAGACGTAGGGGTTTAATCTCGAGCATCTCTCGCGAATAAAGTCTCTCTTTTCTCGATGTGTCCTTATGTACAAGTTATTTACAATTCCGTCTTCGCTGCGTGTGAACACGACGATGAGGATCAATAATATGTATATATCTCTAAGATGTACACGCGTGTACATTTGTACGGTGCACAACGTACGGCGACGCGCGAAAGATACTCCTCTCGAGATAATTCTTTGTTATTTTCGACGTTAAACTTCTTGCGAAAATAAAAGTGACATGGCAGTTGTGTGCGTTTGGCAGTCCTATAGGACAGGTCTGTCCACAAGATTTCGTCGTAAAATAATGTACGTCGCGGCAGTATGTTTTTTTTTTTTTTAAGGGATCGACGCGAAGTGAAGATATAATCGGCTGCTAAACGATGAATTACATCGTATTTGATATCGCGTGATTTGATATAAATTAAACGCAGGTTTCGTATAAAGGATCCATGCATATAGATAACAAATTATTTTCAAATGTATTTTTTACTCATTTTCCATGCGCTATTTTCGATCGCTGATTTTTACCGTACCATACTAGTACTCTTCAAATTATAAATTTGAATAACCAGCTTCGATATACGTGATGACACAAATAAGCTTGTTTTAAAAGGAAATATAAAAAATTGATAATCGAATGAAAAATAAAATATTATTTGCGATATTTCAAGAAACTCAAATAATGTCAATCAAGTTCGAATAATATAGCGCGATGTAATTGACCGTTCGTAAGCCGCTTTTAACTCAACAATCCTGCAACGTTATTGTCTCTTTATTCACGAATGACGATCCCGTCGCAAAATATCTTCCATTTGAACTAAATGGAATTATGTATGGATGCTCGCGTCGCTATTGAACGATGCGCAGTGTACAAGGTACGTTTAGTAATTAGAATTAATATACATGTTTTCGGAGCGCGAGTAGGCTCTTTATTAACGCACACGATATAATTTCGATAATTAATCTAAATTTATATTTCGTGTCCTCGTCCTCGAGGAAAAGTTATTATTTACAATATCTTATGAGAATGTGTGTCAGGTCATTACGAAGGGAAAATTCTTTCTCGAGTTATTGTGGAAATGCGACTTTTGCGAAATTTCCGCGCGAATATTATTCACACGTCGCGCGTTAGATAAGAGAAAATTCGTGTAAATAGACTAGAATGATGAAAAGATAAAGCGAACGAGCCGCGCGAGAAAGAAGGATCGATAGTTCCGCTTATTTTATAATCAGGAAATTTATTCTTACCTTGCAAGTTTCCATAGCGTGCGGCGAACTGAAAATAATTCAGAATAAATGTCGATACACAAACTGAGATTTAATTAATCTCACGTCAACGTGACACATCTGAAATTGTTAACTGTAACATGCCACATACAACGGAAGCAATTATATGTATGCTTTTTTTGGGGAGAATCGATCAATCATTCAACAGCAGCATGATTTGACTGATTAATCGATTAATTATTTTCTTGATAATTATACTGATATTGTACGAGGAGACAAAATCTTTATTGGTCGAGCATGAATTTATTTATGGGATTCGATCGATGCGGATATTGGATAGTTCATAAAATTGCGAGTATTTTTGGAACTGGAAATTCCGCGGTAACGACAAAAGGAAGAGAACGTGTCCGACATAGAGAAAATCTTCACGTCGGATTATCGTAACGCTGTCGTGTTCTATGCGGCGCACTTGTTCCGTGTCGCAACGCGGAAATATTTTTGAGGATTTTCGCGGAATAGATTGATCCTCTCCCCGGCGCGGATCTTTCCCGTACTCGAAATTTATCGTCGCGACGTAATCGACACGATACACAGTACTCCGAGAGAGAAGGAGAAAGGGAGCATATCGATAAAGACGCGCCATTTTACGAAAATACACTCAACGCGCGACGATCTTCTTTATTCCCATACCTACTTTGTAATACAAAGTATACTCTTGGGATAGAAAATCTACATTCGCCGTCGCGAGACATAGGTACATCGCCTCTCGCGATACGAACATCCCGCGAAATGTGGAAATCTAGATTTTTCGACATGTTTCTCTCCACTTCATCGGCTTTTCGGTCAACCAATGGAATTTTCCATGGTTTCGTGGATTTTTAGACACCGGTATTTCCCGAGATCAAAAGGATCATATAAGAATGACGATTCTCTTGTGAATAAATTCGTTTCGCCACCGTGCTCGACGTTCTCGATCGATTTAGGATATACGTTCTTATACTCTTTTTTTTTTTTTTTTAAATTATAAGATAAATTTCTCAAGTGTGTTCTTTCTGTAATTTGGAACTTTTTTTCTTGTACATAATATTTTTAGTTCTCATCGAAGATAAACACAATTCTTGGAATCTTTAGAAATTCGGCAGTAATAATCCTGATATGTTTTCAGAGATTTTGTTTAATATATGTAATATTTGTCTTATATGTATATTGTTTTGCGAATATATAATACACAATATCTCGGATTAAAGAAATTCATTTATTGCATCCGATATATTGAGGAATCTTTTGATATATATTCATTAAAATTATTTGGGCAGTTTTGAATATTTAAATTAGCTATCTCGATAGGATTGCAAATCGTGAGTAGGTTGCATTCAACGAAAGCATTTGGCTTTCTCTCATTATCCTTGTGATTCTTTATGCATGTTCGTGCGAATCCTTTACTAAAGTCTAGTAGTTCGATCATTGGTAATAGACCTGGCAGTGGTCGTCGGCGAAATTGTCTCGTATCTCCCGGAGAACGAGACGATCACATCGCAGCCGAACGAAACGTATAATTCACATTCGTATAGAGATATCTTTTCCCGAGAATTCGAGGACGTTTTACTTTAAAGAGAGCGCCGCGCAAAATTCTAAGGAATCGAAAGGTCGGCCACGAAGACGCGCACGATCGTCACGAGTCGGCGGCCATATCAGACGTAGTACTCGTTGACGTTGAGCGCGTCGGAATCGCGTCCCTATACGCAGCTTTCTTGGGTCGAGATGAGGGGCGTGCGGACGGTGACGACCTCCCTCGCCGGGTGATGTTGCTTGCCGCTCATCACGGTGGAGACGGTAGAGTCCTGGAGCACGTTCGCCGTCGTTAGAGGGGTGGTCGCGCACGACGGCGCGTTTGAGACGTCTATCTTAGGCGGCCTGGCGTTGTGATCGATGCACGCGTAGACGGTGGCTTCCTTCGTGTACGGCTTGCCGCCTACGATTACCCCGAGACCGCCGTAGCCCGGAAGACCACCCAGACCGCCGACTCCGCCGCCGAGGCTGGCCAATTTGGCGTCGGTCGCTAGGGTCGAAAGGGTGGTGGGTCTGGCCAGGCACAGTTCGGCATACGTCACCTCGCCGGATAACTGGAAAAAAGAAAATTGGGATACGCTACACAAAGACTGTTCGGAGAGAGAGACTTTTGTGTTGCCGTAAAAAGAATTGTATTATTCTTTTTTATAAAAATTGAATATCGTATACGAAATTGAATATCGTATAGCGTGATTGTCAAAATCATATAAGTATAGTAATGGTTGCGATCGAAGATAGAATTACATTAGCTGTTAGTATGAAATACGATAGAGAACACAGAGAAGAGTCAACTCCAATTGAATGAGATTCATTGGATCATACGATAAACGTTGAATTCCACATTAGCCTTGAATCCGATTACGATTGCAGCGTGCATATTGTTTCGATCGATCGAATCGGTCGTATATTACGCAACAAGTCCGGCTCGGATATCTAATGACACGTGGGGAACAGGAGATTAAGCTAATTTCACTACATTAGCGTATATTACATTGAGTTATATAGATGTGTATGCGCAGCGTAATCTTCGCTAAAGTAAATGCAACCGGGATAATGCATATACGACCGAGCATTTAAATAATCCCGTGCAACTCAACGCGAAACGCAGCCAACTTTCGAGATAGAACCAAAGCGTTCCTAAGAAACTAAAGGGAGAGTTTTCGCGGCGCATTTTCCCTATTCCCGGGACTTAGATAATACGGACAGGTCTAACTTTCGAAATTTTCACTCCTGAATATTCCTAAGAGACCGCCCGGACTAGTTGGCTCGTATCACGGAAACTTTTGACGGCGGGAGTTCCTTCGACTGTTTAGGACGGAAACCCTCGAGTGCCCGACGCCATTTCCTATAAATTGGACGCAAAACAGCACGGGGAATGTTCCCTCGCGATGAAACACAGGAAGGAAAGGCATAGACGTAGACCAAGTTGTTTTCGCAGCGAGCGGACTACTTTATTGGATTTTATCTCGCAAAGGATTAATGAAAGAAGAAATGCGAGTTTTGCTTGGATTTACAAACTCGAACTGATGCTACCTTTTACTACACAATCAGGCTCTCAATTTTCCATAAGAATGTATAATTTATCGCGAGAGCTTGTAAACTCTGACAATCTCCTATACGATAGTTACGAGAAATTTTAAATCGTATTGCCGATGTCCGAAGAATTTTCAAATTTAGCAAAAGGATTGAAACAATTGGAAATGATAAAAAAAGAACAATTAACTGAAGGTGAAATGGAATACGAAAATTCTTAGCGATAATCAAAGTTTTCCACTCTGGAGTTTTGTTCTTACCGAGGTTTTACTAACAGAACTTTAGATCCCAACGGTAATTAGCAATTAATTTGGTGTGAAATTGAGGGTGAAGTTTCAGCGAATCGTGACGAAAGGAACTCGAGTAGCAGATCGAGGAAAATTTGAAAGAGGAAACGCGCGTGAAGGTAATGAAAAAAGGGCGGGTTTTAATTCCGATCATTTGTCATCGTGATCGTAAAAGTTTGCCTTTACAATCCGCCGATTAACGATATTGTACTGGGTGCGAAATAATTTTATTCGGAAAAATATTACCATTTCTACTGTCTGTCTCCGTATCTCGGCATTTAGGATATTTCCTCGACCTCGGAATGTTTCGCAAAATCGGGAAGAAACGTGGACAGTGCAATTTTCTAGTTTCGAACTGCTGGAAGCTTCCCGGTTGAAACTTTACGCAGCCCGGGTGCCATCCTCTCCGGATGGATACTGTTATTTCAAACTACACCGCTCGGAGGACTTTCTCGAAAATGTTGGCCGAAGCTTATCGCGAAGGGAAAAGGCGAACGACGCGACAGAATACGACAACGGCGCGATTCGGCGAACTGTCTCGCTTCTTCCGTTTCTTTGCACTCCACTTTGCAGTTTCCCATCTCATTGGATAAACCTATTAATTTTATTAAAACGCTTCTTGCAGAACTAACAAAACTCTCGTGATTTAAACCATTTCGACTTTAATTGTTTTAAATTCCTCTTTGCTACAAACGATACTCGCTGCATTCACTTGCGTCTCGTGCAATCAGAACATCCATTTACATATAATGGCTATACCAACTATATGGCATGAGTATGCACCGAATAGGACAACAAAGTATAATTTAACACGGAATCTAAAGGGAATCGTTAGTTTGTTGGAAAATTGGCTTTTGCATGCGCCGCGGTTATATTCGCTAAAGTATGTGTATGTGTTTCATATACAAAGTGCTATTCAATTTCCACGTTCCTACAAGATTTTACCTACCAAGATTTATTAATATTTATATTATATGTGACAGAGTAGATCTTTAAAATAAAGTTATGTACAATGTACATCGTTTTAATCCATAAAGAACGTCATATGATTAATGGATAATAAAAAGAGAAGAAAGGGATGTGTCAAGATTTATTAATATTTATATTATATGTGACAGTAGATCTTTAAAATAAAGTTATGTACGATGTACATCATTTTAATCCATAAAGAACGTCATATGATTAATGGATAATAAAAAGAGAAGAAAGGGATGTGAATCAACGTTTCGTCGGACGTTAATTCTTTCGCAGATAAAATCGAGAAAATTAATAAATTTCGTTAGAAAAGAACTTCCGTGTCGCACGTTACTTACCGGCAAGGTTGGATAATTGCTGTAGTCGTTATGCGAATAGGCGGGAAGTCCTTGGAGGTGATTATTCGTCTGCTGGGCCGGAAGGGACGACGGTGGAAGACCATCCGGTGTGTTTTGCGTTGCCAACGGCGTGCCGGAAGTCGAGCCGGTCAGCTGATAATCTGAATCTTTCAATTCAAGCACACATGAAAAATTTCCCCGCTCTGCTCCGCGACGAAATACTATCGAGTATGATTTTGTTGAAAAGTTTGTGCCTGTTTTTCAAACGGTATCTCGAAATATCGGTTATGAAAATCGATAAAACGTGTATCGTGAGTGAACGTGAACTTTTCAGATAAAATGGTAAAGCGCGTGATATTTATAAAAGATAAAAATATATTTGTGTGACATATATACTCACAATATGTATAGAATAAATACATAGTCTTTTTATAATTTTCAAATAATGTATAAAAAAATGTTTATATAAATAGATGGAACATTTCGTTTCTTATGAATATCATTGGAATGTACTAACATTCATTAGGTATGCTAGACTTACGCGGTATTTTATCGATACTGTCTATTTTAGTAAGAATTATTATTAGACATGTTACACAAAAAGCGGCGCCTCAGCCACGAAAATTATTCACAGAATTTATTATATTACTTATAAAAAAAAACCCGCAATGTAACATGTATTCGTTGTATGCTATTAAACCAATTTAATCATTAATTTACATCGTGATGATGCACTGAACTTTATCGTAATAAACTAATAACTATAAAGCATTACGAATGTATCGATACGTGGCTTAATTTACCGAGGAGCGATACGCTAATGCGATATGTTAATTAAATAGTAATTTGTACCTAAACAGATATATAGCATCGATCGTGATTAAATAATTAACTAAGTAATATCGCGTCCAGAGTAATTTTCTTCATTAGATTAACATTGAATATTTTGTTTGAACGACAAATTAGCATCCCAAATATATATTTCGCGAATATAACTAGTGAAATGTCTGATAATTATATAAAGGAAATAATAATTTACTTTCGTCGCGGATAAAGTCGATCGATATTTTGTTATTCGCTTTAAAAAATCTATGAAACAAAAATGAGACAACTCTTTACACGAAAAGAATTATAAACAATTCCTTCACGATTGTATCGCAGAATTACGATAACAAAGCTCGCCAGCGCGATTGTAACCATTCGAACGTTGCGTATCGGATTCGCATAAGCGAGGTTGGTGAACAAGTCTGCCTTGTAATCGGCCGAGTAATTTATTAACAAGTCAGGGGTTAAGTTCTATAGTTACCATATACTCGATTCATAACCGCTACTGCCATTCCCGCGCATTATTGCGAACGATGTAATGACGCATAGCATAGTTGTAGCGCGATGTTGTTAACGAATCGCGGTGCGTTGCACTCGCAATAGAGTCCGCTGAATTTCCGGTCTCGAGTACACTTACCCAAGTGTTCGCGATCGCTGTCAATCAGGCATTACGCTTGAAAGCCAACGGCAATGTAGCTGATAAAATATCCATGTCGAATCGAACGTCAAACTCCCGGAATAGCAACGTTAACTTTATTCCTCTCGTTCTTGTTACTTTTTGCATACATTTAGTTTGTTCGAATAATTGTATTTTTAAATTGATTTAATATTTGTTTTTAATTAAATATCATTTATTTGTCTATTGCATAGATATTTATTTAAAGATAAAAAATGGAAAAATTATAAAAAATTTAAAAATGTTAGAAATGTTATGTGTGCTCCCTTATGAAGAGTTACAAATAAAATTACATTTTATGAAAAAAATTGTAAGTAAAAATGGATCGAATAGAACTGGACGAAACAACGGAATTAAACGGATAGCGAACTCGTTTCCGCGCGGCCGATTCTTTTAAATTACAGATCAAATTGGAAACTCGGTTCTCTAAAATAAATTCGCCAAAGCGTACATAGAGAAAAGTGGAATAACCAGATACTATTTCATTCACATACACACGTACGCATGTGATGAAAATAATTAAATATTTAATATTATAAAGAAAGATGATTATATGTCATTTTCATTCTTCTCTATCATGATGTTTACGCGGTAATAAATTTTCGTATGAGTCTACGACTTTAAACCGAAAAAGGACATTAGTCGTGAATCTTTCAAAAAATACGAGATTTGTTTTTCGTGAATGCAAATTTTTGCTGCAGTCAAAAGGTAGGATGCATCGTCGCAGCAGGAGTACATTGCATTTCATCTCGTTCTTCGATCATAGGACGCAAAGGGGTACCGTATCCGTTTGAAATTTTCAGGACAAATACGAATCTCGATCGACGTATCGCTGCGTTACGCGTTACTCGTCGTTGTATACGGGACAGGCGTTGCATGCTGATTTACGCAGCTAAATAATTTCGTGCATTGTCCGAATTTTTCAGAGCGTGCGCTTTACGCCGGATATATGTATATTTAGGATATTTCCAAATTTTTTATTTAAACATTCCCGGTGTATAAAGTTTACCGTCAAACAACGTAAATATTAAACGATTTGACAGTAAAAATGGCAAATGTGAGATAAATTTGTTCGAAATGCGTGCGCGCGATTCAGTTTTTCCGAATACATTTAAAATATCGATATCCGCGTTTTTTTTTTTTAAATCGAACTTTTACGTTACGTCAAAGACATTTTTGGAGACATACCTTTGTTGGTCGGCACAACGTCCGGATTTCTGTCGTCAGCGTCGTAAAGGTCCTCGGAACTTGGCGCGGTGGCCTTCTTTAGAGGTAAATCGCCTGGCCTTTGAGCTCGTCTCTCGCTCCTCACTTTCAGCGCGGCTAGAATGGTGGCGGTGACGAACAAAAGTGCAGCGACCACACCGATCAGACCCCCGAGTAACGGGGTGAACTCGAAGGGTACCTGAGTACCTGTGAACAAAACGCGCACTGCTCTCGTGCAAGTATGTCGATACAAGATTCTTCGTACGTGTGATGAATTAAAAGGATGCGATTTTTCTAAATATCATCTCAAACACGTTATAAACAGATCGAAATAAAATTGCGGAGCAAATATATCTGGTGTACTCGCGTACAACGATGCCTTTGTCTGCGGTGCACTCACACGCGAGATGAAATAAACTAAGCAGCAACTCGCGAGAAAAGTAGCGGCGGGACAATTTTCCAGACGGGCTGCCGAGGGTAAACGGATTAAACGAGTTAAAGTTGCATTACGCCGTAAAAAGATTCGAGATATTTGGCCTGCGCGCGAGAATGGAGCCGTCTGACTACCAACCTACCTACCATTTCTAAGATTAATGAATTCGAATCCTTTTGATATCTCTCCACGTTTAAACACCGTCCCGGGCGACGTTTAATTTTCCACGTCTCTTCCGTAACGTCTTCTCTTCGTGCTCGCGCCCGCGCGCGCGCGCGCGCTATCGTTTTCTACCTGTCCGTTTTTTAATCTCTTTCCTTAGCCCGGGTCCCCCTCCCGAGAGACATCGTTCGTAATTGCCACTCGTTTTAGTCACGAGCGACCGAGTGTTTTTACTCCGTGCTCCGATGCACAGCCAAAGTGCACGTTAATTTTTAATCAAGGCGAAAGTGCACCGAGTATCCATGATATTTACCTGCCATCTACCTTTCTTCGTCACCTCTTTGCTTTTCCCCTATTTTGTCTTAAATTTTAACTGATTCCTAAAAATACGTTTCTGTTCGATGCTTTTTGTTCTTTCTGTACGGTCTCTTTATCAGTAAAATTGTAAATCACAGATTCGCATACCTAACTTGATTTTAGTATACTGAGAGAGAATGCAAAATTCCTCTCTTATTGGGGTCTCGTGCAAAGATATTTAAACGTTCGTAAAACATTAAAGCGATAAGACGAGTAAAATGAATTTATAATACAAAGAAATCATTCAAATTTCAAGGATACTTGTTTTTTTTCGATGAAAATGAATATTTTTAGGACATAGAAATTTATGAAGAAAATGATATAGCACAGCAGCAGCGCTTATTTGTAATCTTCATTTATCATTGCTTTCTTTTAGAAAAACACTACTCCATCTGGAAACTTTATTTAATACTTTAACTTTTAATTTAACTTTCTTTATTTGTGACAATCGCTGTTTTGTCTTTGATTTTTCTGATAGTGCGTGAAAATCTTTTTGCAAAATCATACTCAACTGATTTTACACGAGAATATTGTGTTATATTGGATATCGATGATACTGTATGTAACGCATTACATTTTGCCCTGCATCGAATCTTGTTTATTTTCCGCGTGACACGGAAGAGAACTTTTAATAATACACCCTCCTACCGGAATAATATTTATCGAACCGCGCGATACAATACAGCAGCCGTAAGCCAGAAATTTCCGCACCGCGGAAGGTTTGCGAATAATAGTAAATGGAATTAAGCTCTCGCCGCGTCGCGAGCATTTGATCGTATCGCGCAAATAGAACGTTCTCTCTCTCTCTCTTCACTTTTTTTCAGATCGATTAAAAATAAAAAATGCGATAGGTGTCGTGCATCAGCCTGTTTTTCGTTTTCATATATTTAGATGCACAAAGGCTGCACCGGTGCGGTTTGTGCCGATGCGACCTTTGGCCATGTATAATTTGTACTTTACATCGCACATCAGGGAGCACGAGGGAGTCGACGACGAGGAGAGGAGCCGAGATTTTAGAAGCTCCTCCTGTTAGCATGGCCCGTGTGAGATCGGATGTTCGTGGAATCTGGAGCCTTTCCGCGCTTTCTCTCGGGGAAAAGAAGATACGCGCGAGCGAGACGAGGCGACGACGGTGCGCGGACGATGCGACGTGGAGAGATAGCTGGTCCGGGAATTTTATTAAAGTTTCACAACTCGCCGGGCCTCTCTCTCTTTCTCTCTTTCTCTCTCTTTCTCTCATACGCGCGGCGAGTGGATCGATTTTCGAACCGACCATTCCGCCCGCATACGCGTATACCGGCTTATATACCCGGTGTACATATACATCACGTCGCGGATGTGCACTCGCCTGAATCGCCTGAACCGTGGAAACTGACCGAAAGAGCAATTTCACTTGTAAATTCGTCTCAGACCAAGATATATATACACACACATGCGTGTATATAAATATACATGTATATATGTACGTATGTATGTATGTCGGAGTCGAGTATATCCGTTCTAGAGGGAGATATATCCCGAATCTCTTCCTCTTCTCGTCGGTCGAGATCCTACCAGCCAGAAATCTAGGGGATGAATGCGGCTAGCGAGGGATGGATTCGACGAGATCCATTCTCTCGGGCATCTGGACCGGGCTCAACCCGCGTAGGATCTCGCCGGTAATTCCGCGCGCGGTTTGCGTTTCTTATGGAGCATCCGGTAAGTCGTGAGTTGTACTTCCTCCTCTCTCTCTCTATCACTCCTCCTTTACGAGACGCCGTTGTTTCCGCGGTGAAATATAAATGCATGGTGCTACTACTCTCGGTGCGCCGAGATGCCAGAATTTTACCGAGAATCGTACGCGAATGTAAATATTTGCGAGCGCGAGAGGTGGGGATGTTGAGCGGACCGAACGATCAATTTCCCTGTATCAATTTTCCGCGGTTTTATTCCGACGAATAATCGTACAGACTCCATCAACGCGTTACCGTGTAGATCTGGTCGTCGGAGTGATTATATCGCTCGCGGGAATAGAAAGTTTCACGCTGCTCTCATAGATCTTTCCCACTTTCGTAATTACAGGTGGACGGCGAGATTAATTCTCGTAATTACTCATGATATACCTGTTTCTGACTGCTTGCGCTTTGCAAATATTACCATCTCCTTGACGGGACAGAAATTTCTCTCCGTCTTTCCCACCGAATCTCCTTGGCATTGGGTCGAGAAAATAAGTACCGCCACCCGGTTCAACGAGCCACGTCGACATTCGTATTTCGGAGAGAGCATATAGGTATGCGGACCCTTTGGAAATCTGGCCGTAGCGTTTTACGCACCGCCAGAACCGCCGTCAATTTTTGGCCGAAACCGTTTCGTGTAAGTGGATTGGAAAACGTCGGAATAGATTACTACTCGCAGAGAACGGTCGTTCCGTAGAACAATCCACATCCCACGTGTACACACACACAAACACACGCAACGTAAATCTAATCTGCGTAATATCCGTCCAGGTGATCGTGCGTGCTTATGTGTTTGTATGCCGTCGATTGAATTTTGTCGATTCAGGTACTCAATTTTCGCGGTGAAACCTTTCGTATGGTCCATGCGGTCTTTAGCTGCGAGAAACGACGAGGCGGTATATCGTGTTCGACTCGGGGATTCGGGCCGGATGAACGGATTAAAACGTTACATGGGACAATCCGCACGGGTCCGTTCAATTTAATTCGCTAATTCGATTAACCCAACGTCCTCCCGGCTATTCTCATAATTTATGGGATAGCGTTGCGCCGATAATTTGTTCGGACGCTTCTATCAAATTACTTATTTCGGTGACGTAGGTACGATCGATAACGTCAGACCTCGAAGCGACCTGACTCGGATATTGTCGAACATCATTAATGCCATCAATTTTAGATCCAAGCAACGTCGTTGTGATTGTATTCTGTACGGATATAAAGATTCTTCGACCAACACGGATTATTATCTTATTATCATTTTAAAAGTTAATATTTTCATCAGATATAAAAAGCTTTAAGGAATACAAATAAAAATAAAAATAAATAAAGCAAAGAGCAATATGAGCCACGCGCAGTAATTAGGGCGCAAAAATAGTTTATTATAATGTGTTAGTAAAATTAATATTTTCACGCGTTAAATTTTTCGATGTAATATTATTAATTTCGATTATCTCAAATAATACTTTGCGAAAGAAATATTTTGTCACAACTTTCGGAGCTTTCCACATCTTCCGACGTAATATTTCTAGCACAACTTACCAGTCTGCTTCTCGGCGACTTTGAGCGTGAAACCTTCCAGTAGTATGGGATCGCTTCTTCCCTTCGCGTTTACCGCGTACAGAATCATATTCAGAACCTTGCCCGGTTCTAAATTCTCTACGGTGAAAGCCGCATTATCTCTAGACGTGATGTTGGCCTGCAGAATTCCCGTGTGCTGATCGAACACTTCAAGGAGGAAGTGTTGAGGCTGACCACCGTCAAACCCAGCGGTGCATTCCACCGAGAGTGATTCGGTGGTTTGGTTGGTCAGCGTGCAGTTGTACGGAGCTTCCGGTTTGCCTGTACGCGTCATTAACATTGTTTATAGTCTTCCCTCTCTCTCTATCTCAATGAAAATTATTTGCGAAACACCGATTTAGCAACAGACACGATGTTGTTCCGGCACGGCGTTGCGAAACGCTCGGTATGCGCATTTCGCAGAACGCTTCTCCGGAACTTTTCCCGGAAATCCTTAGCGATTCAGAGGGAACGTGCATCGCTACGTGCGTACATACCCGCAGGAATGATGTGAAATATGCAGGCATTCTTCTGCTGACCGGCCGTGTTGCTCGCCCAGCACAACACGGTGCCGTAGTCCATTTCCGAAACCGGCCGGTATATGAGGACACTCTGGGTATGTCTGGTCGAATTCTTGTAACGCGCCTGGGGCACGTCGACCATCTCCTCGGTATTGTTGAAGGTCCAACGAAAGCTCTCCGGTGGCGGGAACGCCTCGACCCTGCATATTACGTGAGCGTCCTCGTGTCTCGCCACCCCGTAGATTCTCTTCTGATCCGGCACGCAGATCGGCTTGTCTGGAAGAGAAAATCGGATAGGCGATTTTGTTAATCAACGGCAGTTACTGCTTTCATTCAAAATGCAAAGTTTGAGAATTTTAGTAATTTTTAGTGGATAAAACATTTTAAAATTATTTACTGGTATTATTTTCTTTTGTTTATAATATCAAGAATATTGAGATATAATTGTCATTTTTCTTACTTTCGTCTTTGATATTTACTGGCTAAAGAACAGCTCGACAGCTCCCTTCTTATGCGCGCGTTAAATAAATATCTGACAGGTATATCTCTGAGATATAAAAATTTACGTTACCGAGATAAAAGTAGATATAATAATATAAGCCGCAGCATGCGACATGCAGATCGGAGCCGTGGAGTTTACACGCATTTATTAAAAGTGCGAGGGAGAGGGGAGGGACGCGGCACGAAGCGGAATGACCATCGCCCGGCTTTTCGACGGAAGATCGATGGGCATTATTCGCCCGTTCGCTCGAATAGTTTCCCCATTTTTCGCGGCGCAAACGAAGGCCGGACGGGGAAAGAGGGGAGGGAGGGAAATCGGAGTTTGCCGGTTCGGAATAATTTGTTGGTTCGTTGTGGATCGTCCTATTTTTCTTCGTTACATCCAGTCCCCTCCCTTCTATTCCGTTCGCTGTTCAACCCTTTCAACTATGTTTTTAATGAATAATCATGCCGACATTTTCATGTTTGACGTTTATTCACGAGTAATATCCTCGGAGTCTCATAAGCCCGGCGACCAATTACGGGGGATAGACAGTCGCGATTCTCCCGAAAGCCATTCTCTGGAAGGCGCTTAATAACGTCTCTATTTAAATGTCAGTCATCGGTTACGTTGCCGCATCGTTTACATTGTATTATATTGAGATTACGACGACGTCGTAAGTGCCTCTTTGAAACAATTACAGGGATTTCGGACGGAAAATAGAATAATCGAGATCGACTTCGTAAAGAGCAAGAGCAAGGAGGTGGAAACGTTCTTTTCAACAAAGGAGCGGTCGAGCGGTATCAAGAGAGATTTCACTCGGAATAAAATTTTTCATACAACCGAAATGCTCGTCGCATCGCGTGCGTTTCTAGTACGACAGTGATAACGCGATCAACGATAATGGCTACTTACACATGATCTTAAGCTCTACGATATTGCTGTAGCCGTCGCCTTCGACGTTGCTGGCAATGCAGGTGTAATTTCCGGCTTGGGACCGATTCACCTCTCGGAGAGCCAAGCCGTATAGCTGGACTATAACGCCGTTCTTCGCGTTATTCTGAATCACATGCCCCTGGAACAATGTGCATTCGCGATTAGATCCAAGTGCCATCGTGATATCTCTCACCAAGTACTTCGGTTATTATTTCCAATCTACATGTTAATGTACGCCGATGTTGCCTACTTCGAAAACAGCCTATCGTTTTATGGATATGCGCTTGTATTAATCGATCGATGATTAAACTTGCCGGAACGAAGAGAAAGAATGTAAAATTGCACTTTGTGTATAAAACAGTATAATCTGTAATACAATCTGTAGACTCTGTCGACGTAACACAGAGTTCACATTCGATGTGGAGATAACTCGGCGATAGATGTGTTTCACTCAGAACGACGGTGGGATTTTATTTAATTAAATGGGGTTTTATTAATATTGAGTTAATGAACTCTGCGATGCCAACGTCGACATCGGTAAAGTTGGACATTTTGCGTATTTACAAAACATTTATGAACGCCTCGCGCGCGCCACAATATAACGTACTATATTAAACAATATATAATGACGTCAGCGTCAGCAAAGGTGGCAAGGACGCAAAATGTGAATAGACGTCGACGAAAAACAGGAAAAGAGGAGGGAGAAGAGACGCGTAATGAGATGTGTGAATATAACGCGAACATAAAAACGACGTCGACGGAAAATTATACCACCATTTATATCAAGATATCGTAATATACTTTCACGTACAGTAGTGATCTTCGAAATAGCATAGATTAAGTTTTCGCATATTACGTGCAAGAAAAAATTACATTAATGTTTCTCCATCTCCGGGGTGAAATTCATGGAAATAAAATTGATTACGTGTATTTTATACAGAGAAAAAAAATCGTTAGAACAGTTTTAATGAAAACGGTCGTAAAACAGTCAGCAAGGTAAAACAACTTTCAGCACGTCTTTATGCTGTACAAATGAAAAAGTTAATTAAGATAAAGGACGAGCTAATATAAGATTGTATTAAGAAAGATGCATTTAAGATTATATTAAGATTCTTGTGTGCTGTAATTGTATTATGTTTGCGTAACGGGGGTGAACATTACAGTCCGCAAGTTAGATAATATTTAGAGAAGTAACAGAGGTGTTTTAGGCATACAGAAAGTTTGTTTCCTATTTGTCGGTTTCAACTGCAATAGCCATTATTCTGAACCAACAGTTTTAGGTGTAGTCGGAACTATTCAAGCACAAATATATCACTCGAGAGAATCCAGCGGTCATTGTTCAAATTCAAGCCTTGAGCTTTCTCAATTCGTTTGTGTTGCGTGTATATATACACACATTCAATTGTTTTATATACATATATATACAGTGCATTTTTATTTATTAATTAATTTTATCTATTAATCCGTTATTGCTAAATAACAATATTGGGCAATATGTGTTTTTACCATATTCCGCCGATTAAAAATTATAAATAAAATATATAGACATATATAAACAATATGCACAAATGCATTTACGATATAGAAAATCTTTCTCAATAGTTTTACTTACATTATGCTTCCACACTACTTTGTAGGCATCCGGATTCGCACGAACTTTGCACTCGAAATATACGTCATCGCCTTCTTCGATGTCGTCCGGATTCATATTCGAACCAAGTTGCAAATGCAAGATCGGAACAACTGTAAGGAGAAAATACGTAACGTAAGTTATTAAAATAATCTTGATTATTTACTTTCGTAATTTACAAAAGACTATCTGTCGCATAAATACCTCCCAGCCCCGCAAATCAATATCCTCTAAGCCCTAAGCAATTAAAAATTAAAGAAAACATATGTATACAAAATTTAAACAAGCCAAAATTTTCTTTGATTGTTATAAGAAAGAAGACAGAAAATCATGTAGTGTTAAGAAAAATAATTAGAAGTTTTAAATTTATATATTTTTAAATGCACACATATAAATTTATTCTAAAAAAATTATTTTTGTATTTCCTATTTTTGTTAGACGTCGATCAAAAGGCTCCTTTTTTTACAGCACGCATAACGTATAAAACTTATCTATTTAATTTTAATTGTCATATTCGCGGAGAATTAAATTTTTAGCAACTATTAAACGTAATTTTACGACGTAAATTTACGACGAATCTTCATTTGCAAAGATATAACTTGTTTATCGAAAACAATAGACTTGCCTTGCCTTGTATCGGGGTTTTGGAATTCGCGAGATGTCGGCAGCGCGGCCGCGACAAGCGAATAAATCGCCGCCGCGCCGGACGTTCCATTTTGGCCGCCGTCGTTGACGTCTCGTTATTGTGATTACATTCGCGTTTGCACGAACGTAATCTATATCGACGGTCTTGTTTCGGCCTGCCAGGCTTTTAACCCGTTTACCCGTTGCCCGATGCATACATATGCGTACACAGACAAACGCAGCTGTACGCGCTGTATGTCGTGCACGCGGATTTTTCGATGTGTCGATTGCGCTAAGAGCGACACGCGTTTATGAGTTTAGGACTTGATGAATCACTGCCAACTTGTTTTTGCGTGGCGATACGCGAGTTTAACGCGCGACAATTCGCATCCAAATTTTCGAAACTGTTTGTTTTTCTTTGCGCCGTCAGTTATATATTCTCAAATATAGATTTTACATCCTTTACAAGGAAAAAGAGAATTCCAGACGAATACAGTGGGAGCGCGAGCCCCGCTAAAGTGAAATTTTTGCTACGATAACATAGAAATGTTTGCAGTACGCGTAACAATTTCATTTCCGATGAGATCTGTGTTTACTTTCATAGTCGTATAAAAATAAAAAGCGAATACCGAGCGTTTATTATACGCTGAGAAATATTCTTTACTCCTTTGTTTTTGTTGCGCGGCAAGGCATAAAGGAGAGAAATGATCGCGCGTTATTGTTGTGTAATAATGTTGGATCTGGAGCATTGTCGGCGTGCTCGCATAATATTGACGACGGTGTGTTAATGAATAATAATATCAATGATGATAATGCCGGCTTCGCAGAGCATATCATATTGCCATTACGAGTATGTAAACTCGCGGTCTACCCCTAGCTATCGGTTTGTGATTTGATATCCTCGTCCAATTCTTTTTTATACTGTCTGTACTAATATCGTATATGCAGTGTATTGTAATTATTCTGATTATGCAGACGGTAATATGTCGTCGGGAATAATATTCAACAAAACGCATGCATCACGTTATTATTGTTATTATTAATAAATGCAAGATAAAACATATTGCACATCAAAACATATTGAACATTCTCTTTATTGAGCAATCGCGCGATTCTATGAAAATTACTGAATGATCTTTAATTTTCATCGCTTGCGTGTAATTCTCTTCATTTGTATCTATAAACGAGAATGCATACTTACAGAAAACATTCAGTTTCCATGTATCTTCCGCAATGCCGCGTTGGATTTTAGGATTTTCAGCCCTGCACGTGATAACTTTATCGTGATCTAATAGAGTGGGCTGAAACGTCAAGATGGAATTCGTCTGGTTACCATCCGGCGAAACCTGCAACAAATTCGAATCATATTATTCCTTTTACATATTATTATTATTATTAACGCAATTATTAACTATAACGAACTTAACGAGAAAAGATACTTTGTGTAGTTTCAGTTATAAGATGAGATAATATAAAGCTATTAATTATGCATTTTATTAAATTTTATACATATATTGGCGCGGTCTCGGGTTCAGAGAGTATCGGATTTATATAAAATTATTCTCGTAATCGATATATCGAAATTATAATTATGCGTTACATATTTTAATGTGCCTTATGCCGCATCCGTTAATTGCATTTCCGATATTTTTTGCTACAGCGCGCTTATTAAAGTGCGCATCGCGCACGAGTAATTAGATCGCATGTACTTAATGCTAATGCTTAATATGAACGCGTTATCTGTTTTGTTAATAGCGATAAATGAACAATTTGCGACAGCAAATCAGGTATATCCACCCATTATCAGTTACGATACCGCATCAACATTTTGTGTATTTGTTATTTTGCACATGTTGTTACGTACATTAATTTGCAAGCGTTTCATTAAAGTTTCGCTGTTAATTAGTGTCGACGCCAGATATCGCGTATAGTAGATGCAGAAACGTGATATATGCATTTTAACATGAGGTTGATATGAAGGAAGAGCTAATTAAAATCGACTAAGACAAGCTACCGTAAATGTTTCTTTCGTTTCGAGATTATAAATTACACGTAGTTGTGTAATTTTTTGAAACCATATTTTTTAAAAGATTTTACTAAAAAGATAACCTCGAGCCAAAGGATGGTACAGCTTTAGCGGGCGTAATTATTCGTACTCGCGCGGTAGCGCGCGTTTGAAGTAAGGCCTTATAAGCCAAGCGTTAATCCGGCGATAAGTCTTAATGACCGGACGAGTCAGTCCAGGAGGCGTTTATCACCCACCTTTGCAGGTGGTGTAATAGGACCTGGCTTTCACGTGAGTATTTCACCCCCTTACGCGCAGGTGAATGTAACTTTAACGTAACCGGCACGAAACCGGCCTCTGTAAATCTACGCGAGGCGTAGGTGTCTTGTCAGAAAATATATAATTATCAAACATTTATACACGATCACATTCTCACCATCCACACGCTCACGTGTAATCTTTTATTACGAACGAGAATCTATACGGAGTATCTTACACAACGAACACTATACGATATTTTAATAGCATATTCTGTAGATTAATTAAAGTCGAAGATTTTAATATAAAAATATCGAGATCGTAATAGCTTTCGAATCGTAAGTTCAGTAGTAAGAAGAATTTTAATATAATTAGAAAATTATATTCACAAACGTATTGAGATCTATTCTACATTTTCATAGTTTAAATGATATCAATTTTCAATTATTATAATTTAATCGACAGAAATAAAATTAATCATTGTTTTTATTAAAAAAGTATTTTTATGGAAAGTAATTATTATAATCTTTATTTTCAAGTTTTTATATTTTTTGAGAAAAGTAAAATTCTGTGGTCTTAATAAACTCAATAATTTTAATAATTGAGTGACATTTTCAGTTTAATCTCAATTGAAATTAACTCAAAGTTATGACAATTATTTTTATTTCTTTAGTTCTTCCGCTTTCTAACACAAATTTTCTATTAAGTAGTAAAATCGTCAGCTCTAGATTAGAGTACAATTTAATTTTGATACAAATACAGTTAAACAATTTTCTCTTTCTCTCTCT
>NW_021849398.1:3123316-3158552 GCF_003651465.1 Formica exsecta
TTTCCCTTTCTCTCTTTCTCTCTTACTGAAACTGCGATAAATTCATGTAGCAATGACGAAAGTGACAACAAATTATCTGATAATCATGTTTGCAATCTTATCACGTCACTCGATATTGGTCAGGCTAATGGATTTCTCAAAGCTAATTGAATGGCTCTAAATTAGCAGCTTTCAAATCAAAAGTCTACATTAATGTGCTTTTGTATAAAAGAGATCTGTTGCACTTGTAACTCGATTAATGAAAATTTTTCGATTTTTTCATTTGTAACGAATTTAATCGTTTTCTTGATAAAATATTCCTAACAACTGTTATTCGCGATAACTTGTGTTGTTACTTTGTTGCTTGTAGAATATGGCTAAATTGGGTCGAAAGACAAAACACGTACACTTTTATTTTTCACGCAGCTTTAGTAAAATTTGTATTGATTTAGAGAATTTATCACAAATGTATTATATAATATATATATATATATAATACAAGTTCTCGCATTTTATAAGAATAAGAAAAGAAACGATGGTTTCATGCATGTAATAACAATGCTGCGATTAATGAACTATATACATATCTCATTACATTAAAAATATTAAAGTTGCCACCGTACAAATTCCTTAAGAGCGCGATTAAAATCATGTTAATACATTTTTAAAAAGCCACACAACATTTCAGGTACTTTCGCAGAAGTATTGGTAAGTAGTAAGTATGAGTCATTCGACAAACGGCTCTATGTTCATGTGCGAATGGAGACGTTGGTTAAACTGAGGCAGATCAGATCTGCTGGGGGGGTTTTTAGTGGGTGCAAACCCCACACACGCCCCGGGGCCCGTTCCGGGGTACGGTGCGTTAGGCATTTTCCCCTCCCGCCAATCAAATTAAAAAAAAAAAGTGTAAGTCGTAATAATGACGCGATAGAAAAGCGCAAATATATCCTAGAAAGAAAAGAAAGAATACAACAATGTAATCTTATCTTAAATTTATAGCATATAATTTAATTAATCTCATTAAGAGTATATTTACAATTACAATTGTTACTGCAGTTCTCTCAACGCTTTTCCCAAAAAATACGGAATTTCTTAACAATACAGATTGCAGATTGAAACTTTTGCACCGCAGTGTACGTATGCGGGGGCGGCGGAGCCCGGAACGAAATTGGCCCGAAATTCGCGCGGCGGTCATAAATCGGCAAAGTCGAATCACCCACTGCCAACTATACTGTTCACAATCCACCCTCTCTTCCAATCCCCTCCATTTCGCCCCTGTGTTTTTCTGTCCTCTCTCTCTCTCTCTCACTCTCTCTCTGTTCGCCATGCCTCGATATGTCTACCGGTACCGAGCTTCATTCGACACCGTGATATTATGACGTATAACGCGAGATAGCGCGAACGTGTCAGAACTGGACGCCGCCTGCCTGGCACCGGCCAACAACGTGATCGTTATTTGCGGCGGAAAATATCAGCTCTTTGAATCTCTCCGCCACTGTAGCGGATCATCGTCGATCACAAGCGCGCGCGCGCGAGAGATCGATCGAATCGGCGTTATTGCAAAATTCACGCGTACGGATGGCAGCGAGGCCCGCGTGCGTACCCGCGCTCATTTTTCATTCGGAAAGTTTTACTGCATCTCGATTATGCACCGGGATGGCCGGTGAGAGCGTGGCGTTACGCGAAATTCCTGCACGCAAAGGTCAACGTATCTTTATGGTTTCTTCGATCATAATTTATTACAAATTTCTATAATCAAATAATCAGCATATTTTATTATCATTGTACCTATAATATCACACAAATTGTCACGTGAATTTAATCGCAAAATGAAAATGTTTATAGAGGAAAATATCCGAATAGTACGCGTGAAATCGAATTCTTCCAAAGAATCATGGATAAGACGATAAACGAAGAGAATAGTTGGAATAAATACAGTTAGCTTTCCAATATTCGTTCCAATTTCGTCGAGATGTATTTTAGACGGATTTTCAGATAGAAAAAGACTCAATAAATATAAAGATTAATGCTTTATCATAGTTCAAATACGATGGAAATTTCGTCATCATTGCAACGTAATCAAGTGAGTTTTATGTTCCAATAAAATTCAAGAGTGTAATCTTTTCCTAATAAAAACTTGGTAAATTTTAATTGAAGAGATTTTTTTTTAGTATTTTGAAGAAACGATTATAGAGAGAGTCTGAAAAATTTAGAGAGAATATATATATCATTCAAGGTTTATGTAACTGATGATTTAAATCTGGGTTAAACCATCTTACATACTAGCGTGCTAAAAATGTAAGCATGACACGAATAGAGAGTAAGAAGCAAAAATAAAAGATTATGGCAGATAGAAATATAATCGCGCGCTTGTATTGTTCTATATTCAGCATGCTGTATATCTCTCCTAACATTCGAGTCTGTCATAGAACTATTGACAAGTCGTCGGATGATGGATGGTGTCCATCGCTCCATAGTTACGTATGTACCGTCTATATTAGATAACTTTGTCCTGTTCCTATAGATCAGATGGATCTCCTTAATGTCAAACGTCTCAAATTCACATCTATCACATATCGCTCAATTTACACAATTAATTTGAGCAGAAAGAGCAAAAGTATTTGGCTGCGTAGACTAAAACATATCAAACATTGCATTGTATATTCATATAAAATTGTGACATTACGAGATATATATTGCAGTTAAACTTGTTAAAATTGAAGAAATGTAGTCTGAGTATATTCTTATCCGATACATATATATATCTTGGTATCATACTCTTCTCTTCTAAAAGAAAATCGATTAATCTTTTCCGTTTATTCGTATAATGAGTCGATTCTTTGTACAATGGGATTCAATCGCGTACGTTTACCGTTGGAACCGAAAGAGAAAAACTCTTTTAAAAAACTCTTACAAGCGGCAGTTGCGAGACGGCGTTCTCGAGCGGCGTGTACATCGAGATTCGAGATGCAATTTGGGGGCGGTTGGGTCAAAGAATCACGTTTCAGGAAGAGTTTGCGCCGCGGAAACGCAAGACGGGCGTAGATCGATGGTTCGCCCGAGAGTTCGAATACGTATATACGAAGGAGTTCCCTCGTGATGTTAGGATCAAAGAGCGGGGGAGACGCGCACGCGAGATAGAGACGAGGGGGGGGGGGGGGGGAGAGGATGGGGGGGGGGGGGAGGGCGAATTGCAAGAGCGAGAGCGAGAGATCACGAAAGCATCGCCGCTATCCGGTAATTGCGCCATGGCGTGTCGGAGGGGGTGCTTAATGGCAACGATGCAAATACCGATACCGGCGCTAATGTCAGTGATTTCGTGGAGAAACGGGCATCTCGAAGGAGATGCCGCGTACGTCCCTCGGATCGCGCGTTTTTTTTGGGTCTTGATGGAATCCGTTTGTTTTTTCCATATCGCGTCCCGCAGAAAACGACGACGAACACGCGCGACGCGGGACGTGTTTTTTTTAAGCCGTTGAATCATCTCGCGACGACAAGTTGGCGTGACTCATCCCTAAGACGAGATATTAGAGTTCCGCCGAATAAGAATTTCATAGATTCGAAATACGTCATATTACAGATAAAAGATCGTGATGCGAGGCGGAGATAATGGAGATCGATCGTCTCTCGGTATCGATGATAACATTAGCGAGTTAGGTGGCGACGAGGAAATATAGGCTACGATGTATCATTCTGTTTTTTTTTTCGCTCTACATTTCCACGCAAAAGCGCAGAATAGAAAATTATTTTACGGTTCGCGTCGTTTGTTTCCCTTTCTAGCATTTCGCCTATGACGGTTGTCACGCATTAATTTCACTCGTGTAGCATTTTATCAATAGGATCGAAAACGAATATCGAATATCGTATTTTTGGCACTCGAAACAGTTACACTTGTGTGAAATCGCACGTGCAGAAACAAAGTAATCATCCCAGATAAAAATATGAGTTGACATTTTTGCCAAACAAACCTTTTTAAATGCTTTGAAGAGAAATTAAGAAAAAAATTATTTTTTTTCTTGGAAGAGTGTTAATTATGTTTATAAGATACGAAAGATACATAGCGAGGAAAAATATTTAAACTGTACTTTACACATTCGTACAATATCGTGTATTCATGCAATTTTAACAACCGCGCGAGAGTCACTTCTCCCATATAAAATATTTTTTCCTCGTACGAGACATATCCTTCTCGCACGGTGACGGATCTTAATGACGTACCGTTCGATCAGCTTATACAAGTCTTACCTTATTCGTGTGATTGTCGAGCCTCTTGCCATCCATGTACCAAAACAGCTCAGCCGGTGGCCTTGAACCGACTGTCATGCAGATGATGTCGTATTTCCGATTCGCGCTGAGGGGCGCGTGTTCGCTGCTGAGTATCATCACGCTCAGGGGCCTCACTGAAACACGGAAGAGGATCGAGGTCGATCACAAGAGTGGACCACGTGAATAGCGCGCGGACGTTGATGGACGCCCGATCAAAAAGCACGAACAAGAATTGCGGCAGCTGCGGAATTGCGGTGCTTAGAGCGGCCACGGACTTGCACCGTTCGCCCGCTCCCTAATGCGTTTTAAACGAGTGGTACCACGCTACAGTTACCACCCTGAACGTATTGCCGCAAAACCTACACCCTGATAGCCTCGGGGAGGGCAGTGGCGCGCTAGCTCCGAACCGCGCCTCTCATAGATTAAGGTCTGGTGGGCGTTTCACGTTGATTAATTGAGCCAAGTATTGAATAGTGCACAGACAAAATGGAGTTAAACATTAATCTTTAGCCTAATCTCGAGGTATTGCAGAATTAACTGCCAGCGCGATAATAACGTGAAACGCTCTTGCCCTCCCTCTTTCATCTTTGCAATCGTATTAGCATAACTCCTTTCAAGGAAATATTAGCAAATATTTTTTTAAGACATACGAACGTGGGAGATAATTGATTGTCAAATAGAAATGCAAATTAAAAAATCTCGCGAGAATAATGTATAAATAATAATAAAAGTGAAAATATTAGTTCTCGATATTGGAAATGTAGGTTTCAATGAGAAATCCATCACCTTGGACAAAAGTCAGTTACTTAAAAGCCTCGTGAGCGGAGCGTACGCTCAATGTTTACGCGACATTAAATTGCCTCTCGCAAAAGCGTCACGGTAAGTGACGGTATTGACATCCCGACGACGTGGATGAAAGTGCCGATATAGTCGCTCGATTCAACCGCGAAATAAGTCTCGGTCGAATCACCCACACCCCGGCATCTTTCCATCGAATTTAATCGTCAACTGCTCGGCAAAGGAACGTCTTTCTTCGGCTACGCCGGGGAACGAAAAAAAAGTGCGAGCGCGACGACGAAGGGCCGGCTGCGGGGGAGATAGGGACAAACGTACCTTGGCATAGATAGTGTAGAGGCAGAGGAGAGATTTTTCATTCAACTCGCACACCATCGCGCTCAGGGAGAGTCCGGAATTAAACTTTCAGTACGCCGAACTTTTGACTCCAATGAAAAATTTTCCTCTCTTCCTTCCTTTTCGCCGCGTCCACCATTACCTTCACCTTCGCTAACCTTAATCTACCGGCTACAATCTCACCTGCCATGTTCAATCGGCATATTGATGCTAAAAGCAAGATTACCGGCATAAGCCGCCAGTACTCGAATGTCTATACAATCGTGTTGCATATTCGCATCATGTAATTCTGTGTTTATACGGTAAATGCGACTTCGTAATTCCGTCTTAAACGCATTCAATTCTCGGATCTTCAACACTGTGTGCTCGAAATATCATTAGTTGATCCTCAATATCTTTTGTGTGTGAACGTCATATTTTATTCCCATGATTTTGTTTGTACTTAGTAATTTTTGTTATAATGAAAAGGACGAAATCTGCGCTCACACGCGCTCTCAGTTTTTGCAAATTAATGAAATATTAATATTATCTTTTTTTTTCTTTTTCTCCATCCCTTGTTATAACGTTATGGCGCTTATTACAGGGAGTCGACCCTTTTATTCCGCCTCCTCTTTTTCTCATGTTTATTATTTCGTTATTACGAATAAAGCAACGCGTGCGCGTTTTTTTTTTTTTTTTCTTTGCTTTGCCGTTATTACGTGAGTGGACTAGGGGAAAAGACGTGACTAGCAGCAACATTCTTCTCACGTTGTATAAACGTTCGTCAGCTTTTTCGCGGGTTGTATTGTATGCGCTCGACGGATAGTCATGACGAACGAAGGGTTGTGCGAAAAAGTGCGTCAGTGTCCATTAGATAACCCACTGAGCGTTCAACGAGCATGCGAATGCGTCACGATCACATGGCATCGATGGTCTAATAGATGTCTGATGGATGACGCGAACGAGATTTATACAAATAATGCTTCCATAGATTTGGCGAATGCATTTTTTACTTTCATTCCAAATTTTTTTAGAATAATAATTTTTACACATTTTACGAGACGCATTACATATTTATAAATAATAGCGAGAATAATTTATTAAACTGAATAATTTTATTTAATTCGACTAAACCCTCAGATTTTACGTTAAACTGATAATTGAAATAACATAAAATCGAGCAAAAGAGATTTTTTAGAAAATATATTATTCATAGCATATTATGTTTAGTTTGAAACATAATAAAAGCGCTTTAATTATTTTATGGCGTATTTTGATTTATATTATACTTTTTCGGTCAGAGAATTTAGCGCAATTTTCTCATAATAAATCCGTATCTTGAGCGAAAAAGGAATAAGACCTCATCTCGTTTTATTTTGTGAAATAAAATTTTAATTGAAGCTTGCTGAAGGAGAAAATAGACTATTACAAGAAACCGATAATACAATGACAAATAATCTATTAGTATGCAATTTATTCGATATTATAAAGAATACTAATAATTTTCGTTCTGATAATTACTATATTTCTACGATAAAAATAAACGTTTATAATATACTATCCCCACACATACTTATATATAAAAAAGCCTGAAATTGCTTAGACAGACGAACTGTAAATAATGCCAATAAAGAATACCGATGGCCGTCAAATACAATCATTCCTCGGGATTGCCGACGATCGCGAAAGAATTCGATACAGTTTGGATAAGAGGCAGGGAACGACGGAATAAAAACGGTACTAACGAGATCGCAGTGCAAAAAAAAAAGGGTTAAAGAGAAAGGGGATGGAGAACAGAACGAAAGAGAGTTAGAGGAGAAGATAGAGCGGCTGAGTAACGAACGAGCGGACGAGGTTGAACTTATTGCTATCGCGAATTGAAAATACGTCCGTGCTTAATCCGACCGGGGCTTACGGTCGCGCGTTTGCATATCCCGGCTGCCTACTTCTGCCCCGGATATCCCGCAGCTATCGTTGGTAGTTTTTGGTGAGTCCGCGCCGCGCCACATCGCCCGTTACTCTCCATGTTTATTCGCGTATCTCGCTTTATTACGTTTCCGGATTAATGCAAAGTTACAGACAAAAAGATTGTACGTATTAAATGTATTGGTTGTGTGTGGGTGGCACGCACCGAATAAAAACAGAGCGTATCCGCCACGTATCCGGGCGAATAATGTTACATAGATGGACCCAAACAGAGAGAATGCGGTCTCGCTTCGCTTCTCCGTTTTTTACCGCCTCGCGAAAAATGCAAAACAATCCCCCTTCAACGTGAGCCTGAGCAGCAACATGTGTCATTCCAGACAGGAAGATGTCCTAACGTGACATATGCATGAAAGATGCATGTTAAATTGTCTCTATTCAAGGCGTCTTTTAAACTTTGTCTTGCGTAACAAGAGATATCAAAAGATACTTACAAATTCAGTACATATATCTTTTTTATAAGATGTAGCATTATGCAGAAAATCAATTATTGTATCTTAAGTAATGTAAAATAACATATTCATTTTTTTATTCAGATTCTATTAATTAATTTTGCGAAAATCACTAAAATTTACGAAATAAATATAATTTATTAAAATTTGATTAAAAAAATGGTATATAAAGGGTTTTAGATTTACAATCAATTGCAACAATAAAGAATCAATAAAAGTCTAAGGTATAGTTAATTGTAATTCATATGCTTTTAAATATTAATACCAAAAATACTTTTATACTAAATACATTCTGACTTCAGATTTTTATTTCTTATAATAAACTTAGATTAATTTAAGATAAATAAAATAAATAAAATTTAGATTAACTACTTTCTAAAATCTAAATAAGTATATTCAGGTCAGAGAGAGTGCGAGCTTTCACTAGAAGCTTTAAAAATTATTGACCTATATATCTTCACTTGTACGATCCGAAAACTTTATTCGCGAACTATCATCATTTAAAATTTTTGACATATATGCAAAAAAGATATCAGAGTGCAAGTTGTTGAATCGAATCTGGATTTGTCGTTTGCCAGGTAAAAGTTCTTATTTTTAATTTAGTCATTTGTGCCTCTATCATTTTCTTGCACATTTTCTTATATCATAAATTTCTCACGATGATAAATTGTATGTAAAAAGTATCTCGCATTATAGGCCAAGTTTATTACAAAAGATACGAATCCGAAGTGGACTAAAATATCGATAAGAGGCAAATATATATGTATAATGCAACATTTTTCAAGCATCAGGCAAATCGTCGATCTATAATCTGAATTTAAACCACAACACCGCTATATCAAAATATCGATATATTCTTTTTCATTAGAGCATTAATCTATCGTAAAAAAAATTAAGGAAAAAAATTGAATTCAGCAAAACTATAAAAATAATTACTATCTATCTTGGTTATTTTTTTGTTGAGCTATATTTTATATGAAGATTGTTAAAAATGAAATAAAGGCGTTACTATACTTTTTATATCGCGCGAAATGCATACGAGAGTGACTACGAAAAGTGTAATTAGTATCGAAGTTTGCGGAATTGCTATTTTACATTGTGCGCATTGGCGCTCTAATGAGTAACTCCCAGCAATCCGCCGTGTAAATTTGTTGGCCGACTCCTGTACATTAGTAGTAACGGACGGGAGGACGCTAATGAGTAGGCGAGACCGCCCGACGCCGTGGATGCTGTTTGAATAGAGCGCAAGACAAAGTTAACTCCAACTGGGTAGATGAAGAGTCTGCGAAATAGCGTCGGCCCCCGAGTACGGCGGACAAAATTAACGGCGGCGGATTCTACTTGCAAGGAATCGCGACTATTGTGAACGCGAATCGCACTGTGATTTCGATCGTCCAAAAGCGCGTCCAGTCTAAAGCCCTCCCTCGCGGCAAACACGAGTGCGTCGAGGACGAGATCAACGCGAATGCGTTTCGCTCGGGGTCGTCGACGAGTGACGTCGTGGCCGCGATTTTATCCGCGTTCATTAGCAATTGCATCATGTTATGAAACTTTGTATAACGGCGATCGAAAACAGCGATGTTTCTAGAAACTTTACTCAATGGCCGAGTTCGTAAATCAATTATCCGTTATTTCGCCCGTGAAATGATTGCGGCCGCGCTCGCGTAAGTTTTCCGCGTATTGACGTGTTGTGCGTCCGTAATTTATTTATCTCGTAGTATTTTCACGGTGTATATAATATACTCATCCGCGTTCTATAAATCGAATAATCCGAGAATTTCGCGGATGCTTGCTCGAGATATGACGCACGTGTGCGCTTGTAAGCCATTCTGATTGAAAACCTTGACGTTATTGTTAACATTCGATTCGTACAAATCGACAAATTTTTATAACGCGTATGCAGCACTTTTGAGAAAATCAAGAAAAATTACGTAGCAGTCGATCCACTGACAATGACATACATACGTAGGAAACCATGCTTGACCATTTTCCTTAATTCCAACTCTCTCTGAGCAACATCTATCCTGCTCAACAATAATCGCCAATAACATTAATCAAGAACGTTTCCCGCCACGCCAGCATGTCGCTTGACAGCGGTCCGACTTTATTTGTGGTCTGTGCGTCTCTTGACAATTCTTGGAACATTTACGGTTCTCTCGTTACGTTGTCGGCGAGATCTCTCGGTGCGAGATTGAGGGAGGAGGCGAGAGTCGCGTCGAGGGAACATTTGTAAATGCACGGCCGCCGTATAACAGGCGTTTCTACAGCTGTGGATATTGTTCACGGGTAACACAGCCTCGTCTCGGGGTCACACGAGACTCCCACTGACAATGACATACATACGTAGGAAACCATGCTTGACCATTTTCCTTAATTCCAACTCTCTCTCTGAGCAACATCTATTCTGCTCAACAATAATCGCCAATAACATTAATCAAGAACGTTTCCCGCCACGCCAGCATGTCGCTTGACAGCGGTCCGACTTTATTTGTGGTCTGTGCGTCTCTTGACAATTCTTGGAACATTTACGGTTCTCTCGTTACGTTGTCGGCGAGATCTCTCGGTGCGAGATTGAGGGAGGAGGCGAGAGTCGCGTCGAGGGAACATTTGTAAATGCACGGCCGCCGTATAACACAGGCGTTTCTACAGCTGCGGATATTGTTCACGGGTAACACAGCCTCGTCTCGGGGTCACACGAGACTCACTCGACTTCAACCGTAGTCTGAGAGGGCTCTCCTGTCTCCTTCAGAGTCTCGTGTCTCCGGCATACAATCAAGCCCCCGGCAGTTCGAGGACTTGTACCTCCTTCATTGCTTTCTCTTTCCTTCTTTCTTCGGTTATTCCATCGGTGGCTTACCCCGTTGTCAGCATCGTTGTCGTCGTGGTTGTATCGCGACGCCACCAGATTACATAGAGGGAGAAACAAAGAGACCATCTCGTCTCGCTTTTAACTATCCAAAGATATGCGCACACAATTCAATATATCTTCTTACTTCCTTCTCGCTGTGTACTTTTTACGCAACTTCTTTGCTGTTTCTTCGATACCGCGTTTCCTTTTGTAAATTTTTGCGTATATTTCGTGAGTCGTTTATTAACGGTTAGGTATCGAGAAATTTATAAAATTAAGCTTTGATGTCGCGATGATCTATTTTTAAAAGAATTACAATCTGTATTAAATTTAAGGAAAAATATAATTTACTTTTATGAATATCAAATAAATTTATTTTATAAAATAAAATCTAATAAAATGGAAATATCTATTTTTATTTGCTAAACATTAAGATATTAAATAATTAATCCAGTTACTATATTAACATGAATCGCGCGATATTTTCAAATTACTTTAATAATAAGACTCATTTCATCTTATCTAAAATATTAAATGCATTTAATTATGCATTTAAGATTATCAGAGAGTTAAGATTATTCAGAAAATAGTTTCTCATGTATAGAATACATAAAAATGGATACATAAAATATAATTTGTGGAATAGCTGAAAATGATCTCTATATTTTGAAACATTTGTAGATTGATTAAGTTTGATAGGTTTATATAGCAAACTAAATATTTAAATATTCCAAGATTAATAGCATCTGTAATTTTTTAAATGAATATATTGGATGATTGCATAAGTTCGTGCCCGATTTTCATAGATGGCATTAAGTTACTGCATGGCGGAGTTCTATTGTTTTCGTGTGGTAATTGTTGCTTACACCGAATAGATGACATTGTCTTATGTCAATTTAGCGTCAGACATTATTCAGATAAGTCCATTTGTGCATAAGAGAAATCATTAAAAATGGAGAACCACAAGGTGCATTTGCGGCATGTAATGTTACATGAATTTCGGAAAGGCGTGAGTGTTGGGATTGCACAAAAAAAATATTCAAACCGTTTATTTAGACCGCGCTCCTGCTCTCCGAACAGTCAAAAAGTGGTTTGGCAGATTTCGAAATGGTGATTTCAACATGGAGGATCAAACCCGCTCTGGACGGCCTTCTGGCATTGATGATAACATTGTGCATGCCTTAGTGGAAAGAAACCCAAGGATTACAACTGAAGATATTGCTAAGAGGCTGAACATCGATAATTAAACCGCTTTTCGTCATTTAAAAAAGCTTGGATACGTTTCCAAGCTTGATACATGGGTGCCGCATCTCCTGACTGAAAGGAATAAGCTAAACCGTATGACTGTGGCTCTTTCTCTTCTCGAGCGTAACAAAAAAGAGCCTTTTTTAGATCGAATGGTAACAGGCGATGAAAAGTGGATTCTCTACAAAAACGTACAGCGAAAGAGGACATGGAAAACAGCAGCTGAAGGAGCAGAACCCGTAGCAAAGGCTGGCTTGCATCCGATGAAGGTGTTGCTGTGTGTTTGGTGGGATCGCAAGGGAATTATTTACTTTGAGCTGCTCCGACGCGGCGAAACAATCACGGCGGACAAGTACTGTGAGCAACTAACTAGACTCGCTGCAGCTATTCGAGAAAAACGTCCGATTTTGGCCAATCGAAAAGGCGTCATCTTCCACCACGACAATGCTAGGCCACACGTCGCTCAACAGACGCTGCGAAAACTGCAGGAGTTGCAAGGGGAAATTCTACAGCACCTGCCATATTCTCCAGATATTGCGCCTTCAGATTTTTATCTGTTCCGGTCTTTGCAGAATAGTTTAAATGGCAAGAATCTCAATTCCGAGGAAGCTGTCGAAAACCACCTTACAAACTTTTTTCAAGAAAAAACAAGTTCTTTCTTCAAAAATGGAATCGACTATATATATATATATTATTGTTATCTCTGATTGTTATTCCATTCTATCCGCGATATGATTACCATATTTAAAGAAAAATAATAAATGTTCCCTCTGAATGAAAAAGAAAAGTAAATGTCGACGGAGCGGAAAAAGCAGGAGATTCGCATAAAGAAATCTCGCCTAATCTCGGAAAATGATATCGCGGATTCCCGCCGACGTAGTACGCCCGGGAGAGCCGCAAAAACGACCGAATAGTCGGTGATCGGACGGGGAGAGTAAAACGGGCTTTTCTCTTTCCTCTCCCGGGAGGGAGCTAGTTTTCCAGCGAACTCTTCCCCAAAGAGTTTCTCAATTTTCAATTCCATGAATACTCGTGCGCGCGCGACATCCCTCTGCCCAAAATGGCCACCATGGATCCCATCGATATGGATCTTTTTGTCTCGCGCGACTTATCAGCCATGACGGGGAGGAAGGAGAACCGCATTGAAAAATCGCCGATTCCATTAAAAGTTGAGCGGATTTCCGGGGCTCCGGTGTGATTCTCACCCGCCTCACGTCACAGCCCTAAAAAGATCAGCTCGGCGCGGCTTCTGAATGCTCGCTCCGTGTCATAGAAAGCGACCTGATCACCAACAGCCAATTTGAAAGCTAACTCTCGTCGGCATTACGAGTCTTTTTCTCGGGTTTCTTCCTTTTTTTTCCCTCCGTCTCTCTGTCCCGTTCGCGGTCCGGGCTTACTCTATTTCTCTCTACATTCGCGTACCATCCTTATTCTCCGCGGCCAATCTCCAAGTACGTCGCACTGTAAATCAGGCCCACCGTCACCCAATTTTGCCGGCTGACTCCATTACCAGCCAACTGCCCTCTAATTAGTCAGGCTCGATTAGGTTGGGGTGAGTCGGTCCGGGCCGGGCACAACGAGGTAGTGCCAAGGTTTGTTCTCCATTCCTCTCGAGGTAGCGCCGATTCAATCCCAAGGTCGCTCTCTTTCTCGCTCTTTGCCTCTTCCGAACCACCATATTATACCTTCTCGACCTCTTCTATTTCCATCCCCGCTTGCAGCACCACCGCCGCCGCTATTCTGTGGCGTGTAATCCTATTCCCATCTATTCCTCTCTCTTTGTTTCTATCTCTCGCATTCTCTCTCTCTCTCTCTTCATCCTTGCTCCTTTTCAGGTTTTAATGAAACGATAACGTACACGTGATCTCGTTTCGTCCGTTGGCCGCGTTAGTTCGCTTTTGATGTAACCCCTCATTTGTATTGCCGCTTGCATCTCGACAGAATGCTTGGCTTTTTGGCGTAGAGTACTGTTTATAGTTCCTAATTAAATTCGCCTGAATGCAAGTCGGTGATCAAAGGGTATCGTTAGTTATATATTCAGCGCATTATTTAATATACGGTCAAAAAGTACCTATTAATATACTTATTATACCTATTAATATACTTATTATACCTATTAATATACTTATTACACGATTAACTGCAATATAATTTCGCGATATGTATCTATGATTCATTGTTATAATATTCATAGTAATATTCGTCAGAAAAAAATATCTGCTATTCTGTACCGGGTTAAGCAAAGACTGAGAGAAATGGAAAAAGGATCAACCCTTGTTAAGACTTACTAACAAGGGTATCAAATAAATTCTATAAATCCGGAATATCACGTTCAATACGGTACGATTCGATCAAAGGTTAGCCAGACTGATTCGTTACATTAATCTTCTCGAGTTTTTTTTTCTCTTCCTCCCGGCGAAAGCTCGATCTTTCTCCCGTTCGCAAGCAAGATTGAAATCTTTCGTCTCCGATTTCATCGATTCGAATTATACCAAACGATTACAATTACATGACACGGAAAATTGTTGAGAAAGAAGAAGATATAAGAGATTTTCTCCCGTTATTAATATTGTATATTACGTTGTATATTTACGAGCGCATATTCATCAGCGTTATATAAAAACATTCTTCTACGCTTACGCAGCAAATACACGCGGTGTCGTATAACTTTATCAGCCATCTTAAAATATACACGAGATGTATAAAAGTTTATTAAAAACACGCACGCATAAATATTTAATGTATATACCTGCTATCTCTATTTAGGGCATCGCGCATTTACGTAACGCGACATAAGTATTTGCAATGTTCCAAAAGGCGTATAAAATCTATAAAGTTTGCTTGTTAAGCGCCCGAAATAAACAAAAACCATTAATTCTGCAAAGAGAAGAACCAAGTTTAAGGCACGGGCCTTTATATTGCCTAGCAGAAAAAAAAAAAGATACGGCTCGGTTGATTAGCTCCGAACTTCTCGACCACTCCGGCGAATAATGAATACAGTTTCATTCTTAAATCGCGACAACGATGGCGGAGAAGTTTTCAACGAAATTATCGTTAGGAGAAGATTTCACTGCGCGACGTTCGCGCATTACTATCACTTAGATAAAATCTGAAAAGTATTCGCAATTATTTTAATTTTGCGCCGCGTGTCGTATCGGTTTTCCCTTCGCGTCTCGCGCGCGATTTATTTCCATTTCTCACGAGTGAGCCAGTGAACGAGCGGGCATCCCGGTGAAAATAATTCGTGCGATAAACCTCTGCCGGGGAAAAATATGCCATTACCGGGCGCTCCATTTGTAAATGCGACGATTTTCGAGCGCACAAGCGTTAAATATTAATTTTCTCGGAATAATGGGATTTCAAAACCACGGCACACACAACTGAATATGACACGCGATGTACCCCGACTGGCGGTACTTCGAAATTTGCGCAGAAAGACTCGATGAACCGTGAAATAATAATGATCCGCGATTAAACTGCGTTATACGTGCGGCCATCGTTCAGCGCGCCGTACGTTTTGATAATTTATTTCGCAACGTTCTCGTGCACACCCTTCCTGTCACGGTTCATATTAACGACCGTGGTTTATTTATTATCAAACATTTGCTGGCTGACCGAAGGACCAGGTCGATTTACTCTTCGATAGGAACATCGAAAATATTTTCCGATCATAAATCGCAGAGATCCGGTCCAAACGTGGCTCCCTTGATTTTTCTCATAGTATCAAAAGTCACTATATTGACATTACATTATGCTTGAATGTTAAAAACAGTAATTGTATGATTCGCCATAATATTATGCGTAAAACTTAAAAAAATATGAAATGTAAGATATTTTTTCTGTAAAAGAGAGAGAGAGAGAGAGAAAAAGAAAAGTGATATTTATATACCGTGTTAAATAATAAAATACATTTTTAGTTATCGGAAGAAATGAAAAATATTAGATTTCATCTTTATATCAATACAGAATTGATTTTATTATATAACAGAATATTCTAAATTGATTTAAAAAATGTAGATTATTTACATGCAATATCCTCTGTATGTAATTCAGTTAAAAAATATTTCCCGCTTTTCTTCACATTTAATCTTCTCCCTGAAATATCGCGCAATATATATCCATTTTTCCACGTCATAAATATTTTCTACCAATTAAAAAAAATCCAATCAAACATCAATTTAATGCGTTTAATTCGATTCCGTTATAGAATGTCGATAGATTTCTCGATGCAACGATATGAGATTTATATAAATTTTCGCAACCAGAAAACTGCATTTTCCCATCCACATCACGAAAGCCAACCTTCGCGACGTTAGACGAATACTTTTCCGTCCATTCGCAATTCGCATCCATCCCACGAGCAGTCATGCAAATGCTCGAACGTATGTCCGTTGGAATCGTACGACCAGTTGGCTAGGGATGAGAGGAAGATGAGCACAGGAAAGAGGGAAGGATAGCGGAGGGGTAAGGAGGTTAGAAAGCATAAAGTCGCGTGGAAATCGCTCTCGTTTGTCCATAAAAGGCGGCAGAGAGGCGGACGTAAGGCCGCATACCGATAATTCCACGTAGTGCTCCATGGAATTTATGAGGTTTAATCCTTTGCGGAATCCAAGAGAGGCGGCCCTCTTCTCCTCCCCCTCTCCCTCACTCCTTCCCGATGCCACTGTGTACGGCGGTTTAAGAGGGTTGAGGATGATCCCGGCCCGACGGCTGGGAAAAGGGGGAGGGGGAGGGGGTGGGGGAGACTGCACGCCGGAGACGGCGGGTTCAAAGGTGCAAGAGGAAGAAAGCTCACCGACTCGCTTCGTCCTGCCTCATCGCGAAAGAGCGAGCTTTAACGCCGGGCAATAAAACCCGTGGAGTGGCGTAATGCCTATATACGAGTGATGCCCGCGAATATAATGCCTTGAGAGATATGTAGATATACCGCACACAGGCTGGAGATGCATACCAGAAGAAAGGAGTGGGCGGGGAACGGTGAGGGGGAGAGAAGGAAGAGAGGAACTGAGAGATGCGCTTATTTCCTGCGTTATTCGGCGTAAACGTAAAGCGGAAATTAAAGCTGATAGACCGGTTAATGGGCACGTGGCCCAGATAATTATGTATGCTCGTTTCACGTCTCTACCCCCTTTTGCAGAATCCCGGTCCGAGGACTTATTTACATAACGGTATATATTGAATTGTTGTAGCGCGAGTTATGTATTTTTGGTCGTCAATGGTGATGAGGCAGAAGAGGGCTGTGGGATTGCATCAAATATGCGATGCGACTCATTTCGAGGGTATATATGTGATAATTTGAGCGGAAAATTATTCGCCAGAATAAAACTGTTGTCGTTAGTAGATAATTGTGTTTAGCGTGTAAATATTTAAGTTACGACATCAGCGCGTTATACGTTATATGTCGTTTATATTAATCGCAAATCAGACTCTGACGAAACGCATATTTTATACGCGGAGTGTCGTCTGCTCTGCCTTTATCATTCCGCCGGATAAGATCATCGATAAACCACGCCTGAGATTCTTCCTCCTCATGTTTGATCTATTCGAGATCGATGGAAGCGCGAAAGTGCCGTTTTCCGCTTAATGGCTGCGCGGGATGTTGTAACTTTCTCGTATGTATCGCACTTTTTCACGAGAGCACCGTGTAAGCGTGGAGTCCGCAACTTTTCCGTCTAATTAAAAATAATTGAATGCAAAATCCGCTTTAATTTGCCAACTTTTAGACGGCCTGTGATAGGAACTTGTAATTATGCGCGCGAGCTATATAAGATCCGCACTTCGCTAAAAGCGCTCGCGCGCTCTCACGTTTTTACCACCGTACTTTTATATTTTTACGACGAGTATGCATCGCTCGGTCATGACGGATATACGGCAAAAGATACGGGTGGTATGTGCCGAGTTTTTATGCCAAAAAAAGAAAGAGGCAGCGAGGAACGAGGGAAGGAGAAGAGAGAAAGAGAGAAGAGGAGAAGAGAGAGAGAGAGAGAAAAACGATAAAAGCGAAAAAGGGAAAAGAGAGAAAAAGAGCAAAGTGCTCTTTACGCGATTTATTGTAATCACCACTAAAACACGGTATGCAACAGTGACAACAGTGAATGCAGATTCGGTGCTTATCGATCGTTCGCGATATGTAGACGGAATCGATCCTCGAGAATACGAGCCATCAATGTTACAGCTCGTTACAGTTTGTCGTTAATGCCTTAACGTCTTTCACGACGAGCCGGAGAAGAGAAAATGCCCATCTTATCGATCACGTTGGGTTCGTCGCTCATTTACCGTCGACGAGAGTACGCATCGCTCGGCACGCTGCCAAGTGCGCGAACGATAAAAATCCACGTCGCTAATATCACGAAAGACGCACGCCCGTTAATGGCACATCGATAATGCACCATTACTCCAATATTCCTATGTGAAATTGTAACGCACATAGGCACGCACGCATGCACGTGCGCTATGAAAAAACTGGATCTTCGTGACTTTAATTAAACGACCACCAACGCGCGCTGTTCTCGAATGTTTGCCCGTAAAGAGAGAAAGAGAGAAGAGGAGAAGAGAGAGAGAGAGAGAGAGAGAGAGAGAGAAACGATAAAAGCGAAAAAGGGAAAAGAGAGAAAAAGAGCAAAGTGCTCTTTACGCGATTTATTGTAATCACCACTAAAACACGGTATGCAACAGTGACATTTAGCGATGCAGATTCGGTGCTTATCGATCGTTCGCGATATGTAGACGGAATCGATCCTCGAGAATACGAGCCATCAATGTTACAGCTCGTTACAGTTTGTCGTTAATGCCTTAACGTCTTTCACGACGAGCCGGAGAAGAGAAAATGCCCATCTTATCGATCACGTTGGGTTCGTCGCTCATTTACCGTCGACGAGAGTACGCATCGCTCGGCACGCTGCCAAGTGCGCGAACGATAAAAATCCACGTCGCTAATATCACGAAAGACGCACGCCCGTTAATGGCACATCGATAATGCACCATTACTCCAATATTCCTATGTGAAATTGTAACGCACATAGGCACGCACGCATGCACGTGCGCTATGAAAAAACTGGATCTTCGTGACTTTAATTAAACGACCACCAACGCGCGCTGTTCTCGAATGTTTGCCCGTAGATGCGCAAAAGGTAGATATATGATGAGATAATAATTGGACGCGGGCTTTTACGGGATGTATAATAATTCGCTCTTCTTCATCGTTCGTCGCACTTGTCGCCGTTAAGTGCACGCGTCCAATAAAAAGGATCCGGATGCGAGCAAAAAGAAAGATGGATTTTCGATAATTTCCTGAACAAAATCGATTTCCGTCGACATATTCGACTTCGCCTGATCTCGTAAATTCTATTCTTCCAATGAAAATCGTGCTTTTTTTTCGCGCGAGAGAGCATGCATTATCACTTTCGCCAAAAAAAGTGTCTATCGACGTTTTTTATTACCGTCATCCTATCGTGTCGTCGCTAATGTTCCGCACTTGTGTGCTTTTATCGTTACTATTCTTTATGTCTTTAGATTGTCGGTAGTCTAGCCATTCTTCATTTTCGTTAAAAAATTAAAAGTTTGTTTTTTTAACGGATGTTGCAGATTTTCTTGCGAATTACGTTTATAAAAGATCTGTGTAATTATGTCTTTTCTCTAAAGACTTATACATTCGTACATTTTCCGACAAAAAGCTTTCTCCGCTAAAACTATTAATTTTCTTTATGACCGCTTTGCGACGTTTTCCGCGAAGCTTGAGGCGTCGCGTGAAACGAGAGGAATATTCGATTCTGAGACGATAATAATAAGGGTCGCGACGCTATCGATGAGCATCGACGAGCATGGGGTGAGTCAATTTTAGATGCACTCCGCGAGAGCGTGATAAAGTTGGAAAAACCGCGATGACTTTTCGCGCGATCCCGGCTGACCCGAGAAGAGAATCCCCTTTCTTAGAATTTAATAAAAATCCGAAAGCTTCCGAAATCGAGATCGCCGTCGCCGAGGAACATTATGCGTTTTTACTCTCTCCTCGGTATGCATTGCCCTCTTCGATTCTATTTCGCTTTACTTTCCCTATCGCGCTTCTTGTCTCTTTTTCTTTCTCTTCGGGTTTCTCTCTTGTTCTCTCCTCCCTTCATTCCATCCTCCTCATATTTTGTCAAGAGACGCATTTCACCTATCCCGAATAACTTCCAGACAAATTGCATCGCCGAACGGTGCTTGGATACACCATTTCGTGGGAATTGAGGTATTTGTTATAAATATTGGTAATACAACGTACGGTTTGTTATTCTGTCGACGGATCAATTGCACGTCGTCTTCCGGAGATTGCGGGACTGGATCTCAATTGAGATTAGTCTCATGCAAGAATATTATTGCATGTGTGTTACACTGTATATAAATTACATGGAATATTCAAATTGATGTTAAATTATACAGAGTATTCGTATAATTTAATATCGTATGTCAAACACTTTTTTTTCACTACGTATTCTTTGATATATAGATCAAATTTTTTAAATGTATATTCAAAGATAATTTTTCCATTCTTTTTAAATTTTCAATGTTAAGTATTTTTATAACTGAGCTCCAAATTAATTTTCAGTGAAACAAATTTCGCTTGTGAGATTAGTTAAAGATTGAATAAGTGTTGAGTGACGTATATACATTTTTATATAAAATCATCATAGAATAAAATTTTATTCGCATCGGCAGAATGACTTCATTGTACCGTGAAATTTTTTGATATTTTTCAATTAGCATAAAACGTATCATATATCCAAGAAATAAAAGAGATCTCGTTCTATGGCGAATCTCGCGAAAATTTTCAAAGTGACTTGTGTGAAATATATAATTTTTCCCTTTCCTTTTATTATTCATGCCAAATGCGAAATCCAGTACACCGACACGTAAAAATAATAATAATACTCATTGTAGAGATATTTACAAAGATTCGCACAATCGAGACAATCAAGATGCGAATGTCGCGGTCGTGTAAAAATCGAGTTAATTACCCCTACCGTTGGCCAGATTTAACATCGCCTCGCAATTGTTCCTCGTGACCCGAAGCTGGGAGAACGGAAATGGCGAAATACCGTGGGAGAAAGAAGAAATCGGGAGCACGTGGGCTGCGGGATGAACGGGATTGCGCGGATCCGAAGCCGCGGCCGGGCCGAGAGGCCGGGTTAAATACTTTCCCGTTTCGGTATTCAGCTTCGTTTACTCGACAACGCAGATTTTCCCTTTGGTACGATTCGCAAATGCATTCCTTTTGCGCCGATTCACAAAAGGGAAGAGAGAGAGAGAGGGAGAGAAAGAGAGAGAGAGAAAGAGAGGGGAGAGAGAGAGAGAGAGAGAGAGGTGGGCATGGATCGATTGTACCCTTTGGATTTATCCTCCTGAGAGACCGCGGGCGGTGTTACACTTTGTAACTACGCAACAACGGAACTACGAAGCTTCACGAGTTTCAGTTATCTATACCTCAAGCTTTGCACTCTACAAGGAGCATTCTTAATATTTTATAATTTAATAATATGAACGTTTTATTCACATTATAATATTATTATTTACGTAGTTTTATTTGGAAAATATTGCATGTCAAAAAATAATATGTTGAGACAAAATCGGTTTTCAATTTACAAGAGAAATATACTTGTTGAAAAAAGATTATAATACTTACGATGCATTTCAATTGCTATCGACATTGACAAGGGTTGACTGATATTATTGTTGGATGCTTGACATTCGAACACCGCGTGAAGATCCGCTCTTGACAATTGGCTAACGATAAGCGTGTTCGTACGAACACCAGGGGTTTTACCCGGTTCATCCTTAGAGTCTAGAAGCGTCTCTCCGCGCCACCATCTCACTTTAGGTTGGGGGCGACCTGAGAACAAATGTCGTAAAATTTATTTATCAGTTTAGAAAAAAATACAAGAGTGAAAGGGAGGGAGAGAGAAAATTTAAAATTAAAAGAAATTTGAAAAATATGTTGCTATTAAAATTTAATAACATTTTTAACTTTATTTCCTATTTTTATCTATCGCATATTCTCCACAACGAAAATATAGCAATAGATTAATAATAATACGCTAATTAAAGATATATTGCACGTTTAAAATAGATACTATGGATTGGATTTAAAGTGGATGTCATAATTAGACGCGTAAAAATAAAATTAGTTGTGATATTATTAGAGATTTTTCTATTTTAAATATAACTTAATAAACGCGTCGAATACTGCGAGCTGCTGGAAAACATATCGTTAATTAAAAGGTTAATTAAACAAACATCATTTGGCTAAAAGCATCAAAAATAAAATCTTTTATAAATGTATTCCATAAATTTGGCACACAAGAATAAATGGGATGGACGATGTATTTGTCATTTATATATTTAGCCTCAAGCTTTAATATATTTAGCTCTAGAGAATACTAATGAGAGAGCTTACAGACTGTGATACTTTTCCGTGCAAAAACTACCTGCATTATTCCAGCATCGGCATATCTGCAACGCTATCCGTGCAATGTATCGTTCACCCTCTTCCCTCCTCTGTCTTCCCCGCACGTTCCACCTATCTTATACTATTTCTCCGCGAACGATCGCCGTGGGTTTCATGCTTATAGATAGGTACGTACGTACACACTCGCCCACCCTTCCGCCCGCTCTACATCAGGCTTCGCGGTACGCGTTAATTCATAATTCATAATGGTCGTTGCGTGCGGATAATCCCCCGAGGGTGAATATCCCGTTAAAGGGAGGCGGTGAGTCGACGGGGCGGTCTAGCTTATGTGCTGGGGCGACCTTATTATTTTTTACCGGACCTATTTTCGTTCAGAAGGGACAAGCAGAAAAACACGCGGCGACAAGCGGAGAGAGAGAAGGGCTGTTGTAGAGGAGGAGAGTGGAACTGTAGGCAGCGGTAAAGAGTGTATAAGAGTTGTATAGCTCTGTTGTGTCCCTCGGGTGGCGGCATGCGAGGTAATAAAAATAAATTTATTATCGTTATTGCCCCTCGTCTTGCCGACACAGCGGCGCGCGGCCGGATATTAAAATGTAATAGAATAAAGGGAAGCGTTGGACGCGAATGCATGCACCACGACTGCCGCTAAAGCACTCGACGCTTTGTCGAAGCGTTTAACAATCTGGGCAACGCTACTCCCATAATCCCGCGTATTTACGCGGAAGATGAAGGGTAAAGGAAAATCTGAGCAATGATGATAAGGCAATATTCGGATTATCGCCCTTCTCACGAGGATTCAGAATTTTGTGACACAATGCTAAATGAGTTATTATGATAATCATGCGATATCAGAGAGAGAGAGAGAGAGAGAGAGAGAGAGAGAGAATTATCCGATATAGTATTAAATAAACACATGTAAAAAAGAATCTGGAATTTAAAAAATTTAATGATATCAAGGCTTAGAGAAATGTTCTTTATTCATAACATCAAGTTACGATCGTGTGACGTTTTAATTAAGCGTTATGGCTACGAATAACATGACTTCGTTTTATAGGATGAACTGAATTGGATCGTGGTTGTTTTATATGCGAGAGCAAGAAAATGTTGTTGAACCAAAAGAGCATATATTCTACTCGGTCGTATCAATTATTCTATACCAACTCTTTCGCGGCGTATTCACGAAGGCGACTTCGAAATAGAACACTCCGGTGTATTTTCATTCAACCTGTCTCTCATTATAGAAAGTAGGACTTACCCCCATAGACGTAGCAATGCAATTTCATGTCACCGCCTTCTTCATAAGGTCCGGCAACCGTCGAGACGGTCTTTCCCTCTTCGTCGATAATGTTCGGCTTATTCGGTAGCTCTGTAACAAGAGGAAAAAGAAGAAAGATAAAATGTCACGTGCGTCACGAGGCATGCGTAATTTCAAATAAGGACAAATTATTTTAGGTCAATGATTCTCAAAGAACGGAATTTATAAATAGATTTATAGTTTAGCAAGAATTTTTTATCTATCGATCATGTCACAAAATAAAATATTCGAAGTTGCATAAAATTATGCAATTTTGATTTTTCTTTTTTTTTTTATGTCAATATAATATTTTTAATGATACTATCTTTTTCTGTAGCGTGGCATATATTACTCGTGTAATATAGCTTCATATAATTATAACTAATGTAAGAAGTTGATAAATATTTTATCGCTCCACTCTCTTGATTAAGTTTTCACTTTCTGCATCGCGGCGCAAAGAATACCTGCGTAAGAAATATCATTTGCTCTTACTTCGAAATTTTGATATGCTTTTATACGTTTGCTATAGTACGCGATCGTACAGATACAGTTAACGCAACCAATCGTTCGAGTGGCTTCGAGTTTGACCGCCTCTGACATCGCTACGAGCTATTTAAGCGCAGATAGGAAACTTTCCATGTAAGTCAGTGGCGTCCGGGGAGGAGTAATTCACGATACTCGTGCCACGAACACCGCACGAATAGTCGAACAAGCAGGTGTACAGGTGTTACAGGTAACCGCTTGAAACTCGTACTCGAGTGAGCGAGCTAGCACGAAGGCCATTCGCGTCTTTCGCCGCAGAGTAGTTTGGTGAACACTCGAATTCGAGAGAAGGGGTGAGATATAATACAAAAAAAAAAAAAAAAAAAAAAATTGATTTCTCTTCGGAAAAAAACGTCCCGTATCATGCAAACGAAAATTTAAATATATATATTAATTAATAATGAATTTTTCTTATATCGCGCGCTTCTCTGAACTATTTCAGGCGATTATACACACAAGCGAGGGACGCCTTTCAAATTGATATCAGCTGCGATCCTTTCAAGATAGTTTGCAAACCTCTTATTATGTCGGTGTAATTTGGTACACCCATCGCGCGCGCAATAAAGCATTTTGCGTGCAAGGAAACAATGCGCCGCGAGGTATCAAAAGGGCACGTAAGGGGAAGTCATGCGGGAATCGTTGGTCGTGTATAGCTTAGCTCCGACATGCGGATGGGTGTGGAAGGTGGGACTATCGTGGCGTGTAAACGCTGGCAATTGAATATCGGAAATAGCGGCGTGTCGGAACGTCAGAAGGTGAGTAGCGGGCGTATTGCCTCGAAGATAGGCTGCAGTCGCGGTCGGGATGTCGGATGTCCGTCCAAACGAAAAGGGCTGCCCTATGAAAATTCACAATGGCGAACGGAACCTCGGACGAAATCGATCGTTAACGCGACCCGATTCCATATAGCAGCGTTAGAATACGATCGTGATTTTTTAATCGGCATTCTTCTAAAATTCGAATTTTACAAATTCGTATTCGATAACATCTTTTTTAAGATCCTGACGCGATAATATAGTCGCCTTTTTCTCTTCCTCTTATTATTGCACGTAATTAAGGACGCGGCTTTACTGGCTATAATGACCTTATATACCTCGTACATCGAGTTAAAGTTCAACCGTTCTACTTTATAATTATCCTCACGAACACACGGACACGTGTCCGAGCAGGACAAATTGAAGCGGTGAACCGGATAGGAAATAAACCGGATTAACATGGACGCGCCGAGTTAAGCCGTCGGTCACGATATCGTGCAAGTGAGAAAGTCCCGACGTGAAAACGTTATCCGATACCATCTGGAAATAGCGACGAGTGAAGCACCTCTGAAAGTAGGATTATACCGTATCCTCTACATTTTATATCGAGTATAATCGATACATTAGCGGATTCTTTGGTATTAACCGCAGCCACTCCTCCCTTATAATACCCGCTAAATATCAGCTTTACATATGGATAAACCTTCGAAACGTGCATGAACTAAATTATAAAAACCCGTACTGATAAAATATTTGAATTCTGCAAGCGATGCAAGCAATGATAATCGATTACATAATATATAATATAATAGAATTATGTGTGCTTGTACATTTTAAATGTAATATAACATTATAATATCGAGTGATTTAACGTAATTTACATAGTAATTCACATAAGCTCAATATGGGCAATCCTTTTCGATTGATAGGGAAGCTAATCAGAAAGCAAAGTTTTTGACGATACAACGCATTCAAAAACAGAGCAAAATTATACAGATGAGATAAGAATAATAATAAACAACTTTTAGTTTATCATGCTCTAAAATGAAAGCTTTTCGTTCAGAAAAGAAATTAAAGTTAGAAATAACATGTTACGTAACTCTAATCTAACTAGGAGATTTCTCTGTAACAATTAAACTATTAACTTACTTACGAATTTTATTTCATACACACTATTTTATTAATTTCTACAAAGCTTGAGAAATGGTGTTTGCTGCATTTCTCTCGTTGGCGACTGGTTTCCATTGTTCACGAACTTCGTGGAAGAACCAGGACATTTCCAACGAACATTTTCGCGTGACAAATGATATGCTGGAATTTAACGAGTTAATTTGTAGCACCTAAGTTTCAACATTGGCGGGAGTTGATGTGCCCTCGCAAATTATGATGTTCGGTACGTGACACGGAAGAGGAATAGTTAGAACGTATCGTTTCCGGATGCGAGTATATTTCGAAAATACGAAGATACATTTATGCAACAGGATGAATGCCGCAGGGACAAGCAACCGCGATTAATGCGCACTACTCTAAGAGTTAAGCTCTTTTCATGCGAGATCCTTGTTAGAAAATTCAGTATCCGCCAAATAGAAATATAAATCGGTTGTACCTAGTAACTTATCCCCTTTTTCTAATCTTTGCGCACATTTTATACCGATTCCGAGTGTCTTGTGCGAAGATCGCAATCATTTTATCAAATTTATTATTTTACGTAAAAAAATGCGACGTAAATATACAATATATATATATATATATACAAAGACGTGAACTCTCTCTTTAATGCTACATGTAATGAAACGTTAATCGTATTTTTTATCGTGGATTGATGTTATTCCGACGACGAGTGTTTCGTACGAAAAAGCTTTTATCTCTCGATCTAACAGTAAGATTCCCCAGGGGAATGACCGCATTCTAATAGTTTTTTCCGAAGGGTTACTACGTGAAACGAACATCCAGTAAATTGAGGAATCATGTAACGAAATTTCTTTCCTGGAAAAGCGCTCTTTGCACGATCGCTAAAAGAAATGTCCAGTTTCGAAGTGGACGTCGCTTTTGAAAAATCTCGTCCTTTTCCAGGATACATTAAACTTTTCGAGATGTATAGTCGAAGCAGCGCTTTAAACGGAGATCAAACGTCTTTTGTGACAGGTAAATGGTGTTGCAACAACGACTACGAGAAAGGAAGACAAAAGAGACGTGAATTGTAATATAAAAAAGATACTGTGCGCGAGAGATTCTTTTCTTATGAAATAAAGAGATATACTCTTCTCCGATATTCTGTTATAATAATTTTCCTTTTGAATATTATCTAATGACATTCGCAGGTTGAATTATCGAATTTTTAGCAATTCTAAAATGACTATGAATGAAAGCAAAGTACAATAAAAATTATTTCTTCAATTCTATTAAAGCAACATGATAATAGAAATATTTTTTTTCATTGAATATAATATAAATATATATATCATAGAAAATTAATCATAGAAAATATGCATAGATCAACTTAATGATTTTTTGAATGTCCTGTTTAATCAAAATTAATCTAATTTAACACGTACATCAAGAATAACAGATAGGGATATGATGTAGATTGATATAGAATATAAAAAACGCGAGGCAGCCAACAGATACAATGAAGATTACGTATTTAACTATCCCAACTATGTGAAATTGACTAATGGAATTTGCTTGCATACTGTTTCCCGTTGAACATGTATTTTCACGAATCGTGCATAATAGAATTCTATCGAAGTTCTACCGCTGTAATCAATAAATTATAACTTTGCTAATACTGTTCGCGATTATTTTAATATTCTTCAATAATTGCAATATAAAGTTATTCATTATCAGTTACATATAAATATATTTTAAATAATTATGTATTATATGAAATATTATATGTAAAATATACGTGTGAAAAGAGCAATTTATTCATGCAATTATTCGCATTAATCGATTCGTTTTGAGCTACCTGAGATATTAACAGAGATTAATGTCCTATGCATGATGATTGAATTAACCACGTTGAAAAGTGATAAAAGTTTTAATAATCGTTATAAAATAAGTTATTAGTTTTGAAAATGTAATGTAAATTATGCTGATTATTGCAAGATTAAATAATCTCTAATTAAATAAAAAAGTAAATTTGGGTAAAACTATTCTCTTTACGATTAATTATGAATTTTGAAAATGTTATAACTTTTTACTGCTCATCATTAATACTTATCACATTAGCACATTCTCTTTTATAGAATGTGCTAATTAAATTGTCAAAATTTAGAAGTAAAGGAAGGTGAAAAATATAGTATTATATTTTCTGTTATAATTATATGATTTGTATGTAGATTCTTTTACAAAGTTTTTGTAGATATATATTTCAGGCATGAGATATATGTTATTAAAAAAGATACAAACCTATCACTGTCAGATGAATTCTGGAGTTTCTGGTCGGACTTGTGGTAAAGTCCACTCGGCACCTAAATTCACCTTCGTCCTTTTGCTGTATGTGGTTAACGCTCAAAGTTGCTGGTTCCGTTGTTGTCCTGAAGAACGCCCGATCGTTGAGTTCTTTATCCTGCCAATGCGATGCTTTATCCGAGTTCTTGCCGCGTAGATCGTAACTGAAACAGATATTTTCATTTTATATCCTTCACTTGTCGTAGATGCGAGAATATTCGACTTGTCATAAATATAATATCGCGAAATAAAGTTTGTGCATGCAACTGGTATAGGTATTATGAAAAAGAACAAAAAGCGAAGTGAGAGAGATAAGACCGGATATTCTAAACAGAAATGTATAATCTGGTTTGTGAGCATAAATAACATGTAAGAGATAACAAAACGATCATTTAATCTTTGTAATCTTTAATCATATTACATACGTTCATCATTTAATCTTTGTAATCTTTAATCATATTATATACGTTATAATAAGAAATTAAGAGTGTATATCGATATAAAAATTCTTTGATGTAAAGACCAAATTTTTATGACGATAAAATTCCTGGAAGAGATCAAAGATAGCTTGTAAATTTGTAAATTAAATTTGTATTGTTCGAAATATTTTATTGAAATAGATTACTTCTTTCGCAAACATATTAAATATTCCTGGGGGTCGCACTCCTATATATTTATAGATTAATAAAAAAATACTAAATTTCTCAAAAAATCTATAAAATTTAGAGAGAGAGAGAGAGAAGGAGAGAACAAGAAAGAAAATGCGTAGTATTTGCAATACGATCTCTCGTATAGTATAAGTGAAAATTGTATTGCGAATAACATGTTCAGGCATGACTGCGCCATGTGTCGCTTTATGTTTTTTGTGTCGGAAGTAGGTAGCGGGTCGCGAGAAAAATAAAGTGAAGCAAATGCAAAACTTCAGAAGTAATATCGCGACAGGACGAGAATTTCGTTAACTCCCTCACTCTTTAATACGTTGAACGCTTCGCGCATATTTGATGCAGGCGAGCAAGTTGGATAATAGAGAACACATATGACATAGTAGAGAAAGAGAGAGAGAGAGTACAATTTCGTTAATTAATTTAATACGCGATATGTGTGTGTGTGCGTCCGGTTCTGTGTAAGATAAACTTTACATTTAAAACTTTGTACGCTAAATATGTACTAGAAACTGCGTAATATATTTAATTAAATGTAAAAAAATCTCGCCATAAAAATTCTACTATTCCCGTCTCTTTACCACATGTGTGTATTGTAGAGCACAAAGAGAGATTCGTTTTCAAAATTCTTTTTATCACATACACGCGTAATGATATTTTTCGGAAAATTCAAAATCATGGAAATTTCAAATCACACTTGAACGTCTCTCACTTCATCTAATCCGTCATCTTCTCTAACAATTCTCTAACATTGGTGGTCAGAGCCGCCAATTTTACGTTCGAGCGTGCCCTGTTGTCGCATCGACGATACAGAAAAAGAATCATGTGCCAAGTTGTACACTCAGGGTGTTAATTAAGAATGTATCGGCCAGCCGGTCGTCCTCCATACTCGAGTGCACCCGGGGAGGAAGCCGCGCTGCAACCGTCCAGACAGACGCTTCACCGCAGATCGCCCCGCGGTGCGACCCAACCCCCCAACCCCCATCCCCTCTCGCATACCTCTCGCCACCGGGACATCGAGAGCATCGAATTTGCGGAAATACCACGAGTGCCTCGCCTGGTAGGTACCAGATTCGGCCGCGCGTATCCGGACGGACCGGAGGAGGAGAACGAAGGGGGACTAAATGGTACGGCTAGGGCGTCATCGGGGGAATGAGGGGATGGAGAGGCTGGAAGGGACGGCGTTGTACATTCCTCCGGTGTATTACGAGCCAGTACACCCGCCAGCTGGCGAAGCGTGTACCGCTTCGTCCGAGAGCGCGATCGCATGCTCTCCCATATGCCTAACAACAACGATGCGGTACTTCCGCGGACGCATTCTCTCGCTAGTTGCATCCAACACGTGTGTCGACGTAACATATGTATGCACGCGCGTTTACACACACGCGTGCGCGCGTACAGTTGGCACGGAGGAGGTAGAAGGTGGAAGTTAACCGAAACAGAGAAGTTGACGCTCTGCAATAGCGCGAGCCAAACGTTAAAGCGAGAAACTGCTCTCTTATATATATATATATATGTAGCGTACGTGCAGCGGGCAGCGTCGAGAGATCGGGGGTTCCAAATAACCGGCTGGTTGCTAGATAGGCCAGCAGAAACGATTAATTATACAGCACGGCGCGCCTGCAAATTGCACCACACGTAGTACGTCGTTCGAAAGTTACAGGATACCGTAAGGTCGCACGAGCGACGGTACCACGGACCGAGGAATGGCGTACACATTACCTCTTAAATTTGTCAAGGTTGTATGTACTGCGACGCGGTATTAAGGGAAACGCGCACCTTTCACATTCTCTTTTTATCACACGAAGGGAGGAGGACACATTTATCTCATGAGAAATTGAATAAATTAAAAATGGTTTCTTACAAAAATATTCAAATTAGCCCAATCTGCGTATATATAAAAACATTGCGCTTCTTGAATGCGTGTAGAAAATATGAGAAAAATTAATGACACAATAATTATTACGATATAATAGGATTGAGGTATTCTAATCAAACTTGTAATATACGTAAGGATATATGCTTGACTATCGATATTGCAACGCATTGCAATGTCGTGTTAACGACATTGCGCGTGATACACAGCTAGCGTACAACAGATTAGTGGTCGGACGTTCATATCGGGACGTGGTTATGCCTGTCATAAGCCAGGGCGACCAATTATAGCGCAACATCTCTGCGTTCTCGGTCAGAACATACTACGTAACGTTTCCGTTTCCGGTTGCGCGATCGTACGAGAAAGTTGGCAGAGAGTTTGAAATCAATCTCGCTCGTAAGCAAAATACACGCTGGGACTTTATAGTGAAAAGCCAACCTATAATCGCATTGTGAGGCGAGAAATAAATTTTACATTGCTAAATATTGTTTCCATATCTTAGGCATGAATATCCATTCAAGAAGGGAATAATAATCAGCCGCTACTTCTTCGATCGTGTTTAAAAAGAATGCGATCTCGTGTACCATTGCAATTTGAATTTTCATCGTGCTTAAGAATGAGATTCCGTTGTAGCCATCGGACTACCGGATACATAGCTGAGTGTACACTTTGTATACTTCGGAATATGAAATCAGCGTATTAATGGAGGAGACACGATAGCCGCATAGCGTGCGATTATAGGATACGGTATAAAAGAAAGAGAAAAAGACAAGCGTATATTACAACACCGACGGGCGTTTAACAATACGTCACGCACGATTGTTCGCCCGTGTAATAATTCATGTTAGATTTATGCTTTGTTATACCTACGTTTTCATATTCCGCTAATTTTTTATTTTTTTCTGTGTTTAATGTAATCATTTCTTTTCATCCATTAAAAGGATACAGGTTTTCAACAGAAAAAAATAAATGCTCCTTTTTAATTATTCAATGTGATTGTATAAATATATCTAATATATTATATAAATAGATATAATCTTATAGATGTGTGAGAGTATATTAAATAAATGTTTGATGAAAAAAGTGTGCTTTGATAGAAATTTCCTTCAAACGAATCCGTGTTTACAATCGTATGTTGTTCCTCGAGAATCGCGCAAGATTCGTCAGAACTGCAAGTTGAATTTCAAGACGTCTCTAAAGTTTATGACACAGACGCGCCATCGGTTTTAGATGAAGTTCAAGCATCGCCGTGGAACGTTACAAAAATGCGCGACTATTTAATGCCTATAAATTTACTATAGCGCAGCAACTGTGTTTAATGTAATCATTTCTTTTCATCCATTAAAAGGATACAGGTTTTCAACAGAAAAAAATAAATGCTCCTTTTTAATTATTCAATGTGATTGTATAAATATATCTAATATATTATATAAATAAATATAATCTTATAGATGAGAGTATATTAAATAAATGTTTGATAAAAAAAGTGTGCTTTGATAGAAATTTCCTTCAAACGAATCCGTGTTTACAATCGTATGTTGTTCCTCGAGAATCGCGCAAGATTCGTCAGAACTGCAAGTTGAATTTCAAGACGTCTCTAAAGTTTATGACACAGACGCGCCATCGGTTTTAGATGAAGTTCAAGCATCGCCGTGGAACGTTACAAAAATGCGCGACTATTTAATGCCTATAAATTTACTATAGCGCAGCAAGAACTTCCGCCGGGGGGAGTCTGTTTGCGCGCGGCATTTCCGAAACTACCGTGAAAGTTTCGAGCTCTCGTAGGAAAGGGGATGGTAGTTTGCAATGGTACGGCACGGTGTTGTAGCTACAGCGGGGGCGGTTCGTCGTAAATTCCTACAAATACTGTAACAGGTCGACGCGCTCTATATATAACGACCGACGCTCGTCCGTCGTTATATTACGACGGTGTACGTCGTTATGAATTTTATGATTCTGCGCGCCATAAGTAATACGGGAATTTATAATTCTGCTCTTTCTCCCTTTGAATAGCGCCGCGGGCGTTTTGCGAAATTCGCGGCCCGCACGCGCGATCGTTATACAGTTGGAAATTTTTATCTTACACGACGACCGTCGCGAGAAGATGAAGCTATTCAGCGTTAATGAGAAACTTTTCGTCCCGTCGAGTTTTCTATTACATAATAAAGCGAAGTAGAGTGCGCGATTTTAGTTCGCGGACACATTTTAGCACTCGACTTGAAAAAATTAAAATAATATTAATTAAGGTTTATTTCTCTCATCTTTCATTTTAACATGTATCTAACAAATGTAAGAAGATAATTAAAAAAGGGACTATGACCCAGTAACTCTTAATACGCTTTTGGTCTTAATATATATTAACAAAGATACGCATTCAAAAATGTACTGAGCAGCAATGCTGAAAAGTTCATTGAATACGGTATCACATACAACGTGGTCTTGTACAATATCTCTTGGACGCAAGTCGTATTATTATCCTATAGTTCTACGACCTCTATATATTCACCGCGATCGAGCAAGATAGCACTTCCGTCAAAGCCGCCTGATCCCATCCGGAGAGGTATTAAACGGAAATCGTCGACAGATGCGTCCGGCCTGCAAGACTCGCAGACTCGGATTAATAACCGAAGATCCCTCTCGCACAAAGAGTTAATTAGGCTTAATACGAAATACCGCGGCACGTGTCGCGATAACTCGCGGCCCTGAGTCGGCTGGAAGCCGGCTTTCACTTCCTCTCTCTCTCTCTCTCTCTCTCCATCTATGTGTCTATCTATCTGTCTTGTGCAGAAATCTGCGATTCCGCGCATACTGCGCCGCTTGGACATCGGACGTGACGATCGTGCATTCCCGATGCGTGGCTGCCCGGTACATAAAGGACGTGGCGACCCGGCCGTTCGTTGTGCCTACGGCACACCGGAAGCCGATCTGATAGAATGCACAGACAATGAGGGCTCCTCTCTGCCGGAGGAAGCTGCTGCCGTCGGCTTCGACGGTCCGCGTGCCCCATTGATTGGTACGCGCAACGTACGACCGGCTGCCCTTTGTGCCCTACCTTGCTCGCAAAGTGCATTCACCTTGCAGGTCATATTACGGTTTAATTGAAGTTGATGCCGGCCGCCTGTAAAGGCCCGGACGATATATATCGTGGCCGGGGATCTTGGGAAATGTAATTCGCGAGATTAAAGTGGAACGCGGGTCAAAGGATGTTAATCATTTTTAGTGCCGAACCCGGTGTCCCAAATTGTCCCACTCTTTTCGTACGCTCGAACCAGTCGCATACTGATCGTACTATTCGGCTGATGAATATACGGAAAATATAACTCTTTCGGAATATTTGCGGAACAAATAAAACATCTCAGGAAGATTGTATTTGTATAAGGAGTTAACGATATTATATGCGTCTCGCGCGACATGTAAATTTCTATAATATCAAGTAATAATTACACTTTGAAAATATATATATATTTTTTTTTTTTGGAAATGTTATTTTTATGCAATGTCCCGACTAATTTCTGGCATGCTTCGATTGTTTATATGAGATCGTTGTGATAACGATTTTTCGATACGAAACGGCTTCAGTTACTGTTGAACGCCGCAACGTCCAATATATCGAAAATCCGATTAAATCTAAAACGTCAATGAATCAATTTAATCGAAATAGACAAAAATACGATTGTCTTTTCGATTATTTGAGTAATTCGATTTCGGGAACTGAACGGTTTCCCGACCAGTCATTTATCAAATAAGCCCAGCTCTAGAGACGAATTCGGATAAAATAACCATTAAATAAATCTGTAACAAAACGTTCACTTAAATTTTCATATCAAGCATCCGACTAAAAATTTTTTCCATATTTCTACGATTAGTCCTCGTATTACGACAGCGACAAATGTTCTTTTTTTTTTCTCTCTTTGAAACAAAACTAATAAATTTTGGAAGTCTCACAGAAACATGTTTTGCCTATCTCGATACAATATTTAACTTTAGAAAACTGACAATTTTTGTTCTCAACAAAATTGTCTTCTTGACAGTCGGCAGCTTGAAGCTTTTCAGAGATCTCATCGGTCTATATATAAATCCGCATTCGCCACGATGCATCTCGCGAACGCGATAGCCGTTTCAGTGGTCGGAATTATTATTCTCGGACGTCCCTTCGGCGAGCTCGTAAAAATTGATCCTTATCGCCGAGAAAGAGAGAGAAAGAGAGAGACACGCTCTCCGGATGTTCAATTAAAGCGAGCCGCTCAAACGCGTCGATATACGGCGCGCCTAGATGCACCGGCAATGCAGACGGTCCCCCCCCCCTACCCTTTCATCCCCTTCGGGGGG
>NW_021849398.1:3159047-3159311 GCF_003651465.1 Formica exsecta
GGGGGGGGGATTTCGCCGGGGCCGCATGCACACGCATGCCGCTGCACACAACCTGCGTCTCTTATCGATTTCGCGATATCGGCGGGACGCTTCACCCCGCGGTGCGCCGGTCTATGGCAATTTCCGCGGCTCTCGTATCCATTTGAATAGCTAGGATAACTTCGGGAGCTAACGTCGACGGGTAGAGTATATTACCCACGCGCGCGATCGGTATTCTGGCACTCTCTCGGCCAAACTACTTCCGATCGACGATGGGTATGGAAG
>NW_021849398.1:3159557-3163239 GCF_003651465.1 Formica exsecta
GGGGGGGAGTTGGTGGCGGGCGGCCGCGAGGGTTGGGGGTGGGCCTTGGAATTCATCGGCTGCCGAAGCGCGTTAAGCGTATCGCTTCCGTTCATCCGGAAACAGCTTCGATATAAATCGAGGCCATTTCTGCCTCGAAATGAACTCGTTGCGCTCTGAATTCCGTACATATTTCTCGCACGTCTCTTTCCGAGTTTCATATTTTTGTGAAATCGACCGATTAGGTACGTGTTCTGCCGTCCCTCGCTGTAAGTCGGAGAGCCGGTGCGGTAAAAGAAAGAGAGAGAAAGAGAGAGAGAGGGAGAGAGAATCACGCGTCAGAAGATAATTCTGGAACTATTCATTGCAAGCCAATTACAAGAAAAATGATGTATAGTTTGAAAATATGAACCTTTTGCTAAATTGTAACAGATGACAGATGATGATCAAATTCAAAAATCTGATTTAACGCAACATTAAGCAGGTTTACGCAAATTAATAGAGTTGTGTCATTTTTTATATATGGTATCACGAAAAGAGAAATTCTGTCGTAGAGAAATTTTCAAAGGCATACAACGGCACTGATTATAGAGACTTACTGTACTAAAATCTGTCAAACATGCAAGCGTGTTGTAACCATAATCGGCGGTCATAAGCATTATCTACGATGCTAATCTCAAAAGGGCAGAAGCATAAAGTACGTTGCATGCCGTGCATATGATCCGATATTGACGACGCAGCACTGAATTTTAATTGCTTCGATGGTCAGGCAGATTAAGCGCTTCAATTTTTCTCGGGATTTTCGCGTGAAATGAGTGGCGGATATTCGATGTACTGCAGAAGCGACACTGCTTCTCGACGTTGCGGAGAATGTCGAGAAATTTCAATTAAACTAGCAGTGGATGCCATCATGCTGCGACGCTGTGCTCGATCAAGAAGCTCTTCTATCGATTTTGAGCATATATATGTAGAGAGAGAGAGAGAGAGAGAGAGAGAGAGAGAGAGAAAGACTGTCGTCGATCAATCATGTTCGCTATGCGAACATTTAAGCCGAATATATGTTTTGAGAAATGCAGTAGATTCGATAATTTTTTAATGAGAGAGGATTAAAGTCAATCACTCAACGAAGCCAGAAAGTTTAACGCTATTTTTAGAGTTTCGCGAACACGTTTGAAGCCACAGAGAGATTTCCTCGGGCGTATTATTTCTTCCGGTAGACTCGCGTAATGTCTATCGTCGAAAGGAAGTGAGATTCAGAGGCAGCAACGTTGTACGCGCATAAACTATGTAACACGACAGTCTCTTCAGGACAATTTCGAGTATTCGTGTGTTGTCAGAGTGTACAGGAATTTTGCATCGCCGTTAGCGGCGCCAACACCCGCCAACTATTACCACCACCGTGTTACCAGTGACAGTAGTAACAGCCAGCAGTAGCAGCAGCAGTAGTAGCAACAGCAAGCAGGAACGTCACTTCTATCTTCTCTCCTTCGGGCAACTACTCGGGGAAGCGATTTGCATATTCATTAAACACCCACGAAGCCTACATATAGGCGTTGCTCGCTTCGCACCCTCGCTCGTCTATACCGAGGACTTTTGCATCGCTCGTTGATGTTCTCTTTCGCGGGGAGACGTGTAACGTGTGACAAGCGCACGGATGGGGGTCGCTGGCGGGGCCAAAGGGCCTGTCATCGCCGGTAAGAACCGGGATGTCTGTCGTTAACGAGCGAAATTTAAGACGTATTTGCATTCGGACCGTTGCCACTTGGCGCAAGTTGATAACGACTAGATCCATCGTCGCGGCCTCCACCGGCCTCGCAATGTAATGTACGTTCGCCAGTGTACTTGCAGTTACCAAGGGTGTGCGGTAAGAACCCGTTTTCCATCTCTCTACGACCTAACACTGCAAGTAGCTCCACGCCTTTCGAGCTAGCGTTCGCCTCTGTTCGTAATTAATTCGGGGGTTGCTGTACGTATCGCCTTCTCTCTTCAACGGCGGTCGGGGGTAAGTTCGAAAGCGGAAGCAAAAGAGCGGGGCGTGCCAAATGGAGAACAACGAGGTGGCAGGCGGATGGCAGAGAAGGGGGCGAGAAAAGCACGAGAGAGAAAGAGAGAGAGAGAGAGAGAGAGAGAGAGAGAGAGAGAGAAAGAGAGAGGGAGAGAGAAGAAGAAGAAGAGGCGACTTTCTAGCCCCGTAAGCCTTCTACGACGATGCCAGTCGGCGAGCACCAGCACCGAATTATGCATTTTCTTGTCGTCCCGTCGAATAAGAGCCAACTGAATATTAATGCCACCGGTGTAATAGTTTGTAAACTAGGTCTCCGGCTGTTAGGGGGATCGTCGTCTCCCGTCGTTAGTGCGCATAAATGTGCGCCCGTGGGCGCCGTCCACGGAATACGACATCGCGGTGAATGACTGATATCGTCGAGCCCCAGGAGTACCGAGGAGATGAATAATTAGATAAACAGGCAGAATTTACTTTGAACCTCCGAGAGAGACAATTAAATTCTTTCAGGTTCTTAATAACATTGATAATAATTAACATGCAAATAAATAGCTGAAGTAAAATTAATTTTTATGATATATCGGAAACATGACTGAAAATTGCCTTGTAGAAAAGATTTTCCCGTTTCTCCAACACAGCTCCCATTTATACTAACATTATATTTTATTTCATAAATTTTGAAAACAGACATAGTAAATATATGTGTCTGTGTGGATATAATAAATAAACGCAATAATAAAAAGATAGTGAAAAAATCAAGACTATTCGTATCATTTGCCACGTAAATTCATAAGACATTTTTTTTTTTTTTTTTTTTTGATATCGCAAATTTCTTGTCAAAGACACGCGGAAGCTGGCAGCGTCGAATGGAAGTAGTTGCGAGCCAATTGAATCAAAAGAAATTAAAGATTATTAAGTTCATTACATTTATGTAGTGAGAGTGTCGACAGATAACTGGCCGTCGAATGTCGACACGTGGCTTATGTTATCGCGATATTATTACGATAGTTTCAACAAACTGCAACAGCTCCTTTTCAGTTGCTTAATACATGAGTATAAATGCGAGAGACCGGATCTTTGCACACATTATGGTTCATAAGATAATAAGAGCATCCGTTTGTCGATAAGGTTCAACCATATTTTCAATCATGAGCAGAACTACGGCTCCCCTCATTTGCAATCCCATTTCCTATACCTCCGCATTATCCATCTCTTATACTCTGCCGTTGTTTCTCCCTCGTCTCCTTTCGCCGTATTCCAGTGCGCTCTCTCATGTTTCGTTCCTGGCGACAGTCGAACAATCCATACGGCGCGACGCCCATTATTCATACCTATTTCTGCATCGCTGCTCTCTCTCTTTCTCTCCTTGTCTCTTTCCATTTTGCAAATAACTCTTCATTTTCCGACAACGCGGCCTCCTTTTTCTCTTTCTCAGTTTCTTTTCTTTCTGTTCACGTTCGAAAAGGCCAAATATTGTTCGGTAAAAGACAGAATAATCACGCGACATAGTCGCTTTTATGTCAAAATAGTGCGACAATATTGATAATAAATTTTTAAATTGTCATTTTGGAGCGTGCGTCATAAAGATGTGCTCGGATATGAAAAAAAAGGTCTAATAATTTTATAAAAAATAAAAAAATGTTCAAATATATATATTTTAGGACTTAAAAGATATATATAAAAATATATTAATATATTATA
>NW_021849398.1:3164472-3178236 GCF_003651465.1 Formica exsecta
AATATATTATATATATTATAATATTTCGGATTAAGCAATATTGTATGCATTCGTTCGTCTTCGTGTATTTTTAAAGCATTTTTTTTTTCGCGACGAGAGACGGGTTTTATGGATAAAATTAGTGTTTGTAGTTAGTGCCGTTGCCATACCATGCTGCATAATAATAATAGCGCATTTGCATGGTTTGTATTGTGCTTTCGGACAGGCATTATTATATCTATGTTCTCTACGAGTGGGCGATGTTATTACGTTATCATGACGTAAAAGAGAGTCCTTGTTTCGTCCGAGTTACGTTACGCGTATGACAAATGATTTGTTTTACATGTCGCGTATATTTATTTACGCGTTATTAATGCACCGTACATTGGCGAAACTCGGATACTTTATATATACATACATCGAGACTGCTTGCTCTTTATTTTCCATTACTTAGCCTCCGGACAAGTTGCTACTGTGTCATACTGAGTTATCTAATTTTTTTTTTTTTTATTGATAATAAATTTTTAAATTGTCATTTTGGAGCGTGCGTCATAAAGATGTGCTCGGATATGAAAAAAAAGGTCTAATAATTTTATAAAAAATAAAAAAATGTTCAAATATATATATTTTAGGACTTAAAAGATATATATAAAAATATATTAATATATTATATATATTATAATATTTCGGATTAAGCAATATTGTATGCATTCGTTCGTCTTCGTGTATTTTTAAAGCATTTTTTTTTTCGCGACGAGAGACGGGTTTTATGGATAAAATTAGTGTTTGTAGTTAGTGCCGTTGCCATACCATGCTGCATAATAATAATAGCGCATTTGCATGGTTTGTATTGTGCTTTCGGACAGGCATTATTATATCTATGTTCTCTACGAGTGGGCGATGTTATTACGTTATCATGACGTAAAAGAGAGTCCTTGTTTCGTCCGAGTTACGTTACGCGTATGACAAATGATTTGTTTTACATGTCGCGTATATTTATTTACGCGTTATTAATGCACCGTACATTGGCGAAACTCGGATACTTTATATATACATACATCGAGACTGCTTGCTCTTTATTTTCCATTACTTAGCCTCCGGACAAGTTGCTACTGTGTCATACTGAGTTATCTAATTTTTTTTTTTTTTCAGATCGTGCATGTCATTGTAAATATTTTTTTTATTTTTTGCACACTGCCACTCGCATTTGATACAATTGTAAAACATAGCAAAAATTCTCTTTGTAATTTCATTCCATTAATTGGTCGTACACATAGTACAAATATTGTTTCGGAGAAGGATATATCTGACGAGAATTTGTTAAAAATCCGGTGCGTGTTTATTTATTCCTGAAGATTTTAGCATATGAGAATTATCAACAATCTACTCGCGCGGTTCTATTTCCTTTTCGATAAACGAACCACCCCCCGCATTTTTCTTGCACATCGCTGGACGAAGAAAAAAAAACCCCTGTTTTTTTAAAATACCGAATGTATATGATAAATTTACGCCGAACTTTCACGAGTAGTTTGGGCCGTCACGTTTTCCTGCTTGAAAGAGACGGATCTACCCTCGTGCGGCAAACTACCCTGGAAACCGCAAAGACCCGCTCTTCGCGCGCGTCGTAAACGACCGGAAACTTTCGAATGATCGCGTACACATTCCGCGCGTGTACGTGTTTCTTCCACGCTTTCGAGTGTACGAGCACAAAGATTTGCCGTGTCCGTGTGTAGAGGAACGAACGTCGTCAGGATTTCCACCTATCGTCTCCGCTCTATCCCACATTGTCCTCGAGGACGATCGTTAATCCGCCACTCCCCGGCCACATTAACACGTCGACTTTGGTACCGTCATCAACTCGTGGATCTACGACGAGTTGATACGTCTCCGGACCCGTTCTCGTCGCTTAGAACACTCGTAATCCTCGACAATGAGCGGCAGAATCATGATCAACTCTTCATTGCTGTCCGATTTGTAGACTAGAATTATCTCTCTGTCTTATCTCTTTCTCTTTATTAATAATCTTGCAATAAATATGCTACAGTGATCAAGGCTACATAGGAGCTTGAAATTAATAATTTGTGAAATTTCTGTTAAAAAATAATTTGTGAAAATTCAAAACAGGAACATAATCGAGCAAAAAGGTATTAGAGTCCCTATTTTTAATCTGCGCTAAATATATAACTCTTTTAAAAATTGATAAATATTTTTCAACAAAATTATTCTGTGAGATCTGATAGTTGTATATTTGAAATATGTTTATAATTTTGCAATCTATATATATCATATTAATCAAGATTAGATGCTAACTTTTCGTAACCTAAGGTAGACAATTTTTCGAAAAAAGTTCAAGCAAAAGATAGATATTCAAGAATTTTTTCTTCACTATAAATTGTTAGACTACGCGAAATGTACAGCTACAGCCCTTTTGGAAACTAATAAATATTTTTAAACAAAATTATTCTTCAGGATTCTCTCAATAGTCGTAGATTTAAAATTAAAATTTCTATAAGTTTTTTTTTATATAAATTTGTTTTTTGTGAGAACAATACATTTAATTCTCAATTATCCTTAAGTGTGCGCACAAATTTTAAAAAGATCACTAATTTAATTTCTACCGCTCTCACTGAATCTATTGCCCATCATATTTCCTTCTCTATTTTCCTCCCTCCGTCGCACGTTAAATAGATATTAGTAATCTGGAAATTGGGAAGCTGTATTAAATGTATTAATTGATAATGAGGCTCTGGTATATCTAACGGATCGGGAAACAATAGTGAACGATGGCAAGCTCTGATTACTTGTATCGATATTATAGCGATCAGATTTCTGCTTGCATTATCGGGAAATGTAATCATCTGTATGTATGCGTGTGAGAATTATTTAAGCATTAGATTATTAGAACTGGAAAAGTATCTCTCTGTTATCCTTCCGATATCACTTCTCTCAATTCTGCTCTTGATTGAGGTCAATCATCATATAATTATCATCATTAATTATTTATATATAATTGATTCACTAATGCACATTGTTAGGAGAAATAATAGGCATTCGAAAACATTAAGTATCTCTTTTCCAATTAATTTTAGTTTCTGATTCGATTAATATAAACATGAATTGGCATTTAATCCGCTCGGGAGCTCGGGGTAGTTTCAATCATGCAATATATATTTTCGCTGAAAAATATCCGGAATATCAATCCGTTTCAACGGGATTATGACTGGCATGTTCAAAATAATCTGTTTGCTCGACTTTAATTTATACTAATAGCGGATCAGCGTTGAAGCTCCAAGCCTGTTATATCGCGGACGTTACGTTTATCTCGCGGCATTTACCTGTTGCCGGAAAATGCGCACGTTCGGTTAGTCGCCGTGGAAATTAGCCCGAATTATCCCGAAGCAACAGCGGGCGAGAACGAGGCGTAAAGGCGTAATTATTCGTTATTGTGACCAACAGTGGTATAGGTATGATCCCGCGGTCGACGTCTGGCTTCTCCAAGTTTGCAATTATTCAAGGAGACGGGAAGAAAGCGAGGAACTGCAAAGAGGAAAAAATGAGGGTGGTCCTTCTGATCGCGTTCGATATACCAAGCCTTTAATTTCGCGTGCGAGTGGAAGAGGAATAATCTGGCAAGTTCCCCCCCCCCCTCTCTCTCTTTCGCTCTCTACTCGACCGCCTCTATTCACTTGCATGTCTAATACGATGGTTGGTAATTAACTCGCAAATTACGAGACGTAGCGTTGGAACTTTCCGCGGTTCCAAATAGACTCGAATACTGTAGGTTTCTAACTAGAAAATGGAAGAAGGAGGGCAATAAGGAAGGAACGCTTTAAAGACAGATACTTGTGATCGAATCCAACAAATTTTGTGTCAATAAACAGTCTAAAAATATTTCTCATGATTACATAAGCTTAACTTGACATAGGATAACGTACTGCATCGGACAGAGAAATCCAGCAAAAAAGAAAAAGAAGGAGAAAAATGTCTGTTGGATCGTGTCGATAATATGCCCTGGATTAGTCGCTCAACATATTTAAATATCTTTTGTTACATACAAATAAAACACCGTGAAGCAAATATATTTGAGAGCAGACGTATCAGCGCGTCCCTCCGTTTAATCCCGTGTAAATTCGATGACGATAAATACGAATCGTTGAATCGCTTTTATGTCGATTTTCCCGCCGTATTCATGAGGAGAACGACACGTGATTGGAAACGCAACCCCTTTCACGACAACATCAAGAAATAAATGATGTACGATAACCACAGGAATAGCGGTGTATTAAATCCTTCCACTCGTTTTACATCCTAATCACCATGAAGAACTTCCTTTCATCCCCGATGTTTGCCCTCTTTCGAAAATTTTACGACGGTGGCTTTCTATTTCGGGAAGTTATTTTCGAAGAGAAGTATTTCAAAGTCAACTGATAATGAGTCGAAGATGGCTAAAATGCCGTCAAATATTCTCGTGTACTCGAACTAACCGTTTGTACGAAAATTGTCCACGATATCAGACGTGCGATTAAACTTTTATCGCGCTGCAAACTCATACTGAGTTATCTAATTTTTTTTTTTTTTCAGATCGTGCATGTCATTGTAAATATTTTTTTTATTTTTTGCACACTGCCACTCGCATTTGATACAATTGTAAAACATAGCAAAAATTCTCTTTGTAATTTCATTCCATTAATTGGTCGTACACATAGTACAAATATTGTTTCGGAGAAGGATATATCTGACGAGAATTTGTTAAAAATCCGGTGCGTGTTTATTTATTCCTGAAGATTTTAGCATATGAGAATTATCAACAATCTACTCGCGCGGTTCTATTTCCTTTTCGATAAACGAACCACCCCCCGCATTTTTCTTGCACATCGCTGGACGAAGAAAAAAAAACCCCTGTTTTTTTAAAATACCGAATGTATATGATAAATTTACGCCGAACTTTCACGAGTAGTTTGGGCCGTCACGTTTTCCTGCTTGAAAGAGACGGATCTACCCTCGTGCGGCAAACTACCCTGGAAACCGCAAAGACCCGCTCTTCGCGCGCGTCGTAAACGACCGGAAACTTTCGAATGATCGCGTACACATTCCGCGCGTGTACGTGTTTCTTCCACGCTTTCGAGTGTACGAGCACAAAGATTTGCCGTGTCCGTGTGTAGAGGAACGAACGTCGTCAGGATTTCCACCTATCGTCTCCGCTCTATCCCACATTGTCCTCGAGGACGATCGTTAATCCGCCACTCCCCGGCCACATTAACACGTCGACTTTGGTACCGTCATCAACTCGTGGATCTACGACGAGTTGATACGTCTCCGGACCCGTTCTCGTCGCTTAGAACACTCGTAATCCTCGACAATGAGCGGCAGAATCATGATCAACTCTTCATTGCTGTCCGATTTGTAGACTAGAATTATCTCTCTGTCTTATCTCTTTCTCTTTATTAATAATCTTGCAATAAATATGCTACAGTGATCAAGGCTACATAGGAGCTTGAAATTAATAATTTGTGAAATTTCTGTTAAAAAATAATTTGTGAAAATTCAAAACAGGAACATAATCGAGCAAAAAGGTATTAGAGTCCCTATTTTTAATCTGCGCTAAATATATAACTCTTTTAAAAATTGATAAATATTTTTCAACAAAATTATTCTGTGAGATCTGATAGTTGTATATTTGAAATATGTTTATAATTTTGCAATCTATATATATCATATTAATCAAGATTAGATGCTAACTTTTCGTAACCTAAGGTAGACAATTTTTCGAAAAAAGTTCAAGCAAAAGATAGATATTCAAGAATTTTTTCTTCACTATAAATTGTTAGACTACGTGAAATGTACAGCTACAGCCCTTTTGGAAACTAATAAATATTTTTAAACAAAATTATTCTTCAGGATTCTCTCAATAGTCGTAGATTTAAAATTAAAATTTCTATAAGTTTTTTTTTATATAAATTTGTTTTTTGTGAGAACAATACATTTAATTCTCAATTATCCTTAAGTGTGCGCACAAATTTTAAAAAGATCACTAATTTAATTTCTACCGCTCTCACTGAATCTATTGCCCATCATATTTCCTTCTCTATTTTCCTCCCTCCGTCGCACGTTAAATAGATATTAGTAATCTGGAAATTGGGAAGCTGTATTAAATGTATTAATTGATAATGAGGCTCTGGTATATCTAACGGATCGGGAAACAATAGTGAACGATGGCAAGCTCTGATTACTTGTATCGATATTATAGCGATCAGATTTCTGCTTGCATTATCGGGAAATGTAATCATCTGTATGTATGCGTGTGAGAATTATTTAAGCATTAGATTATTAGAACTGGAAAAGTATCTCTCTGTTATCCTTCCGATATCACTTCTCTCAATTCTGCTCTTGATTGAGGTCAATCATCATATAATTATCATCATTAATTATTTATATATAATTGATTCACTAATGCACATTGTTAGGAGAAATAATAGGCATTCGAAAACATTAAGTATCTCTTTTCCAATTAATTTTAGTTTCTGATTCGATTGATATAAACATGAATTGGCATTTAATCCGCTCGGGAGCTCGGGGTAGTTTCAATCATGCAATATATATTTTCGCTGAAAAATATCCGGAATATCAATCCGTTTCAACGGGATTATGACTGGCATGTTCAAAATAATCTGTTTGCTCGACTTTAATTTATACTAATAGCGGATCAGCGTTGAAGCTCCAAGCCTGTTATATCGCGGACGTTACGTTTATCTCGCGGCATTTACCTGTTGCCGGAAAATGCGCACGTTCGGTTAGTCGCCGTGGAAATTAGCCCGAATTATCCCGAAGCAACAGCGGGCGAGAACGAGGCGTAAAGGCGTAATTATTCGTTATTGTGACCAACAGTGGTATAGGTATGATCCCGCGGTCGACGTCTGGCTTCTCCAAGTTTGCAATTATTCAAGGAGACGGGAAGAAAGCGAGGAACTGCAAAGAGGAAAAAATGAGGGTGGTCCTTCTGATCGCGTTCGATATACCAAGCCTTTAATTTCGCGTGCGAGTGGAAGAGGAATAATCTGGCAAGTTCCCCCCCCCCCTCTCTCTCTTTCGCTCTCTACTCGACCGCCTCTATTCACTTGCATGTCTAATACGATGGTTGGTAATTAACTCGCAAATTACGAGACGTAGCGTTGGAACTTTCCGCGGTTCCAAATAGACTCGAATACTGTAGGTTTCTAACTAGAAAATGGAAGAAGGAGGGCAATAAGGAAGGAACGCTTTAAAGACAGATACTTGTGATCGAATCCAACAAATTTTGTGTCAATAAACAGTCTAAAAATATTTCTCATGATTACATAAGCTTAACTTGACATAGGATAACGTACTGCATCGGACAGAGAAATCCAGCAAAAAAGAAAAAGAAGGAGAAAAATGTCTGTTGGATCGTGTCGATAATATGCCCTGGATTAGTCGCTCAACATATTTAAATATCTTTTGTTACATACAAATAAAACACCGTGAAGCAAATATATTTGAGAGCAGACGTATCAGCGCGTCCCTCCGTTTAATCCCGTGTAAATTCGATGACGATAAATACGAATCGTTGAATCGCTTTTATGTCGATTTTCCCGCCGTATTCATGAGGAGAACGACACGTGATTGGAAACGCAACCCCTTTCACGACAACATCAAGAAATAAATGATGTACGATAACCACAGGAATAGCGGTGTATTAAATCCTTCCACTCGTTTTACATCCTAATCACCATGAAGAACTTCCTTTCATCCCCGATGTTTGCCCTCTTTCGAAAATTTTACGACGGTGGCTTTCTATTTCGGGAAGTTATTTTCGAAGAGAGGTATTTCAAAGTCAACTGATAATGAGTCGAAGATGGCTAAAATGCCGTCAAATATTCTCGTGTACTCGAACTAACCGTTTGTACGAAAATTGTCCACGATATCAGACGTGCGATTAAACTTTTATCGCGCTGCAAACTTTATTCGCGCGTACCGCTTTTCCACTTGAAGCGGGAGATAATAATCGGAACTTGGTTGAAAATTCTCATGAGCTTTTGATGACGAGCAGTCGTTCGCGAAAGTTTCTAATAAGCCTCGATCCTCCAATCTTGAAGATTCCCGGTTTCATTTCAACCATGCACAATTTAAAGAGAACCGACATTGGGGGATAATGTCGGCAGCAGTGCGGGCAATGGATGGCGAAAGGGATGGCAGGGCGAGAAAAGGGCGGGGGGAAGCGCCACTCGTAACAAACAAGGCGTACCGTAGAGACAAGAGCATTGTCCCTCGACTGTATGCAACTAACCCACGGTATAATGTACTCTCACCCCATCCTCCTTGGCGTCGCGCGAAACCAGGGGGTGGCGAGGAGGGGGTGGAGGGTGTACCTTACGCTCGCAACTACCGTACTACAGATCCAGAGGCGCCGTTACCTTCTATTATACCGTTCCTATACCGGGTAGCGTCGCTGTGCGAAACAACCGACTAAATGAAGACACATTGCTTTCATTATGAACTACCTAGTATACGGCTGACGCCGCACAGCCAACCCTTCCCGTTCTCTCAGGCCTTACCTACGATTATCTCTAGAAATAAGCTAGCCAGTAGATACATAAACTCTTCTTGTTAGAATATATCTTGCAAAGCGCTTTAGACCCGTTGCATTTTCCGCGCAACGATTCCAAGATCCGCGACAAAAATTTTAATATCAAAGCATCGAGGCAGTGCAGTAACGTTTAAATGATAAGAGTCTGAATTAATCAATCGAATAGTCAAATATTTGAAAAATTTGTTTTTAATATAATCAGAATGCGACAGTATAATTTAATACGAAAATAATGAATATTCTCAGATTTAGTAATCAATTAAAACGAACGATTAAATTTTCAGACCGATTCTTCGTCGCAATAATTTGATATGTAATAAAAGCTTACATAAATGATTAGCTTTTTCAAGTAACATACGTAATGAATCTCTCTCTCTCTCTCTCTTTCTCTCTTTCTGATAATATCTAAATAAATAAATAATTTTTATTTTTTTGAAATATATATATAATTATTAAAATATCACGCTGTAAGTGATATCCTAGATTTTTCTTACGTTTTCTTTTTATAGATAACAGAATAATGTGGATACTAGTAGAAGTTAAGCTGAGACACTGTGTATGTATAATGGCTAAAAAAGTACGTGCAAAGTACACATCGAGACACCGACAAAACCGCGAGCTGTCAGGAACATCGGACGCTTTCGTGGACTCTTCCCCTTCCTTCTCTCTCTCTCTCTCTCTCTCTCTCTCTCTCTCGTCGCGAGGCGCACGCGTTTCTTGTTACTGCCGTTATCAGCAGCTACCCTCCATCGGTCTGGCATTCACGGGTGCAGCGGCGAATTATGGTTCGTCAAATATAAACCCGCGGGGCGTCCGTTTCCGCGCAATGTCGCGCCCCGCGGGGGAGCGATTTATTAAGACGCAAAAACGGGCCTTTAAGAACGGTCGCGCGGACGAGACAAGCCGCTACTAAAAGACATTTGTCTTATTCAAATGGCTGCGGTGGAAAAAGTTGAGGGAAGAAACGCACGAGATACGAGGGCGAGGTGCTCACGATGAGGAGATTGTAGCTAGAATGTGAAACACAGACAGCGCATCCTTTCCTTGACCCCCGTTACATCTCCCTCTTTTCGTTCCCTCTTATGATATTCTCCTCTTCACCATCTCACCACCCTTCCTTCTCCTCTTCCTCCTCCGTCGTTCTCCCGGCGAACTCGTCGCTTACAAGCTCACCGCTGGGACCGACTCTGCAGTTTCCACTGTTTTTCACGTAATTAGAAGCCGGATAATTTATTTAACAACGCTCGACGCGCGGTCGCGGAACTTTTATTGTTTCGTGACTCCCGGCGGGTCGACGACGGACCGGGGCTTGAGGACGCAAGAAAACTAGATTGCGACGTGGATGCCACGTTGCTCGGCACTACTTCCGCGCGCGTGAACCACCCCTTTGACATTCGCGGACTCATCCACCTTCGGGGGTGGAGGTTTAGATGCAGAGTTTGCAGTCAACCTAGAAATGATTACTAGAGATAGAACAAGCTGGATTACAATTGCATAAATGCGGCGCGGGTATAATATATATCTTTTTCTTCATTAGAGAGAAGTCATCAGTTGCAAGGAAATAAATTCTATCGCCAAGTTTATAATTATTTATAATAATAGGTCGTCCAGAATGATAATCCGTTTTTGTCTTAAAGACACAGACACGGAATTATATATTTGAATGAGATAATATAAATTTCCAATTTTTTAAAATTGTGATTGTGTAAAGCTATCGAAAAGTGTAGACATTTAAAATTCTTATTTGAAAGTGGAAATATTCATTGTACATCTTCTTTAATTTCAGAGGCCAGACATGATGCTCGATGCTTTTCATCGAAACCATCTGCAGATTAGAGTTTTTCTCGAAGATAACCGCGACGTTTCATTTTATTTTTTATTTTTTTTTTTTTTTTTGCAACTCTTATAGCTCCTGTCCATGCGCCGATCCGAACGTCAGCGGGCTTAATGTCGCGCGTTGACAACGTCGTGTCGCGTCGTTACGCTCTTCTCAACCGAGTGTTGCGCTTGTTAACCGGGCGTGAAAATACGCGACGTCGGTCCGCCGCCGTGACGAGATAGCTCGCGTCCGACTTTCATTGCTTTTTTTTACGTTTTATTTTATTTTTTTATTTTTTTTTTATCAGTCACGAGTTCCGATTTCCCGGCCGAAGTCGCTTCGCGCACGCGCGTTTCCTTTCTTTTTTTTTTTTTTTATAAATATGCATGTCGACAAAACGCGAACCCGGATGCCATTGCATTAGGCGAAAGTGCGCTGCTAGGAGGCGGATGCGAATGTCGGTTGATATCGTTTACCGTGCATATTATTCCGGAAAACCGAGAACGACACCGGCAATTATTATTTGTCACGTGTTGTCCGCTCTCGCCGCTCCTGGAATTTCGAGACGAGCTATCGAGCTATTAAGCAGCGGACACACGCGTCGTATCCTCGGCTAGGGTTTCTTCCGAATATATGCTCGTGCTCTCTTGACCTACCATTCCGGTTTCAGCGATTATGCCACATTTCCGTGGCACGGCGTAACGATTACACCGTGGCCCGACGTAATTCATAATTTCTGCCACGCTTTATCTCGCGAGCCATTTCGAGCGGCGATTACATATTTCGCCGCTGCGTACATCAACGTGGTCCAGCGCGACTTTCGCGAAACAGAGACTGTAATTGCGCTCGGCCAGACCTCCTGCGATAGCGCGACTTCCATAGCGCTCCGCAATTATCCGGAATGCGAACTGGCCGAGCGGTATGTGTGTCGTTCTACGTTAACTTCCTCTAACTTTAACCGCTTTCGGGCGCAGAAGCTTTCTCGTCGACTCTTCGACCGCTCATTTTTTCCAACTTGCGGTATTTTCTTTTCTTTTTTTTTTTTTTGCCGATTCTCTCGCGAAATATGCAATGCGCGTCGCTCATCAAAGTCGCGAAGCCAAAATGGATAATCGCGTTATCAGACGATATCAATGCGTCGGGAAATTACCATCCGTCACCGTCGTCAATCGTCGATATTTTTTGCGAGGAATTTTCCTGACAGGGATTTTTTACCCATTACGCGCGGCGCATTTTATCAAAGGCTTTCAATGGTAAATTCAATCAAAATTCGTCAAACCGAAATGACGGCTTCCGTGCGTGTACGAACTAGACGGACGGACTGGCAGTCCGTAGACGGACAAGCATGGTCGAGCTAATAGCAGTTACGAGAGCAGTCTGGTCTCGTGTAGCGAGACTGAAAAAACGTGATGAGACTACCAAATGACGTTAGAGGAGTTAGATTTGAAGTTACATTTGGAAATATCGACAGGCAGATTTTCGAGAGTCCGAGAGTTCAATTAAACAACGGTTTTGTCAGCGATGAAACAACACACATATCGGAAAAAATTGTGCGGAAGCATAATGTCATTATCTTATTCGTTATCTATTATTATCTACGGCATTACCTAGTACTAGTATCTTTGATTTTGTAAAACTTTACGTTGAAGTTTTAAATGTCAGACTAATTAAAATATGTTTCTTTGAACGTTTAATTAACGTAATTGAGGTAATCGGAAATTTTAAAAGTTCTTCTAGTTCCTTTAAATTTTAGTTTTCAAGAACATCTTTCACTTACTTCTATTTTAATTTAATTAAATATTACATAATTTAAATAAATGTATACTATAAAACCTTATTTTTAGAATTAATTCTAAAACACACGCATTTTTACGATCTCTAATGTGACTCAAATCGATCTTGCAATTATTTTTAACTGGACCTTATATCGGGAGAAGCAAACATTGCTCGGTGTGGTCCGATCAATACGCTTAAAGACTTAAGTCTTACATTTTGCATTGTCTGGTGGACTTAACTTTGCCCAAAGTCGACGTCTGACTCAACTCGCTATAGCATCACTGTGTTTGCCCGACTGCAAATTCGGCCCCACCTACTCTACAGAAACCTTTACTAAAGCATACACACATACGTACCTAAAATACACATGAATTATACAAACACACAATGTTTGCACAAAGACGAGAAAGATCGCGCGAAAGTGACAAGGAAACATGATGTTCCCTTTTTATAGCTTTGTTTGTATTTTCGTATGATATACTGTCACGCGTCGAACAAATTGTATAGCCATTTTAGTTAAATATTTTATGTCCATCAGATAATGTAGACGTTAACCTTCTTCTCCTAGTTTGTACATTGTAACATTAACTGATACTAATTATAAGATAAACAGTACAGAGTTTATTCTTATCTATATTTCCGAAATTCAATCAATCAAGACAGCGTACTTTTCATATCTTTATATATCGAAATAGACGTAATTTTTCAAACAGTTCTGATTTGAAAAAGTATATAGGTATAATCACAAGAAAGTCACATTAGTAGAAATTATTTAATGTATAATAATATAATAAGTGTTTCAATTGGAAAGAGAAAACAAGAAAGAAACGCGTAACGGTGCAAATGGAAATGTCAATATCTCCTTAGGTATTCTGCTTGAATATGATGCATAAATCATAATATAATGAACTTGTAATGTCAGTATTAGCTCTCGACAAGTTTCATTATATATTTACTCTTTCCAAGGGCACACAAAGAACATTATGTATGCGGACCTCCGCCAATTGGCTTCCACGCTAAAACGTTCCGAAATTTCTACTCGACATGACATGCTCCGCATGGGAACGTGCAAGCGAGTCGCTAAGTAAAAAAATAACAGACGTCTCGTTTTGCATGTAACATTTTGCAGCGGCTCACGCGGAATGCAGCAACTACAACTCTTATGCAATATTTATATCGGCAGGAGAGCCATTACGTGTACGTCTTCCGTTTGCGATCCCTCTTTCCTCGATCGCGCGACCGTCTTTGTTTCTATTTTCGAACATTCAGGTGTATACGATCGCATCGTGTAAGGGCTAAGGAACGAGATCGGCGATAATTGCCGGTGAAATAGTAATGCAAATGTGCGATAGATTAGCATGTTGGCGTACACCGGTCGGGTGAGAACTGACGCTTCTTCCCCGTTTGCACGATACGGGGAGTATAATGGCTTTCCGATATTTATAACAGACGCTCGGAAGGAAGATATCGCCTTAGAAATCTCTATTTTTAATCGCCGCGAATTATAACGTTCCTCGTGTGTAAGTTCTTCAAAAAGAGTATCGTTTTTCCTTTGTTTTGAAAAGAGAGAGAGAGAGAGAGAGAGAGA
>NW_021849398.1:3178384-3188848 GCF_003651465.1 Formica exsecta
TTTTTTTTTTTTTTATAAATATGCATGTCGACAAAACGCGAACCCGGATGCCATTGCATTAGGCGAAAGTGCGCTGCTAGGAGGCGGATGCGAATGTCGGTTGATATCGTTTACCGTGCATATTATTCCGGAAAACCGAGAACGACACCGGCAATTATTATTTGTCACGTGTTGTCCGCTCTCGCCGCTCCTGGAATTTCGAGACGAGCTATCGAGCTATTAAGCAGCGGACACACGCGTCGTATCCTCGGCTAGGGTTTCTTCCGAATATATGCTCGTGCTCTCTTGACCTACCATTCCGGTTTCAGCGATTATGCCACATTTCCGTGGCACGGCGTAACGATTACACCGTGGCCCGACGTAATTCATAATTTCTGCCACGCTTTATCTCGCGAGCCATTTCGAGCGGCGATTACATATTTCGCCGCTGCGTACATCAACGTGGTCCAGCGCGACTTTCGCGAAACAGAGACTGTAATTGCGCTCGGCCAGACCTCCTGCGATAGCGCGACTTCCATAGCGCTCCGCAATTATCCGGAATGCGAACTGGCCGAGCGGTATGTGTGTCGTTCTACGTTAACTTCCTCTAACTTTAACCGCTTTCGGGCGCAGAAGCTTTCTCGTCGACTCTTCGACCGCTCATTTTTTCCAACTTGCGGTATTTTCTTTTCTTTTTTTTTTTTTGCCGATTCTCTCGCGAAATATGCAATGCGCGTCGCTCATCAAAGTCGCGAAGCCAAAATGGATAATCGCGTTATCAGACGATATCAATGCGTCGGGAAATTACCATCCGTCACCGTCGTCAATCGTCGATATTTTTTGCGAGGAATTTTCCTGACAGGGATTTTTTACCCATTACGCGCGGCGCATTTTATCAAAGGCTTTCAATGGTAAATTCAATCAAAATTCGTCAAACCGAAATGACGGCTTCCGTGCGTGTACGAACTAGACGGACGGACTGGCAGTCCGTAGACGGACAAGCATGGTCGAGCTAATAGCAGTTACGAGAGCAGTCTGGTCTCGTGTAGCGAGACTGAAAAAACGTGATGAGACTACCAAATGACGTTAGAGGAGTTAGATTTGAAGTTACATTTGGAAATATCGACAGGCAGATTTTCGAGAGTCCGAGAGTTCAATTAAACAACGGTTTTGTCAGCGATGAAACAACACACATATCGGAAAAAATTGTGCGGAAGCATAATGTCATTATCTTATTCGTTATCTATTATTATCTACGGCATTACCTTGTACTAGTATCTTTGATTTTGTAAAACTTTACGTTGAAGTTTTAAATGTCAGACTAATTAAAATATGTTTCTTTGAACGTTTAATTAACGTAATTGAGGTAATCGGAAATTTTAAAAGTTCTTCTAGTTCCTTTAAATTTTAGTTTTCAAGAACATCTTTCACTTACTTCTATTTTAATTTAATTAAATATTACATAATTTAAATAAATGTATACTATAAAACCTTATTTTTAGAATTAATTCTAAAACACACGCATTTTTACGATCTCTAATGTGACTCAAATCGATCTTGCAATTATTTTTAACTGGACCTTATATCGGGAGAAGCAAACATTGCTCGGTGTGGTCCGATCAATACGCTTAAAGACTTAAGTCTTACATTTTGCATTGTCTGGTGGACTTAACTTTGCCCAAAGTCGACGTCTGACTCAACTCGCTATAGCATCACTGTGTTTGCCCGACTGCAAATTCGGCCCCACCTACTCTACAGAAACCTTTACTAAAGCATACACACATACGTACCTAAAATACACATGAATTATACAAACACACAATGTTTGCACAAAGACGAGAAAGATCGCGCGAAAGTGACAAGGAAACATGATGTTCCCTTTTTATAGCTTTGTTTGTATTTTCGTATGATATACTGTCACGCGTCGAACAAATTGTATAGCCATTTTAGTTAAATATTTTATGTCCATCAGATAATGTAGACGTTAACCTTCTTCTCCTAGTTTGTACATTGTAACATTAACTGATACTAATTATAAGATAAACAGTACAGAGTTTATTCTTATCTATATTTCCGAAATTCAATCAATCAAGACAGCGTACTTTTCATATCTTTATATATCGAAATAGACGTAATTTTTCAAACAGTTCTGATTTGAAAAAGTATATAGGTATAATCACAAGAAAGTCACATTAGTAGAAATTATTTAATGTATAATAATATAATAAGTGTTTCAATTGGAAAGAGAAAACAAGAAAGAAACGCGTAACGGTGCAAATGGAAATGTCAATATCTCCTTAGGTATTCTGCTTGAATATGATGCATAAATCATAATATAATGAACTTGTAATGTCAGTATTAGCTCTCGACAAGTTTCATTATATATTTACTCTTTCCAAGGGCACACAAAGAACATTATGTATGCGGACCTCCGCCAATTGGCTTCCACGCTAAAACGTTCCGAAATTTCTACTCGACATGACATGCTCCGCATGGGAACGTGCAAGCGAGTCGCTAAGTAAAAAAATAACAGACGTCTCGTTTTGCATGTAACATTTTGCAGCGGCTCACGCGGAATGCAGCAACTACAACTCTTATGCAATATTTATATCGGCAGGAGAGCCATTACGTGTACGTCTTCCGTTTGCGATCCCTCTTTCCTCGATCGCGCGACCGTCTTTGTTTCTATTTTCGAACATTCAGGTGTATACGATCGCATCGTGTAAGGGCTAAGGAACGAGATCGGCGATAATTGCCGGTAAAATAGTAATGCAAATGTGCGATAGATTAGCATGTTGGCGTACACCGGTCGGGTGAGAACTGACGCTTCTTCCCCGTTTGCACGATACGGGGAGTATAATGGCTTTCCGATATTTATAACAGACGCTCGGAAGGAAGATATCGCCTTAGAAATCTCTATTTTTAATCGCCGCGAATTATAACGTTCCTCGTGTGTAAGTTCTTCAAAAAGAGTATCGTTTTTCCTTTGTTTTGAAAAGAGAGAGAGAGAGAGAGAGAGAGAAATTCGGCCCCACCTACTCTACAGAAACCTTTACTAAAGCATACACACATACGTACCTAAAATACACATGAATTATACAAACACACAATGTTTGCACAAAGACGAGAAAGATCGCGCGAAAGTGACAAGGAAACATGATGTTCCCTTTTTATAGCTTTGTTTGTATTTTCGTATGATATACTGTCACGCGTCGAACAAATTGTATAGCCATTTTAGTTAAATATTTTATGTCCATCAGATAATGTAGACGTTAACCTTCTTCTCCTAGTTTGTACATTGTAACATTAACTGATACTAATTATAAGATAAACAGTACAGAGTTTATTCTTATCTATATTTCCGAAATTCAATCAATCAAGACAGCGTACTTTTCATATCTTTATATATCGAAATAGACGTAATTTTTCAAACAGTTCTGATTTGAAAAAGTATATAGGTATAATCACAAGAAAGTCACATTAGTAGAAATTATTTAATGTATAATAATATAATAAGTGTTTCAATTGGAAAGAGAAAACAAGAAAGAAACGCGTAACGGTGCAAATGGAAATGTCAATATCTCCTTAGGTATTCTGCTTGAATATGATGCATAAATCATAATATAATGAACTTGTAATGTCAGTATTAGCTCTCGACAAGTTTCATTATATATTTACTCTTTCCAAGGGCACACAAAGAACATTATGTATGCGGACCTCCGCCAATTGGCTTCCACGCTAAAACGTTCCGAAATTTCTACTCGACATGACATGCTCCGCATGGGAACGTGCAAGCGAGTCGCTAAGTAAAAAAATAACAGACGTCTCGTTTTGCATGTAACATTTTGCAGCGGCTCACGCGGAATGCAGCAACTACAACTCTTATGCAATATTTATATCGGCAGGAGAGCCATTACGTGTACGTCTTCCGTTTGCGATCCCTCTTTCCTCGATCGCGCGACCGTCTTTGTTTCTATTTTCGAACATTCAGGTGTATACGATCGCATCGTGTAAGGGCTAAGGAACGAGATCGGCGATAATTGCCGGTGAAATAGTAATGCAAATGTGCGATAGATTAGCATGTTGGCGTACACCGGTCGGGTGAGAACTGACGCTTCTTCCCCGTTTGCACGATACGGGGAGTATAATGGCTTTCCGATATTTATAACAGACGCTCGGAAGGAAGATATCGCCTTAGAAATCTCTATTTTTAATCGCCGCGAATTATAACGTTCCTCGTGTGTAAGTTCTTCAAAAAGAGTATCGTTTTTCCTTTGTTTTGAAAAGAGAGAGAGAGAGAGAGAGAGAGACCATATTTTATATATTCTCAAACTCTTTAGATTAACTTCATCTTGAATATTAATGTAACGTCTCATAAACGCCGTCCACAGTAAACTTTTCCATAAATCATCTCGAGAGTAACTGGAAGAGGTATATAAAGTGAAGAAATATTTAGTGAGTTTACTTCATGAATAGTAATCGCAACTTTAAAAATATATCCTGCTCCGTCAGGCGGAGACGTGATTATAAAGATGAAAATGTAAATGTTACATTGACGTCATCCCGACGCTTCTAAAGCAGGCGAGTTGATACCACCTGTGATTATGGGATACATAACGAAGCGCGTTTCGTAATAACGCAAAATGCAACGATCGCCACTCGCCGCATATACGAGTGCGCGCATATAGAAGATTTAACGTTAATGAAAACGCTCGCGTACACCAATTCAACTTCAAATTGAATTCGTTTATGACATTTCGTGACTTCACAGAGAACGAACGCGACAACGAAAATACAACAAAGAGCTACAGCTCTGGATACAGGAAAATAGCCGACGTGAAATGAGGTTGGAATATCAGAAATTTGGATATAGCACTCATATATCTGCAGTAAGTATAAGAGATATATATTTACAAAATAATATAAAATCGCCGCTTATACGATCGACGCTACTCAACGGGGCATTCAATATTAACGATATTCTTTTCCTTCGTATTTAAAATTTTAAAAATTAAAATTATTTTGCTGTAATAGAAAGATTTTATCCGTAAGATTTTATAAAGCAAGGTATCCATATAAACGATCAAAGTTTTCGGTAGTGGCTACGGCACTTTCGCGGTTTTCAGGAATTTTAATATAATATTAATATAACGTCGATATATACATATTAACTTTACCGAAGCGGCGTTATAACAAAATCAGGGTATTTACTTCCTGGAAAAATATGGAAAATATGGAAAAAATAAAAGAATTTCTTTTAAAAATCCTCTCTTTGACAATTTTGTTTTTATATTGTAAACAGTCAAGCCAAGTAAATTATGTGTTTAAAATATAAATGTATATCTATGTTTATTTATATATACATATTCAATGTCTTAATAAAATATTGAATATGCAGTACGTATTCTTTATTGCAATTTTTTGTGATAAAAAAAAATGAAAATTCTATATGCAAGTGAAAAATATTTATTTTATAAAAGTCATTTAGTTTTTCCAGTACATTTATAAATTTAGTACTAGAAACTTTAAGAGGCTTTATGTTTTTCCTTCGTATGAGTGAAAAACATTAGAAAATGTATACAATAAAAAAACTTATTTTAGAAACTCGCACTGAAAAATTTTTAAAATATTTTCTTCCTGGAACTTTGAGCAAAAATATCTGAAAGATCAGGAAATTTTTTTACAAGATATGAGTGGACTCCCTGCAATATGCTTAAAAGTTTGCGGATTCCGAAACAGAATTGGGCGATTGCATAATACAAAACGTGTAATGCGGTATAGCCGATGTAAGCCGATTTTATGCCGAGTAGATTTCAAGCTTTGCGACATCATTAAATGGGATGGGGGAGGAGGAGAGAAATCGTGAAATTATATCAAATAATATAATTTAAACGCGCAATGCAGTATATCACATTAGTTTATTACACTCATTTAATTTTATCATGCGAGATTGCGCAACAGCTTTCTTTTTTCTTTAATCAATAATAATTTGCTTTAATTATGATAAGCGGCAATATTTAGTGCGTTGCGATCAGTTTCAGTTTCTCGAAGAACATAAAAATACGGGAGCATCAAATTTATGAAGATCATTGCTTATATTTATAGCATTATATGTATATATAGACTGCGCGCGCGTATCGACTCTCCGTTTTTAATTAAATTTATCTGACAACCCTTATATCGATTTGCTGGTATATCTAAAGTAAAATGATTGGCAAATTAGGTATCCATGAATAAAGCCGATAGCAACTAATATAGAGCAATTTTCGAGGATGAGATATATCGATTCAAGACAAGAGAAAATATTACCCATTGACACGCTCTTTTGCTATTTCAATTAAAATCCGTTTCACTTCCTTTGTATTTACCTCAAGTTCCAGAATTGATCAATCGTGAAAGATCTATCGAAAGATGATAAGAGAAACATTCTATCGAAAAGTGCTCCTGTCTTAATTCAAATTTATACTTTTATTTTTTCTAGCATGTAAACGACATTTGATAGTAACACAAGATTAGCATCGAATATGATTTACAGCCGTATTCGGCGCTAAACCTGCGGTAAAAATAATGATCCACATTTCTTTTCACAAAACGCGAGCTTCTTCCCTTCGGATTCCTGTCGGATCGATACGACACACGGAGACGTACAATGTCATCGTCCTGCACGGTCGGATATATATTTATCGACTCGCGTCAATTTTACAATCTAACGTGATTTACGAGGCGGATCCACCCGCGACGTATTCAATGCCGGACGAAAATCGTTAGGGAGAAAATCGGTTACGTGACGAATAACGTACGTACCGCGACCGTGAAATATGATGGGCGTTTGTGACAAAGTAGCTTCCTTTAAATCGTATCACCGACCGGTGCGATACACCATTATCTTGCGGAATGTCTTCCAATGTGCCTTGTATACATCAGCAGTTTTCTCCCCTAGTTTTCTCATGTCTCTGTTTCTTTCGAATTTCGTAGCACGCGACTCCATCATCTCGCGACTGCGCTTTAGCCAAGTAATTCCGGGAGGGTCATACTATCGAGGCAGATTCACGTGATAGAATTCATCGAGAGATCGGCATATCCGCCACAGAGGATATGAACGATTTACGATTGCCGTCCGAGTTAACAGGCGGAAGTACATCGATGTTTACTTGCGCTTTATGCGCATTGTAATTCCCAACCGGCTGTCCCGACGCGCCGGTTTCCCATTAATCGATGCTACATTTGCATTACCGTAATGAAAAGAGCGACGAGACGTCAAGCCGATTACCGTGAATTAACTTGATTAAGACCACGGTGTCTCTCGATGGTCTATAAATTAATAATCGACCATACAGATCTCGCTGCAAGCTGCGATATATACTCGTCGCAGTCATCTATCTATTTTAGGTCGTGACTTTGGTCGCCACTCAATAAAGCATTCCGTGATCCCTTTCAAATTTAGACATGACAGATAGAAAGAGCAAAAGTTCTTGTCTACGAAGTAATACTGAGATCGAAACAGACAGCTTCAACTGTATATTCTAATTGTCGGTTTGAAAATAGTTACCTGAGCAGAGAAAGATCACTCTTGATGTCGCAAACAATAGATTTTGAAATTTAATTTCTATGTATATGCTCTTTACTTGTTCTAATCTGCAAATGTACATGTAACATCTGGTACTTACAGCATCATTCTTTTTTTCTCTCTATCTATCTATTTCGTGCTTTCTCTCATGACAATTGTTTCCACCCGGGATAAATTCCGTGATTAAAACTTTTTACCTTACTGTACACGCAAATAGAAATTACATTAAAAAATTAAATGATCAGAATGACAAAAGACTCAAATTTCTTGCTGTTAGTAACAAAGTTCATTACTTTTACTTAACTATACGTTCCAACTATCTTTGTGTATTCACCTCTTTCTCTTTGGGATTTAAATAAGTAGATTATTTCGCTTTAAAGAGTTTCGATAAAAGATAAGATAAAATATTAATTTTTTCCTAGATCAAGATCTTTTCCCATTTGTGTAATATTTTTTCAATCCATGAAGTTACTATTTTTATGCGGTTTTGAAGTGCGTAAAAAAAACACACGTTCTATGTTGTGTATATTTCTTCTATTTTTTAAGTCTAAAAAAAAAAAAAAAATGTCGTACGCGCCAAAACGAGCAGTTCCGGCACGTTCGTCTTGTCTGCAACTTTATTCGAAGGACAGACAGCCAATTGCGCGGAATGGAGAAATTTATCTGACGAGTGTGTGACTATGCCTGCCGATTTGATTGCGGTCAGCGTATCGAGGAAAACGTCAAACAAACGACCCGTCGCTTTTTCATTCGGACTTTCAATTCGACGTTGTGAATTGTGGCTCGCGATCCGACGATTTTATCTGGCTATCGCCGGCATGTCAGCGAGCAATCTTTTAGTAGCCGGTACCTACTCGCGCGAGTGCTTTTCCTCGTGCGATCGAAGAATAATATTTGCAACATTTTCGCGTAACGAAAAATGCTCCTTTCAAACTACTATTCTAGAGAACTGTTTTGAGGAATATTGCACGGCACACACAAACGCGTTTTCGGATATTCACTTAAACTTATATTTGCTCCGTTATGTATTTACGTTTAGGCGTTCGGCGTAATATCAAAGACGCAGCAAAACTTTTAGGTTCGAAACTTTCGAGATTGACCCAGGAAAGTTTAGGATAGTCCCCCCAGTATAACCGATTTCTCTCCATCCCCTAACTCAGTTGCTATTTGTTTTATGCTAACATGGAGTTAATTACACCGATGTCGGAGTTGGTTTGGGATGCTTGATTATATTTCGCGAAACTGCGTTTAATTGCATTTTCATACGATTACGAGAAACTTACTTTGATATTAAGACGACGAGTTTTCGGATCCTGAGATTAATCACTTTTTACCGTCCCCAACAAGCGCAACGAATATTAAAGAAAATATTATCCCTTCTCTTATATTTCACGTAATACATTGTACGTAAAAAAAAATTGGAAAAAATAAACACGAGCAAAATTTTTCTGGCGTTTCTTGATAATGGCAGACCTACAATTTAAATTTCATTAGTCAGCCGGTATAGATACGCCCCCGCTTAATACGCTCGCAATAATTATTCGGTCGGTGGAATGTTTGCGGAGAGAGGCCGTAAATATGAGAGTCACCCTTAGCCGCCCTCTCTCCGGTTTGTATATTTTTTTGCCCCTGCCTCTGGACTCGTGTGCTCGGGTAAGCTCGCATTTTCGCAAAGGGGCCGGCTCGTATCGAGCGCAGCCATCGAGAAATCGACGTCCAGCTCGGGCAACACACGAAAGCGGCACCGCACTCGGTACACGCGAGTGTAGCACGCGTGTGAATATCGCTTACGTGGACCAGGCTTGCGCGGGACTTCTTCCTATCGTCGCCCTTATCGTGACGTTTAACGAGCACGGGTCACGGGTTGTATTATCCCAGGGTGGTTCGCTTTTTATACAGCCGCGCCGCGGTGGTAACTTTAACCCCGATACGAGGAGGGACGAGGAGATAAGTGATAAAGGCGAATGCGAATGAGACCAGCGCGAGGAAATAATTATCAATTAGATATCAAAAAAGCAATAAAAAAAACCGCAAAAGTTTTTTATTATGCCACTCGACAATTTCGTAACTGGCCACCTACTCCGCCATATTCTACATCTAGGGTGCTGACGTTATTTTTTATACGATTCTGTAAGTAGCAGTAACTTTTAACCTCAATGCGGCTGGAAAAGATGAGTGATAAAAGTAGGTAAACGACGTGAAAAGGAAAGAAATAATTAATCACTATACCATTGAATAAAACATCAGCTCTCTTGCTCTCTCTGATACGTTCGCACTTTGCTCTTATTCTCGTCGATTTTCATACGTAGATGAGTATTATTCGAATAAAATTCGAAATGTATTGCATTAAACATTGGTACGGCTCTACATATTTAAGAATATGTCAAATAAAATTTTGGTATCTTTCGACTAGTCCTGGAATATCGCTAAATCCTTAAAGATTTAATATTCCTTAAAAAAAAAAAAAATTATCGCGAAACGAACCAGAAAATATATCAGATACGGCGTAAACTATGACTTCATATATAGTTCCCTACATTTAACGATTGTTTGCATGCGATGCACGTTGACTTGTAAGGATTCTGCTCAATAACCATAAAAAGCAAGGATTAAGAGCTTACCTGTAGATCGGTTGGACGTCACTCTTGTACCAGACGACCAAGATAGCGGAATCGTTGCGATGAGGTGGACGAATATCGCATGGCAGCTCGGCCGTTCCACCGAGAATCGCTCTTACGAACAATGGTGGCCCTAAAATATAAAATTTTGATTGAATAGTTGTCATCTGTAATTTCCATTGATTCTACGATCAAAAGAATTTCAAAAAAGAATAGCATTTTTAATTCTCTTTTGTCCGCTATCAGCAATAGCCTTTATAAAATGCGCATTATATTAAATTATATTAATATAGATTATAT
>NW_021849398.1:3189391-3205291 GCF_003651465.1 Formica exsecta
AAGTCGCGTCGCCACGCGCACGGATACATCAAGGATAAGATATATCGGATGATATATCAGGCGAACAGCGGCTCTAAGATCCGATTACATGTCGCGTTACGTTCTTGTAACGCGAACTTACACGTTCGCCTCTCTTTCCTGACACGACCACGAGAAACGAGAAACAGGTTATCGCCAGTTATTGTCGCTGATCGCAACATCCACCAATGACGTTACGTGTCAGTCTGTCAGTCATCGCTTCGCGCAAGTATATATATATATATATATATATATATACCGTTTGCTTTTTAAAGTATCTATTAGCAAACAATCTGCTTTGGATTCTTATCTTTCGTAATAAAAATATAAATTATAAAATGAAATATTTTGAAATTATCCGTGAGTTATCATTATGAGAAATATGTAATAGACATGTAGAAGAGAACAAATAAGGAGTACAAGTAACGTATTCGTACAACGTGTGTCTAGCAGACGATAGATCCAGGTTCAAAGTATAATTTGTATTCCTAATATTTTTCTCATTTATATAATAATACCATAGACATAGTAAGATTTAGACTGCTTACGAGGTAGGCTGGCCATAAGTTGAAATATTCAAATGTTTCTCCACAGAGAAAAGGGATAGTACGAGTGTCTGTCTTTCTCTAGTATGCGCGCGCGGTTCTGTATGTATGTATAACCGGTCGTGACTCGTGACATACACATTCTCACGCCGGCGGCGTAATGCCGCTATGTTTCTCCCACTATTTTGCGTTAAAAAGAGATAGACACCCAAACTATTTACAATCTGTCTTTTTCGTTGCGGAAAACATCCCCCACTACCTCATAAACAGTCTATACCTGCTCTGTTATGTATAATACGCGTCTTTGTTTACATACTTGGCGGTATGTCAGTATGCCAGTATCATAGTGGGGAGTGCCCTACTCTAATGAAAAACACGAGAAAGACGGACCGATGCGTAGAGCATAGAGAGACGAAACGATTGTTATTATTTAGTAAGCGTTCGTACGTTGAGAAAGGTATATTATATTGTCCATCAGTAAAGTTTTTAATTTCACATTAATGTATGAGTCATAAGTTGAAATATTCAAATGTTTCTCCACAGAGAAAAGGGATAGTACGGGTGTCTGTCTTTCTCTAGTATGCGCGCGGTTCTGTATGTATGTATAACCGGTCGTGACTCGTGACATACACATTCTCACGCCGGCGGCGTAATGCCGCTATGTTTCTCCCACTATTTTGCGTTAAAAAGAGATAGACACCCAAACTATTTACAATCTGTCTTTTTCGTTGCGGAAAACATCCCCCACTACCTCATAAACAGTCTATACCTGCTCTGTTATGAATAATACGCGTCTTTGTTTACATACTTGGCGGTATGTCAGTATGCCAGTATCATAGTGGGGAGTGCCCTACTCTAATGAAAAACACGAGAAAGACGGAACGATGCGTAGAGCATAGAGAGACGAAACGATTGTTATTATTTAGTAAGCGTTCGTACGTTGAGAAAGGTATATTATATTGTCCATCAGTAAAGTTTTTAATTTCACATTAATGTATGAGTTAGAAACAGCGAATTATATCTAAGTTTCAATATATTTTTTGTTATTTTAGTAGAAAGTTCTTTAATGGGAAGTCTAAGATTCTTTGTTGCAAACAATAATTAAATTAATTAGTATGAATTTAATGATATCCCAGCTACCGATATTTTATTAGATATCATCTTTTTCAACACAAATCAAAACCTGTAAAAATAAAATCTTTCTCCTCAACAATTTTATTTTTTTTGTGATTATGTATAACATGCACTCTCACATACGTAATAGTAATTTAAAAACTTAATACGGACAAACGTCAAAGGAAAGAGATTAATTTTATTTCATTGCTCATTTCGTTACGCAAACGAACGAAGATAAGCAGAAATTGTTTTTTGTATGGATATATATCTGCAGTAATTAGTTTTAAAAAGTTGCATCGCCACGCAATGAGTTTCATGTTCAATAAGAGATCTATGTTATTGCTACCCTTATATTGGGTTAGCAATAACTTTGAGTGGTTATTTCCGACATAGGAAGTCCGTTTTACTTATAAATAACAGGACTGACGCAGGTGCGACACGAAAGGTGATTGCGTTTCGTAGATTTACCCGTCCTTTACCAAGAAACGTATACATGGTCACGTATTACTGCATATATAGCGCACAGATCGCATCTACTTTCAACTTCAATAATTTTCTAAATTATGCTTTTACGTTTCGCGGTATATACGTACTTTAATTTTAGAAAATCGACTACTGATTTGAGGGAGAAAATGTTTTATGATTTATTTATAATTAAAGTACAGAGCTGGTGAGTCGATTTTTGCAATATGTAATTAAAATACATATTACTTATTAATTAAGACTATTGGCTGCTTTAATTAAACACAATATTGAGCCGTAATTATTTTGCATTTGATGGGGATAAAATTAAATATTGAAGAAATAATAATCGTAAAATCAATACGATCAATAAATTAATTATAAATATTTAAAAGAAGATCCGATGTATTCAGGTAATTTACTTTTGCGCGAAATAACGGGGAACATTGCTGAGAAATAATTGCGATTTATCGATAAAATTCGTGCTAACCTCTCCTATCGAGATGAATTAAATATTTCCGAGATAAAATGAGAAAGAGAAAACAAACTCAATCGACGAAGATGTTGGCGTATGCAGAACAAAGAGAGAGGTCACGTGACAATTTTGCGCTCTAGAAAGCGCCGTTTCCACTAGACTTCCCGGGCATCGTCGGTCTGGGTCAGATATTGAAGGCGAGAATATTTGCGGAGGAGATGGGTCGAGCGACGCGGAAGAGGATGTCAGCGAGAACAACGCGCGCCGGAAAGCGGAAACGGGGATGTATATACGCCTCTGTCCGAGCGTATTAAAACTGCGTGAGCGAATCGCGGATGGATTTTCTTTCCAGTCTGTCAGCCGTAGAGGAAACGCCGATCCGTTCGCTCTCTTGCCCCGACGACAGTTGAATTTTTCCAAATTCCTCTCTCGATTTTTCATAGTCGATCGATAAAACAATTCGCGAGTCGAGATCCTCAACTTTGTTTTGATTGACCGAACTTATTTCCGAGAGTGTGCATAAAATAAGCTTTGGTAAAGCAGTAACAATTCCATCGATCGGCCATTACTAATTCACATTTTTCGATAACTCGCACGGGAGCTATTGATTTTGTAAAGCATTACCGTTGTAATGCCTAAGAGTGTCCGCTGGGACAGAAAATATTCGTTGAATAATAATTTTCCGAGTTTCCAAGAAAATTAATAATAATATTTTATACGAAATATTTTCCCTAAGAGAAATGATTTTTATTCTTAAAACATTCCATCACTGTACATCTTTCGGCTACTCGAGATATCTGTCTTAATAATTGTCTTATTAATTTTTTATCAGTTTCTAAAACTTGCTTGAAAATGTAGGCAAACGTATAATTAGAAGTGAATACTTTATAGCGAGAAAAATTAGCGACAGTCTATACATTTTCAAGAGAAAATATCTAGCTAACGGATATTAATATACGCGACTATATTAATTATCTTACATCTTAAAAATGCATAGAATAACATTAATTATTTTCGTTGTATATTCTTGAAAATGTATTTCTCCCTCGTTCACGGGAAGCAATGCGACGTGCAAAACAAAAGTGGCGGGCATTCTATTATCAAACTTGGCGGGGCCTTTATCTTGCTTCGTCCAATTTCTGAGTTTCTGTCATAAGAGTCATTTCTCTTCCTTACATTTTCAGAGCCCCATGAGCGATAGTTCGCACGGCGCGCATATTAGGTCTCTCGTTCCAAGTTTTGAATTTTTAAGCAGAATTTTCACTCTGTGCCGCCGTCACGGGAGGGAATATATTATGCAGTCCCTAATTTACCGTCCTAGCGCGCCTCAGCCTCGCGGAACGGAGAAACGAGTTTACGCGAAGGAACAAATGGAAGGCCATGGTGTCTATTTCATGGCGCCGCTTATTCGAGTATTCTTCACATCTGACTTTTAACGAAAAATTCGCTCGGATAAAGTGCATTGTGGTTCAATCAATTATATTTAATCAATTACATTCAATTATAAAAAGTATACATTTCGTATTTACCTTTTTTATATCTTGTCTTTGTATATCTCTGATATGAATAAATTAGAATTGAACTCCGTACCATCAAAATTTTAAACCATTTGGTATTTACTTTAGCTTAACCATTCTTTATCAGATTTTTTAATAATTTTCGAGCTCTTCGAGGTTTCCGGTGAAACTGCTTTTAATGGATTTCTGCGGCGAGATTTTGCCCATTTCAAATCTGGGACAACGTCACCGGCGTGGAAAGGTATATCGAAATTTCGCCCTGTAGATTTTTTGAGCCAGCGCGCCTCGATAGATGAAAATCCCTTTGGCGTATCCGCGTAATATAAAACACACATACACACGAGCCGGAATATCCGCGCATCGTTGCGATAGGATTTTATAGTACATTCCGAGGTGCGCATTGATTTTCTTTATTAGATTACACTAATCCAAATTCCTCTGTCAACTCGCGGAGCGTCGCAAATATTCGCACGCGCAAATCCGTCTCTCTAGAGACGAATGATTAGAACGATGTATGTAGTTAATTCCTCTGCGTCGAGGTCAATGCATCCAGAGTAGACGGAGATGCTAATTAAATTTGCAGGCAACCGAAGTGGTACTACTTCGTGCGCGCGAGTTTCTTTTTTCGGGCATTATACATTTATACACGGATAAAGGGGAGGCTTCCACCTCCCCCCTTCCTCCCTCGCACAGTCATCTTCGCGCCGCGTACTCTTCCATTTTTCTTGCGCCCGTAGTTCATAGAGTTAACGTTAACGGTGTTACCCAGCACGTCGGAAACGGGCGCGCGGATGCTTTTACCCTTACCTACCTACCTACATACTTATCCTACCCGTACATATCTCTACGTACGTGGGATCTCTAGTCTCGCGTGGTACTCCCGGTGTAAGCGTATAAAACAACGGTTTTCACGGTACCCGCTAAATTTCCCTTGGGCTGCCCGCGGTGCATTATGAGTCCTGAAGGGTGGCGGCAACTGCGGATCGTTCCTGTCGCGCATCTTGTTCCCGTGCTCTTTCCTCCCTCTTCCTACCCCGTCCCATGTTGTTACCTGCCCAGAGGGTAACAGCGCACGACAGTCGCGAATCATGCTGAAAAGCGTTTTGAAAAAAACCGAGGGCTTCTGTGACGCACCGTCTGCCTATTTGACATACTTTAGAAAAAGGAACAACGACGAGAGAGACAAAAAGAGTGTGTGTGAATAAGTCAACGAGTGAATAGCGAGTCAGTACAATCCCTTTCGTCGGCGAACAGGAATTCTTCTGAATTTCGTGTTTCATTGATGATTTTTTCAACGACGGGTGAGCATTGCACAGATTACTTTGTGAAAGTTGTAGTGCTATCGCGATGGAAACGCATTCTTTTTTGACATTTGTCTCGTAAAAATCCTTCCATTACACATCGTGGTTGATGAATATTCATTGGAAAAATTATTACAGTAGATTAGTCTCTACGCCATTATCGACGTTATATCGGAACGTTTCACCATTCCTCAAACTAATTCGAAATTGATCTTCTACAACGACGTGAAAAAAAAATTTTCATTCTATATTGCGTTGCAGGCATGTGTTGGAGTGAATTTCCGCCTCTCTCTCTACAGGAAAGAATAACATTGCGTACGTGATACTACTCGTCTCTCTGTTCTTCAGCGTGAGAGAGATAGCTTCTTTTTTTTTCCTCCCCGGGGATCCAATTTCGGAAAGTTGTTACACGGCATGTAGCAAACTAGCTCGCGAATTTCGAAAATCGCAATTCTGATGATTAATCTTCGAACACCTGGAATAACGCGCCGAGATGCGCCATTCTGCGGCACGAACCGCGTAAAAATATATTTCACGTACAAAAAATATTCTTAACAGTTTATTTTAGATATAAACCAAAAACACGAGGTATTGTTATAGAAATATTTAAAACATGATATATAAAATTCTATTTTGCAACTCGGTCGTTTCTGAAACATGTGTACGCGAAATATCGGTTAGCTGTGTAAATGTGACGTTGTTGTTGTCGTCGTAGATGGTATTATTAAAGACACACGCGTGTTACATCAAAGTAACGATTCTTTTGGAGAATTCCATCGGGAGAAGTGTGCTTCGCCAGCACGGATATTTACCGTGTAACGTGCCCCACCGAGAGGAAAGTGATATCGTCGACGCAGCGGAAAAGCCGCGCTTTATGAAATGCTGCTGAATCGACGCTGCGGTTTCCGTGTACCTGGCGCATGGGTTTACACAAGTTTCGGTGCACTTCGGGAGGAAATGGATAACAAGGAAAGGTTGTCAGCGAAAATCCGAATGGACCGAGAAACAAAATCGATCGCGAACGATGAAAATTCTACGCGCCACGATCGCGCAAAAAATCTCCCGTTCGAATCGTTTCCGGCCTACATCAGAAAAAAAAGAGATTGTGAAAATAAAATTATTCATAGATTCCGGATAAATTTGTCAAAGGGAATTCCATTTCTGAAATGGATTTTATATGCATATATCATTACAGGTATATCCTGCATAGTTATAATATAGTCGGAGCGTTAATTAACAAGGGTTTCAATTTGCACAGTAGTTTCCAAAGCATTAAAGCAGTAACAACGCAAATTAAGGGCTATCTGCAAGCTAACGATCGACGTACAATGTGTATGTAACTTGGAATTTAGTAATAGTGGCAAGAGATAATATATAATATATGGTGTATATGTGTGCCTGATGTATCAAACTGAAAAAGATTTAAAAACACAGAAGAAACTTTCTCTCTCTCTCTCTCTCTATTTCTGATTAATTTTTTAAAATCGTTGGTCACATATGTGACAAATTTAATTAAAAGCCATTATTATCGCACGCAACTTTGTACACACAATCAGATAATAAAACTTGGCACAATAATACTTGTACTGTAATGTTTTCCGGACACTTTACGATTGCTGATTACTTAATCGCGCGATAGCGCCGTTTCGGTCTTTACGTCGCGAGGGGAAGAGATGGGTAAGAGGGACAAGATACGCGAATAGCTCGCCGATAAGGAATACGGGAATACAACGACCGCGCTGCCAAAGCTAGAGGCCGGAAATCAGTGTTACGGCTACCCTCGTCCGGGCAAGCCTCGCGCAGAAATAACCCAAACGGGTATCCGGCTAAGCCGATAATCCGCGGGTCAGACAGTGTCGAGAAGCCATACAACTTTGCTTAGACCCGCCCTCGTCCCTTGCGCCCTTATCCTACTACCGTTCGTAGGAAACGTGCGGTTAGCCTGGGAGCTACCGTTTCTGCGCTTTGACTACCGCCACACCTCGTAGAAATCAATTTACTCTCGGGCGATTCTACGGGATCAGCGGGGAAAGATCGCTGCTACGCGAAGGCAAGGATTAGGAAGAATAAATACGAAAACCGCGCGGAGTCTTCAGTAATCGGAGACACGTCGATATCGCGGCTTGCTAGTTCAACCGTAGCTAAGCGACAAAGTTAAACTGAGCGTAGTTTCACGATAGAAGACGATTGACAAGTACAATATTCGGCTATCGAAGGTTCATTTAACTTTCAAATCAGTTTTGTCTTCCATGGTTACACTTTAACGAAATCTAAAATTATTATTCGTACAATCGTTTCATTGTTTTCTTTTTTGTTTATTATAGAAAAGGCAGGAATCGCATTATCTTGAATAGGAGAGATAAAATTCTTTTTCGTTAAATAAAATTATTATAAAATTTTCGTTATTAATTAAACTCAAATCCGGAAATTAAACACACAAATTACAGATTAAAGTAAAGCCTGGGAAATCTAAAATTACTTTTGCATTTCTAATGTTAACTTAAATGCGACATCGACATATCGATCACGCTGATCGCCGAGAATCCAATCGATTTGTTTCTCCAATCAAACAGCCGAACAACTCCCTCGTCCCGATCGTTCGCTCGCGAGGAGAGACAGCATCCGGAAACGGGAAAACTGCGAGACCGTGCTCAATCGAGATTAACCGCCGAGATAACCCTGCGTCAAGATTGTCAGGAATGAGCGTCACGTGTCAGCTGTCGAGCTGTCACGTATTACACGAGAGAAGAAGAAAGAGAGATCATTTTCCTTCGCTCGGATCTGTCGAAATCATCAGATCACTTCGGTCAGAGCGTTCAAATAATAAAATCGGAAACATCAACTCGCGTGCGCGCGTGTATGTGTGTGTGCGCGCGCATATATACATCCACATGTGTGCGGAGGCGAAGATATACGTTGTTCCGAGCGCGCAATATCGTCGAGTTTTAGGGTTTTCGCAGCTGTGACAATGGCTGTCCGCAAGAACGGTACCACACGATTTTCCCCAAAACTCTCGCCAATATCACCATAACCATAATTCCACGATTCCATTGGGAACTTTTTTCCATTCGTGCCGCGTGGCTCTCGCTACTGGTTCACCGTTGTCCCTCGTTGTCGTCCTTACTCTGGGGACACGTGCGGAACTTTTTGCGAACAAGGCAATCACCATAATGTGGCGTTCTTTTCGCGGTAGCCAAAATTATTTTGCAAACTTTATTGTCTTTTTTTTCCGATAATCATCGTATCACTCGAATTTTGCGGTACAAATGATGTATAATATCGTTCTCTCAACTTCGCCAAGTGATTATTTTGTATAAATAATGAAGCGATATTTTGATTCACAAAAAGAGATCAAAAAAAGAAACTAGATTGTTTTATAAATTTAATAAAAGTTCCATTTGCATCGGAACATGATAATGTAAATAAAAGTATGATTACATGTGTAACGAGAGTTTATGCCCTCGTATTTGACAAGCAGAATCTCAGTACAGTCGCTTTGTGTCGTTCATTCTCTCTGATCTTTACCACACACACACACACATATATATATATATATATGAAATATTCGTCTTAAATTCAGATATCTAACGGTGGCGGTTTCACCGTAAGCGACCGAGTGTGTGTTCAGCGTCATGCTTTTTGCAATCTGGTTTCCTCTCGCTCGATACTCCACTTCAAAGCGTAATGTTTAGCCGCTCTTAATCGTAGCTCCGGTACTTTGTTGAAGGAAAATGTGAGACGAGAGAGAAAAGGGGACAAAGGAAGACACAGTCACACAGTATCTTGCAGATTGATAGACACACCTTGTTTCGGTGACACCTGACTGAAACGAATAACACGCTCAGAACGTGACACAGGGAGAGATATACTAAGTCCTACCGCTTAGAAAAACAAGCTAGAATCTTGTTAAAACAAGATCTCGTAACGTTAGACTAGGGAACACTTTAGTGATTTTACAGTTTTATTTTATATTGCGCTTTATCTACGAAAATATATATAAATTTCTAGCATAAAAATCTCTAACACTACTTAAACGTGTGTGTATTTAGTTTGTTTATCAAATTTTGAAACACGATTTTTATACATATTTTGTCCTCGTCTTCTCATTTAATACTGTAACCTTTGTAGTCTATTTTCTACAACATATTTTTTATGTCATTATTATTTTACTTTGTTTCATTATCACGACAGAATGCATCTTGAAGAAATTATTTGTTAAAGTTAGTACCTAACTCATCTCTCATCTCTTCTCTTTCGCTTTATATTATTATTATTTTAATCATCTCCCGCGACATATTTTAATCATCATCTCGTTCAGGAGATATAACATGTTGCGTGTACGGCAGCTGTTTTTGTTTCTTTATTTGTTTTGGTCCGCTACTCCACATCAAAGCCCGTAGCTCGGACAATTTCGACCAACCTTGTCGTTTACGCGTCGAGTTTACTCGAGGGAAATGTGATGGAGAAAGCGGTGCGTAAAATACATCCGTTACCCGTTGATCCACTATGCAAAAGCCTACGAACCTACAACGCCGCAAATTGTCGTGCTTGTTTTCGCACAGCACACATTGGGTTCAAACCTGACCTGTGATTCTCGTAAATTAGAAACTCTTCAAGAAACAAAGAACATACTGTACACCGACATTTCAATTAATGGAAGAATAATTCAGGAAGCTGATTCGAGAAGAAATACAAAATAAAATAGTAACGACATAAAAATGTGTTGCAGAAAAAAAGATTCAAAAAATATTCCTATGCATTTAAAATACTAAATAAATCTTTGAATTTTTTATCCACGCACATAAAATATGTTATATTATTATTTTATAAAAAGAAGTACATGTGTGTAAAAAACATGTTAAAATTTTATTAGCCACTGAAAATATAATATTAGTAAAATGAAATATATGCTTTTATATCCTAATCGATAAAATTGTCCAACAAAAAAAATTTGTGAAATTTTTTTTTTAGTTTTATATCTCTCACATTGCAGTTTTCTTTAAGGCTTTAGTGAATATGATATGTAAAAGCCAGAAATCTCGATAGAAGTGTACGCAAAAATCGAACGCTCTTGAGAGCGTGTCGATCTGGTTTCTGTGTTCGCATTTTCCAAGGAGAATAATGGATCGTGAGGTTTTCCGAGTGAGTTTACGGGAGATTCATACTCAATTCACCGTCGATAAGCTCACTCGTAAAGATAAAGACGGAGATACTAGAAAAATACTCGAGGGACTCAGGATGCTTTCAGGATAGACAAGGCAATACGATTTCAAGTGAAATGCTTTTGTTTTAGAGTAAAAAAAGAAAAAGGAACGCGAATGCACTTAATACAGCATTCTATTTTTCATGGCTCCTCCAGATACTCGGTCTTTTTAGCATTAATAATTGTCGAATGGAAATATGCAAAAGCGATGTAAAGCGTTAAGAAAATGACTTGGAATAAAATAAAGAAAATAAAAGATTTCATATAACAGAAAGTGCAATTATTTATACAATGAAAAGGAAATAATTAAAAGTACTAAGAGTACAAAATTAAATGTATATTAAGAGTAATAAATCTGGACCGAAATTTGATGAAATTGATCAACAACTTGTTATAAATATTTCACAGAAATGTATATTATAAAAGCACGATTTGCTATTTTATTTCGCTCTTTACCTCCTTTTGCTATTTGAATGGTGGGTTTTTGATGTAAGCTCGCCGTCTAATGAGTAACAAAGTTATTTATCGTTTACGACGTTTCTTCTATCGGTGTGAAAAATCTGCTCTTCCCGCACTTCTCGCACTCGCTTTCGTGTACATTTGGCCCTTTGTCTGGCACGAAGTGCCGGCTGTTGCACGTACTCACACTTTTTCCGTTCTCCCCTTGTTCACGAGTATTCTCTTAGGTTCCGGAGATTTTCTGCACCGGAACACGAGGTTAAGGGCGAAGGGCGAAAATGCCGTTAATGGCATCGTTAAGGGTCTCATTAACGTTCTCGCGAGGGACGGATAACGACGAAGTAATTAAAATTCAACTTCTTATAAAACCGGCTCGTCACTTTTTTCTTTCAAACAGCAGCACGCGGTTCTTTCTTCATTATTTAAGATCCTATTAACGACGTTAGGTTAATATCGACATGCAAAAGAAACTTGATGCAATTACTTTATCTTCTTACGCTCTTATATCGCATGTTTAGTTGCAATTAATGCAATTAATAACAATATTTAAAAAAATATAATTATTCTTTTAATTATTGGAAAGAAATAATGGAAACTATTTCATCGTTGAATTTCGTTGAACATTTCACCATTGAATTTCTCAGACCGCCTACGGCTACAAACGACGTTCAATAATGAGTAACCATTTGCCTTCGCTTTAGCGCGATTTTTCGTTTGGAATTACTTACGAACCGAATCGAAGTTCACTCTCGATAGGGCGAAAGATAAATGCCACGGGAAATGTCGGGAGAGGAAGGGAAAGAAAGAGGAAGGATGATGAATAAAAGGGAGGGAACGGGTGGAAGCTGCCAGGTCGTAACTATGAAACGATCTCACCCGAGGGAACGTCCTGCGCCGTATGTCCTCTGCATACAAATACCTTTCCTATAGCCGTTCAGCGAGGCTATCAGGGTTACCGCAGAGAACGGAAGACTGGCTTGCCAATTTTAAAGGGCCGTTTGTGAATGATGTACAACGTCTGCGCGTGTCTAGCTGTTCATTCGACGGTACGTATCGACATATGTATGTATAACTGAGAGATACCGTATCGGCAACAAAAACGTATCTCGTGTATACGAATCAGATTGTTTACGGTGGAAAGCGCTGTAATGGTTTCGTGTAGTTTATTGTCAAGAGTAGACCGTTCCTGTCTCTCTATCCCAGAAAATAACGGAAAATGAATCAAATTCGTTCTTGATATCGGATTTAAATCGATTATACGCGTTTCTCGTTTAGTTCTTAATTTCTCGATTATATTAAGGCAGAATATGATGGAATATTAAATTGAATTTTTATATACTTGCATCGCAATTGTATGACATAATAGGAAACTAACATAAGAGATTTGCTTAATTATTCGATATCCATAACTAAATTGAATTATTCTTAAATGAAAAGGTAAACACAAATAACAGTGCACATTGTAAATTACTTTGTTTCGCCGACAAACAATTATCTTCTTAATGCCGCGTAAATATGTGACGCAAAATTTTGCCTAATTGGAATATAATCTGTATGCGTTAATTAGAGACAAAAATGCTCTGATGAAAGATGCATTATATGTATTCGCGAATGCATTATCAAGCTAATGCGAAAATTAATACCTATGCGGTTATCGTGTACCAGTTTAATAATTGTAATGATAAAAGCGAACAATTCTGATACGTTTACGTTAATGATTCGTGTCGAAAATATTCCGTTGCGATATTACCCACAGATTTAATGTTTAATTTGGCAGCTTTTCGGATTATTTGAGCCACCACGTAACATCCGTTCTGTTATGCTGTCATAAAATTCAACGTCCCGGCGAGGGACCCCGCGTCTCACAATTTTGTTAACTTACTAATTAAAGCTGGCGCTTGATCGCAGTTGGTTTCGCTAGATGTACGCGTCGCTACGTTAAATTTAATTAAGGCGCATACGTTAATTTATGCATGTACTCATGGGACGCGTACTTCGATTTTATAGATTTTGTTGTGACGCGGATTAAACACGCGGCTAATAATAATAATAATAATAATTCGTAATTGACATCGATAATGAGATACGATAACGTTGCCCATAAATTCGTCCGTATCGTATTTTGATAACAACGATCGATCCATATTTTTACTCCAATTTCGTCGCGTAATCAATTACGGGGCGTATAAAACAGCCAGCTGCTCCCGCGAATGTACGGCTGCATCAGCTGCACCTGCATTCGCCTCTTTAGATGTCGTATCATATAGCTGCTGCGACGCATTAGATCGCCGTGGAAACTCTCAATAAGAGCGACGTGCACTTTCCCGCAACGGGCCCGGGAGGCCGGGGAGGAGACGCGAAACGTCTTGCGGTTAGTTTCGAGGCGTTTCAGGGTTGAAGTTCCCCAGCGCTCGCGAGCGCGCGATATTCACGACGGGGCGCGCGCAGAGCACTCAAAAAGTTTAGCGAGGAACAGACGGATGGTGAGGGAGGGGAGGTGGGGGGGGGGGGTGGCGCGGACGTTCACAAAGTGAAAACGGTATTTCCGAAAGCGATTAGAGTTTTGTGAGAGACGGCACGAATTCCGGCCGGTATAATTACAGCCGTCGTTGCACGACTTCTCTAAGGCGTGCACGAGCCGCGTTCTTTTTACGTAACTCGGTAATGCAAATTTCGCCCTAGGGCAATTTACGATTAGCGCACGTACGAGGTAATCGCGCGCGATCGATAATCTCGATTCGTTTGTGTCGACGTTAGACGGTAGGACGGTAGGACACGCTTGATCTCCCGTGATACCTGACGTGTGGGCTTTACGCGCGACAGGGCATTAAAATATCGGCAGTCTGGTTTACGATCGGCAGCGGCGCTTTTATCGGGTGAACGCATTGGAACGTTGGGGGATGATTGGCCCTTATGCAGCCGGGACGACGTACGGGAAGTTTGAAGCACGTCGAACTTTCCGAACTATCAGCACTTAGACGATAATTCTCTTGAGGGACGAAGACCGCTCTTAGCGCGCCGCGCGACCCTGCCTTCGTGAAAATTAATTACCCTCGTCGATCGCTTTTCATTCTCTCTTTCACCCTGTTCGTGCCTCGGCTGGTCCCCCGCTCCCTTTTCACCTTCACCGATGCACGAAACCTACCGTCGCGTCGGCACCGGCGACGCTGTATATATGCGGGTGACAAGAAGACGGGTGAAAGAAAGACGGGGAGAGGAGGGAAGGAGGGAAGAAAGCCAAAGGCAAAGTAAAAATAAAAAAATGACTCGCCTATATACAAAACACAGCGTGTGCGAGAAATCAGAGTAGTTTCATGAAAGCCAACGAATTCTATACCGGCGCGACATTCCACAATTTCCACGTACTTGGCGCGTTTCGCGTTCTTCGAGTAATTATTCGCGCATAATTGTTCCGTCCCGACCATATATATATTGTGTACATGCGCCCCCCGCTGTAACACGTGTACGTATATATGAGGGCACTTGAATATGTATAACTGTAGGGTCGAGGAAGTTAAACGCGTTAAATGTCCCAGACACGCTACGCACGATCGAGTATTATAACGATTGTACGTAAATTACCGGACTCTTTATACGACTGAATACTATTAAATCATTTTTGCCGACTTGATCTTTGAAGGAGAAATCATAGTTGACACAGAGATCTAAAAAAAGTAGGTACTACTTTGTGTGCGCGTCTTGTTTCTTTCGTGTTGCTTCTATCGCCTATTGTGTTGCATTCTTTAGCAACACAATGCGCTTTGTTAAAAATAAATCGCATCAGAGTCAGACTTCGTTGCACAAGGGAAACGACAGTTCGGAACGTTGTTAACGAGAATGGAAGTCTAAAATAACACGTTACAAATCACGTTATTATATTAGAATGTTCTAGCTTCCGCTTCTAAGCAAATCAAATTATTTAGTTTATTACTTATTTTCGAAAGATTTCTTTATTTTAAGAAGGTTTCTTGACCCCATATCTTTAAGTCAACAGGGCGACACAAATCATTTTGCTATCTCAAATATACATTTTAACATATATATCTCGATATATTCACCTTACTTTGAAAACAAAGTGATTCAGTCGCTATTTCGAACACATATCAAAACATAGAAAAAAGATGGAATCATCCGGTGAGAAATAATTTACAAATTTACAGACAAAAAGCGTTTACTTGAAATAGAACATGACAAAAAATAGTTTGATCTCTCGCATGGTTATCTGCATCTTGTAAAATTAAATTTTGGCGATTCACATGCCATCAAGATTGGATCGATTTATGGTGCTCGGGGATATTTGGGGCACGTGGTCTGTCGCTGGCGAATTCTAATATATACGTGCCGAGGGTGTCCTCTGTCCAGTCAAGAATTCTCGTCACGCGGTAGAAGACTGGACCCGCTGGAAACAATAACCTCGATTTTATGTAATTTCTCTTTCGAGGGGCAGTTTGGAATTTTATATAACAAATATTGTTTTTATCCACATCTGCCCTTCTCGTTTCATCAGCGCAGTTCTACCTTTTCCCCGTAGTTCGTTTTCCGATATAATATAGAATGCGGTCAAAAATATGTGCAATCGAGAATGGGATCATTTCTTGTACAAAAATAAATCAAAGGTGTAAAATAAAATTGTTTTATACACGGCAAATTATTTTTATTTTTTGAAAAAAATTGGTTTTGGAGTTAATACATTTATGTTTCTTGAATAATCTTTAACGATTTTGTGTCAAATATCATTGAATTCATCTCGATGGCAGTTAATATATATATTATATATATAATATATGTATATCATATATATTTT
>NW_021849398.1:3205975-3220975 GCF_003651465.1 Formica exsecta
CATATATATTTTATATATTAATATATTAATATAAATATAAATAAAAAAATACAATATTCAACTTCGTAAAACAATTTAAAATAATTCAAGTCACCAAAAATATTATGTGATGTTAAGATCATTTTTATTTTATTTTATTTATTTATTTTTTTCAATAAGACCTTATCTTTTCATACATGATATAAAATCTGCATTATTGAGATGAATTCAATAATGTATAACACAAGATTATTATAGGTAATTCAAACGTACAAAGAAAAGCGTAAATGTGTTATATAAATTCTTCAATTTTCAAAATCAATTACTTCCGAAAGCAAAGCTTGATACAAAAAACATTTAATTCTACGCGTTATTATTATTACGTGAGGGATTACCGTTTTCTCGTTTGCTCCATTTCAAATACATTCTATATAAAAGCAATGCGAAAATTGGAACCACTCAGCGCCATCGGGAGGAATCATTCTTCTTTCACGATTTCGAGCGAACTACTTCGAGGATTTCCGGAAATAACATCATTTCCATATACTCTCGTTCGCGTACCGTTCGGCGCATCTCTTTTTATCACATCTCTCTTATTCTTCTCTTCATTTACTTAAAATACTTGCTGCCTCATTCCTTAGGAGCTGCCGATCTTTTTATCATATCCCATCTTCTTTTTTCAAGTGCAAGAGAGGGAAAAGAGATACGTATTATTCGGTGAAAAATAAGAAAATCGAGCGATTTAATGTATAAGAATTTTTATGATACTCTCTATTTTATTCTCGCCATTCAATTCAAACAACCATGACAAATAACGAATGGACGTGATAAAATAACTTTATATTTAGAATATATACAGGAAATATATATGTATACAGATTATAAGCAAATATAATTTTTTGAAGAAAGAAAACTTGTTGAGCATATTTATCATTCGTGTAGAAATATCGAATCCATATAGTAACGTCTACGTGAGTTATTTTTATTAACTTTGTAATATACATATAGAGTTATTTCGACTCGTTTTACCTCATTTTCTCCTTTTACATCTTGTCACAGTATAAAAATGGCAAAAATGAATAAATCGATCTGAACGCTACTTGCGCTAAAGTCTTAAAAAGAAGAAACCGAAATGAAAGAAAACTATTCTTGTTATTCCTCTCGCTGCTGTGCGAACTGTTCCGGTAACTCGTGATGCAAATTTTCTTGTCGTAAAAAAAAGAAGTCAGATATTCGTACTCGAACTTCTTTTATCATATCTTTTGAGCTTCGCTTCTTCTTCTGTCATATCGCTAACGTGCTTTTCGAGTGGAGGAGCCATTACGCAGGTGCATTTTATGAAGAATCGAGGACAGTACGGGGCTTTTACATGAAGATATTAATGCACGATTTGCATTTACGCGCGGGGAAATTGCATCTTTCAATTCGCGCAAATTCAAAGCGTGATGCGTACACTGAAAAAAAAAATTGTTAACTTGACTAAATCCTTTCAACTAATTCCCATTTTTTTAATTGAAATATTTATATATTTAAGTCAAATATACGTTATGTTAGATTTAATATGTCGTATTTGACTTAAATATATAAATATTTCAATTAAAAAAATGGGAATTAGTTGAAAGGATTTAGTCAAGTTAACAATTTTTTTTTTCGGTGTAAAAGCGAAATCTTTCTCGCTTTCTCTCTCTTTTTTTCATTCTTAGCATTATTGCATTATTTGTGTCAAATAGTCACGCTCAGTCTGTTTAATTTGTTTATAAAAGATGATTGTTAGGAAGACTGTGTGTTTGCGCGCGCGCGGAAACGGTCGACAGGAAAAGGCCGAGCCTCAACCATAGAGAAAGGGGAGAGATAAGCTTGAGGAGATGATTCTAACAAACAGAGACCGTGCAACTTGCGTTGCGACATCATCGCTGCGGCATCCAGGCTGGAATGAAATTACTATCTGGCAAACGCATTCCGTGTGTTTATTCTACATCTCTTCCCTTTACATCTCACCCTATGCCCCTCTCGAGCGCATCTCGTAACATTCGCCGCAATGGAAGCATTTCCGTCTATTTACGTACAGAGTGGTCGAAAAGACAGAAAGAGGAGGAAATTGCGGTTTCGAATACCTCGATTGGTAACCGAATTTAGCGATCCATGGGATGCTGTCGCGGAACGAGCCTTCGACATTTGTCTGCTTTCGCATCGTGATATAAAAGCGTCAAAATGTGTCAAAATTTTTAGTCATGTATTAATTTTATCGATAACTAACCGCACACACCGTACACACGTTACAAAAACTAATATCTGTTTTTTTTTTATTATTTCGACAATTTTACAACTCTGTCTAAAGTAATAATAAGTGCGCCATAAAGTGTTTATCTTTACATGTTGCACATCCTATTCGTATCTTCCATAGCTTCCCATTTTTTGCATGAAATATAAATATCCCGAGGCGTTGTTTACATACAGCGCCGCGTTCCTTCTTCAAGCTCGATCTATATCTATAGCTTTATGACATAACGAAAGCGAGGAAGGCACCGCGAATACAAGATGCGCCCCCGATAGACGGTAAAACGTGCCGAGTCACCGCAATAACCTCGCAAACGATGATCAAAGCTCGTATGGAAAGCCATGCATGAGGCGGCGATCGTTAAATGACCTCTGGAAGCTATATATCCCTCCTCCGGAGTACAGGATCAGGTGACCGCAACTCCGAGTATTTGGCAGCTGTTTTCGATCGGTGACGATCTGCCAAAAATGCAGAACGTTCGGAATTGGAAATGCTACACTCGAGATAGAAGGAGAGACAGAGGAGAGAAGAGAATGAGCATACACACACATGATAAAATATTAAACTGTAATAAATACGCTCGCTCGCGAAAGTTTCAAAGTTTGAATCCGCGTAAACTGCAATTATACGCTCGTGCTCGCGAATATGTTTTGCCGACGTACGTCCGGCTTATCGAGCGCATAAAAATGTCACCCCGTAAATTCAGGAAAGTTTCTGCGCTCGCACACACATACATACATGCGCGCGCGAGAGTTATAATGGTGCGTATAGGTCGGTATAACGGATTGCTAATTACGAGAACGACGTGAAAACTACCGCGACATTCATCACATCAGGCATGCTCAAACTGCATCCAAAGTCTAGGTAGTTTTGATTAAGTTTCTAACGGATGGCTGGATTCGTTCTAGGATCCTGTCAGACGTCAGGGAGGTATTCGCGCGTTCTCATTCACGGCCGAGGAATAGGGTGAAATTGGAGTTGAAGTGCCTTCGTGGAGCTGGACAGGTCCGTCAAGGGTCCATAGATAGGTAGGCGAGGAAAGGCTGGTGGAAAAAAGATCGCTCGGGATGAAAAATCAAAGGGTTTCTGGGGGAGAGAGGTATGAAAGGAAAAAAGAGAAATCGACTCGATCGACTCTTATATATAGAAAACTTTCATCGAGAGCGCTACAGGCAGATAGAGAAATTCAGTGTTCGTCTTATCTTCATTCATCGTTCTGTTCTATCTTTTTTCCCGTCCACCCCTTCTCCTCGGATGTTCTGATATCGTCTGCCGTGTTTTATTTTTAAATTGCCGTATATTGGATAAAGTTCGCGGCGCGATAGTGCTAAATCGATCGCGCCGTTGCGAGAAGTTTTCCAAGAACGCTTAGTTATTCGCTGATCTTACAATTTAACGCCTCACCATATTTGATAACGACTTAATAATTACATTTCGAACGAAATCTGGTAGACGACACACCAACTGGCTGCGTTTCTTACATTTGTAAGAAAAAATATATAAATATTTAAAGTTCATATTCGCATATCTCGCATATCTCGCTTTCTCAATTTAATTATTTTCCCAAGAGAGAGAGAGAGAGAGACAAAGATCTTCCGTTATCTGAGATTCTCGTACTACTCCTCAGTTGCAATCTGAGAATGTCGGAATAGATCCTTGATGGGTCTTGAGAACAAGATCCCGCGTCGTACGTACAACGTTCTTCGAAAGAGACTCGTGTCTACTCATCCATTGAGGCAACGTCGATGGTAGAGTATCCCCCGGGGGGAGGGAGGATAAGGGAGAAGCGGAAGAAGATGGGGTCAGAGAAGTGGGAGCGGGATACGATGGAGGGTGGCGCCTTGTGCTTGGAACAACGAACCGATGGAAGAGACTCTCGCCGTAGACAGAGAGTGGGTGGAACGTTGATCGATTCCTCCTGCGGTTTCGTCTAGAGGGAAACCTATTGACTTTCTGAAGATACGCTCGCGGAAGATCAAGGGAGAGGGGTGCATCGCCAGGGGGTACACATAGTTTCCCGCGCTGGTATGCACTGCCACGCTCCCCGAATAGGATCACCCATTGTTTTCCGTGCTCCCTCGTCCCGACTGATGTCTCGATCTTCGATTTCGAGTTCTTTCCTTCTCCTCTTCGATCACCGAGATCCGCGCTATACGTTACGCCGGGCGAACGGGATCGAACGTTATCCTTGGCGCGGCGACGCAAACACGCGCTCTCGGATGAAGTGACGGCTGAGAAAGCGTATCAAGAAGTGCATCGAGCATCGTAGGAATTTCGTCGTCGAGATCGAATTAGATCGACAAAGCGACGAACGTCTGCTCGCGACACGGGAACAATATTCGCGACGAACGGCAATTTTACCGGCACTTTGTTGCGAGTCCGCCGCACGGTTGGTACCCGATAGAAAGACACGGAATAAACATTGAATCGTTTAGAAAGTGGAAGAAACGCCGTTTTCATACCCAGACGGTTCGCGTGCCGGGATCATTTATCATGAACGGACGCATCCGCCGCGCGCGAGATACTGACAAGAAAAGTCATAAGTCTTCCTCCGTCGGCTTAATCGCATCTTTCATGCTATAACTGAAATGCCCCCTTATATTTTTCCTGAGGAATTACTATGATATCGAGCAGAACGTGCGGAAAAGGACTCCGGTGAGAAAAGGAGACGGGAATGATTAGTCGCAAAAGTACGCGGATCGAAATGGAGATGATGCTCGACGCGAACTTCGTGTTACAGGCTTCGTAAAAAAGCGGCCGGGACGGGATGAAATTAAAGGAGCGACCGCAAAAGCTCGGCTCGACCTGATACTCCGATAATTTCGTATCCCTGCGCCGCAGGTGGCGCGGAGACAGAAAAAGAAAGGGGACATCACACCGAGGGAGATGAGGGGTTGGAACAAACTCGCAGGCCGCGCTGGTCGGACCAACGCCGGTGTAACCGGATGCCTTACTCCGTGCTGGCTGCCGGCCAAGGCTCGTAAATCCCAAATTACACGACGAAAGTACAGATTTCGTCTGTTTGCGTTCACAGTGGAAATTCTCGGTTCTTTAACGGAAGACGCGGATCGCCGCTCATCGTCGCGCGCGATTACCGTAATTCTCGCGATCAATTACAACTGCGAGCATTCATAAATCGTCATAAGAGACTTTACGCCGGTAATCATTTTTTCTCTCAGGTATTGTCGAGTAATTTAGTCGTTTTTCATTTCGAGGTAATATATTACGCTTAAAGATACGTTTTTATACATATTAATAAAAAGCATTATTATAATAATGCAATTCGTTAACCTCAATAAAGAGAGAAGGATGATCAATTAAACTTTTCAAGATTTATTCGAAGAAAAAATACTCAAATATAAAGTCATAAATCATCTCACGCGCGAATATGCTCTTGGAATTTCGCCCAATTATCTTGATTATTCCATCGCTCACGCTTGATGTCATCAAGGAATCGTATTTGTCTCTATTCAGCAATTTTTTTCGCGAAATATAAATTACTATTACAGCGAGTGTTTGTATTCCAGTAGCGATTCCTTAATGCGAGATTTCTTGACGCGGGGAACAAAATTGGAATGGTTACGCCCGACTTGAGTCACCGCATTTAAATAGGAAAAGGGAGAAACGGATGCCGAGGCAAGCAAAGGCGAAAGGAGAGGGACTAGCTTTTCGATCGTACCTTAGGTGAAGCGAAAACATAGGAATGCGTTGAAATGATCTAAAGAGGCAGGCTTCCGTTTGAGTTAAGCTCACAAATTCGCCTCCAGGTCGACGGGGAAAAGGAGACGCGGATGGGAAAGGATGGAGGGTACCGTTCTTCAGCGCACGATGACACAAAGGAGAGGAGCTTTCTAGCGGTTGAAAGAGAGCTCTGAAGGCACCAACGGCCATTATATCGAGGCGATACATCGCGAATGTACTTTCACCCTCCACCCGCGTCTCTGTTTCTTCTCGAATAGCCTGCGGATAACAGAATTCCAATGTATGCCAGGTATAAGGATTCGCAAACGAACGAGATTGCGCGGGAGAGGAAACACCGCGAGGCAGAAAACGCTAAAGCCAATAGCGCATATCACAAGTATGAATTTGCGATCGCGTAATAAAATAGCGATAAAATCCTACAAAGTTATACATACCTATATGTGTGTGTATGTGTGCAGTCATATTATTCAATCTATGAGAGAAGAGAAAAAGTAGAATAAAGTTACCATGCGCACGGGATTTTATAGTACAAATTACATGAAAAATAAAAATACATTCTCTTTTATAATATTTATTGTAAAGCTGAAATTTAACGACGTTAAGATATTTATTACTATAAAAATGGTAAATTATGTATGTGTTCTATTGTTTGTTAATGATTATGCACTGTTTGTACATCAAAATATTTGATTAATTACAATATTCCTTTGTAAACAATAATACATAATATAATATTATTGAATAAAAATATCATGATTTCTCTTATATATTAATATGTTTTACGATTATAAAAATTATATTCTAATTTTTATTATAATATTTTCTGTGCTTATTACGGTATGGCAAATAATCTTTTCGATATAATTGGCGCGTTTGGAGCTACCTCTTCGCGAGTAGATATCTTTCCAGAATCTCCAAATTAAAGCCAAATGAAAAGCAAATGGACAAACGGCTACGTCACTACATGGTAATTTTAGTTCAAGGCAGTGTAAAGAATACTTTATTAATAGTTTATTAGTTTACGCATAATTCCAAATTAGACGAATAGTCAGTGTACCGGTCACCGGAATATTACGTGCCTCCCAAATCGCGATCGCGTCCGTTATTGTTATTTCCGCCTGATATTTGTTTCGTCACGAGACGCGGCTCCGCTCGCTGTCCCGTCGTCGGCGATTCCGTAATCGCGTGAATCGCGATATCAAAGTTTCAGCATCGTATCCTTCCAAAGTATCTGCGAGAAGAAACTCGATAATGCCGCGAGAAGAAGGCGGTGAGAAACATCTTTGAAGATATATCAACGATGTTCGCGCGGGGCTAGAAACGGCAGCTTTAAAACTCGACGCTTTTCCCTCTGTTCCCCTTTAGTTCTACCCGCGTAGCCTAGACAGCTTTCCCGTCTTCTTCAGACAGATACCTGCGATAACCTGCTGCTCCTGGATTCGACATTATAATGGGTACAGTAGGCGTTCCATTTCTGTTGCTCTCTTAGAAAACTCGGTCTTTCTTTTGATGAAACGCTTTCCTTTTATATCGTACGCTCGCCCTTTTTCCGTTCATTCAGCGAGGCGTCTTATGCGTCTCAACTCAAGACGCGAAGGAACGGTTATAGGTACCCGCGTCCTTCAGAATCTCTCCGTCAGAGCTTCCTCAACAATATTTTAATTATGGCGTAGATCATACCACGTTGAAATAAGATGACATAATATTGAAGAAAATTTAGTTCGTTAAATCGTGCCATTCTGAAGAGTTAATTATTCTTAAGAATAATTAGATATTGGAAATTATGGGATATTATGGGAGTATATGTGTGTTAAAATTTATACTGCATATTGATCAGTTACATAATATATAATGATTTAAATCATAAACAAGTTAGTAGACGGAGATGTCACAGAAATATTGTACATTTCCAACAGCATTATTCGCGCACGAATATTTCGTCTGTGAAGATGTGGCGCGTGAAAAGCATGCATTTTTCTTGATTCCCGTCTTCCGCTGTAAGGAGAGCTTGCCCCAATATACGTATATGTTCTCATTTACCTTTGTTCCTTTTGTTTTCCATTCTCGCTCGCACATTTTCTGTTCTCTTCAACGGTAATATAAAGGGAAAGATTTCCTCATTGCGCGTTTGAAGTTTATTTCTACAACTCGCCAAAAATAGTAAAGCTTCAAGGAAACCGTCATCGACGAACAACGGTAGCGGTGAAAATTAAAGTCGATTTCTTGCAACGAGGTCAGTCAAATCTTCAGTTTCCGATGATATGTAAATTTCCGCAATTGACTTTAACTGGCTATGGCGCGTTCGATATGTAGATTTCGTTTAACCTCTTGGAACATGAATTATGTCCCAGCGATAAGAGCGCCTGCGATTTGATACTCTACGAAGATTATATATGTGATAAGGCCGCAAGTTTGTTGACTTATGTACAATCGCAAGCGTCAGCTTTTGTACTAATTTAATGACACGTGAACTGTACACGTAAATTAATAGAATTTTTATTTTGGGCAATAATCATTATAAAAAAAATAATTCATATACATATATGTATTATAATATTGTCTTTTCTACTTGCGTGTACAGTAAAAGTAACAGTTTATTTTAAATTTAAAAGAAACAGAGAGAAAGAGAATATTTTTAATTATATAATACACTAATTGTAAGAAGAAAAAAATGCTAATTTAATTATAATTTATTATTGCATATTTATTATTATATATATGTCATAACTTGTGCATTCGTTTTACAGAGAACGCGACGCAGAACATTTGTCGACATTTCTCGCCGCTACGCGGAATAAATAGGATAAAATATATCGCTCGCGGGACAAATTATAAATCGCGCAATCTCACGTGTGTCGCAATCGAGCACACTTAGCCGCGCATACATCAACGTCAGTTAAACGAAGGCGGGGGAGCAACGAAGGGCTCCCTGAATCCGCGAGGGGTGACAAGTTCGGTTTCAACCACATGCTATAATTTGTGACTGATAATGTCACTCCTCCCCGGTGGAATCAACTTGTTAACCCGTCCCAGTCCCTCGACTGGATCATCCATACTAGAATTATGGTGCTGTATACTACGCCATAAACCTATTCCGCAAGAGAGCTCGCAAAGATTACTACGCATTCTCGTTAATGCAAAGTGAGCACGGTGAAGTTTCACCCAAGAGGTCTTGCCAACAAATACCTACCATCTGGAGCTTGCTTTCTCTTTCATAAAGAAATATCTCTTTTTACAATCTAAATCTTTAAATTTATTATTCTTTTAAGCATAATTTTTCGATTTTTAAATTACGTTTCTTCAAAATTTTTCCATTTTCAAAAATTATAAAAAATGTCAAATATAAAATCTTTAGAAATAAATGTTAATCGCGATATACGAAGAAATTTATATATATCTTTTGGACCCTTTTATCTTAAAGTGTATTACTGAATTAGTACATATTTGAATAGAGAAATATAGTATTTCTTACATAGCGGTATTTGCATTCCATATAACATGAAATTTCTAGTATACGGTGACATGTTTCGCGAACAGATCACCTAGGTAATTAGCAGCTGGGTTAATTCGTGTCGCAGTGCTTGTGCGCGTATTGAGGAATTAGCTTAAGGGATAGACCACGAATAATTGTTAGTTGAATTACAGTGCTATTCTACTCGACAAACTTTCAGAGGTCGGGCACACCAACTTTGGAAAGCTTTGGTTTCGTCGATGAATGCATTGTGTTTCTCGTCAAATGGAATAGTTGAATGTTTTATTCCTCGAATATAATACAAGCACATAAATACAGGATGAATCACTAAAGGTGTTACAGGCTAATTTTTTTGGAACTTAACGAAATATGAAATTCTTATTAGAAGCTGGAAAATAAGGATTTCATATCCCGTTCAGTTTCAGAAATATTAGCCTGTAATACCTTCAGTGATTCACCCTCTCTCTCTCTCTCTCTGNNNATAAAACATAAGAATCTAGCAGTAATGTAATTATGAGTGCAAGCTCGCGCGCACGTGACAAGAAGCCTTAAAACTCTGGAAAGTTACTTTCAGAAAATAACACTCCCGATAAATAATTAAAGTGCAAATTTGGACCGCAATGCAGCAATAAGATTGGTTTCAGAACAATTATTAATTCAAGATTTATTATTATATATATAATTTAGAATAAGTTTCTATATAGATAGATATATGTATGTTTTTTTCTATAGTTGGCTTCAGAAACAAAAAAGTTTCGAATATTTTCATTTGGTATTCACTTTTAATCTATTTACAGTTTACAGATTTTAACCGGTTAATTTTTTCATTTCTCTCGGTTATTATATTATATAAAAATGATGATTGAACAGATGTAACACGCGTTATAGAATAGAGAAATTCTATTCGATGGAAATCCCGGCCTAAACGATTACGAGTCTTGTAACTACACGCCATTACGGATGATGATACATTCTGAGCGAAGGAGGAAAATATCCGCTATTATCATACCGGAAAAAAACAGTGTTTACGATATAGAGGCGCGCATATTGAAGATCCCAGCCGAGGCATCTCTTTTCTCGCCGAAGATGGCCCGAGACTTGAAATTTCGGGCATCATAAAACGAAGTTCAAACGAATCGTGAATCGCGCTACAGAGGAGTATTCGTAAGTAATTGGCAGCTTCGTCGATTGCCATTAGTACGAGCGATTATACGTTTGGAGGAGTTAGGTGCACGAGGGATGATTGGAGCACATGTCCGTCCGACAGGAATATTACCATAACGACGACAATCGTCTCTAGCGAAGCAATTACCGCGCGCAAGTTATGGCCGCGTGATACGGTGGATGTACACGTGAGGTCGGACGGCCCGCACCTACTGGAGGTTATTGATCATCGATCGGGAGGTCAGCACGGCCGGGTGGCACGGCCGAATATCCGCAAGAACATCCTACACTACAGAAGGTTTATTACCCGAGGCGTTCGTTACGAAAATTAGATTGTACGTGTACGATCGAGGAGATAATCCAGCGTCGTCTATTGATCGACCTTTGTTCTCGGGGTTGCTCTCGGGGAGAAGGCTCTCCGGTTAAATTGATAAAATTAAACTGCGATCGTTGCTGAAGACGATTTCGAAATTCGTTTTAACTTGCGGAAGACTAAAATGCTCCGTCTATTTTTGTTTCTAAAGCTTAAGCTTCGCGCGATTCCAAAATCATTAATTCCTTGATATTTTCGCTAATCAAAATCGACGCCAAATTTCGCGGGAAGTAGAACTACTAGATGTATTTGCTTTCTGCTAATTCGGAGACATCTACTAAAGCACGAGCGCACGCGAGAAGATCGATATCTCAGGAGAGAATGCATCCGCACCTTCGAGGTAAACGGGGCGGCGCGTCGGATGTCCTATCTGTTAAACGTCTTTTCTCGGTCGACGTTGCCGACGTATAACCCCCTCAGCGTCTTTAATCTTAATCCTTCCGCGGCGCAAACAGGGGTAAGAGACGCTTATACATCCTGTTAAACCGCATTCAGGCGTCGGCGGTTAAGGCGGGCGGAATTATTGCCGCGAATTAGAGCTTCCCCGCGCCCGTAAACTTCTTCCGACGCCCCGTCAGCCGTCGACCCGGAAGGAAGGAAGGAAGGAACTTGCAGGCGAGGATAATAATGTTAATGCTGTAACGTGCAAGAGGTGATATACGTAGAATTAATACGTCGCGCGTATCGCACTTTTTGTCAACGCACTTGTGTCCCGTCGCGCGAAAGCGGCTAACGCGTGATTTGCGTTTTACAACGTTAAAAGCGACGTGAAATATAACACACGGGAGCCGCGCGTGTGAAGGGGAACGCAATGACAATAATGTCGCTGCAACATGTCACATAATTCGCCGACAGTGCCCGTTTCCTCTATTCGCGATACACCGCGCGTGATTTTCACATTATTTTTTATTTTTAATTTATGTATTTTACATTGTGTCTTTCACATCGAATGTATATTTTACTCCGCCCTGTCGAAACCCTTTGTTGTTCGTCGTGTGCTTGCTCTCATATATGTACAAAAATCACTCCCTCTTTTCGAGGGAATAAATCTGGCGCGTAAACTCGGATTCTTTGCCATCGATATAGAATACGTATAAACCGATGCGTTATCTCGCGGCTTCAAAGAACGGAAAAATGATAAATCAGAGCGAGCGGTCCGTTTGTATGTAATTTCGTTCGATGGCCAAGGGGTCGAGTATGTATCGTCGGTCCGTTTCCGACGCAATCCTGCGGTCCGGGGGTTAATATCGCCGTCCTTCTCCGCCAGACCCCTGGAGGAATTTCATGGGGCGCGCGAATCTAGCGCGCGTCGTCGCGCGCCATCGAGCACGAAGTAACGGAGACTCTCGGGACACGAGAAAACGGCGACGTATTAGGAAAGATGGACGCTCTCGGGGTCCGGAAGAGTCGCGATTCGTCTAACGGCGACGTATAAGGTCGTAACCGGCGTACGTACACCGGCGCTGGTGTGGGTATAAATCAAAATTGGCAGGTTTGGAATTGCGACGCGTCCGCGGAAGAGAAGGAGGACGGACGAAGGGTGGAAGGGGCGAGACGGAGGAAGGGAAGATTCGCGCGGTATGCGGGAAAGGAGAACAAGGAACGGGCGACGGTAGGCAGTAAATCTCGAGAGGATCGTCGAACGGTGCGAGAAAAGAGTGTCGAGGGAAGGCTGGGATGAAGAGAAGGGGGGAACGAGGAGTGCGAGGGTAGCTGAAGGTAGCAAGGACGACGAGATGGGGTAGAATGCCACGGTAAGTGCGGCACGTTGCGACTAAACCGAGAAATCGACGTCGGGGAAGAGGATGCAGGATTCGAGCGGAGGAGGATGATGGCGCGCGATGGTGGTGGTTTAAGTCGTATAACGTCTGAGGAAGATTTAGCATCATCGCTCGTCCTACATGTTTAATGCCGATGTGTTTTACGCTCCCCTCGGCGACGCGTCGCTTAGCCCGCTCATTTCCAATCCGGACGCAGATTGCGGAAAGGGAGAGGGAGAGAGAGAGAGAGAGAGAAAGAGAGAGAGAGTGAAAAAAAAGAGAACGAGGGGGCGGGAAAACGCCGTGTAAACGCAACTTTTATGCGTACGTAAACGCGGGACGAAATCTCTCCGGACTGGTTACAAATTTACGACGAAAGCAGAAACTTTTGCCTCTCTCGCATTGTTCTCCATTTGGTCGTTATTATTACTTTATCACGCTTCCGTTCTATACCTGGCATTATTACACGATGCATTAGATAATTGGTTTTAAACTTCGCGTTACGGAATACTCCCGTTAATTACATTTCTTCATCTCGTTGTATTGTTTCATAAACTTTTTCTACGAATATGAACGCTGTAACAAGAAAAGATGCCGCTTTCGTGATTCATTTATATTCTAATCCTCGGCTATTATTATTCTAAGTAGTATTTTTACATCTCTTTTCTTATTATTTTAGGTATCTTATAATACATCTCAAGTAAGAATAATACGACGTATTTCAACAGCAATTAATGTTTGCAATGGTAGATGAAAAGTACCATAACACCAAGTAAGTAACTACATTTTATTAGCTTTATTGCTGATCAGAAACCTATTCGTATATTTGTTACTTATTTATATATTCAGTCAGTTCATGTCGAGAATTTGAAATTAAAATCACTTTTTCTATTTTTTTGTTTTTGCGAATTACACAATCTAACTAGCGATAATAATATTGCATTATTTGACAAAAATATAGATTTCTAAATTTCTTTTTTGTTTTTATTTTTTCTATCATACTTTTTATAATTCTGTACTATTCCATGGCTAAATCGATTTTGGGGGGAGGGGGATCAATTTCTTAAACTTGATACGCTTTCAAGGAAGACTATTTTGTCCAATAAAATGCTACATCTCGGTTTTGATATCTTTTTTTCTGTATATATTTAAACTAATATTTGCAATGATAATTTCCACAACTCGCGGCGTTTATACGTGGAAAGATAAGTGTGTACTTTTCTCTCGAGTTACCGATTTCCGAAGAGAATCGCTCCATTCACGACAATTTCACGGAGAGCTTCGACGTCGTCGCGTATTTCCCGGCGAGGAGGAAGCGTTCGCATAGTCGTCGTCTGCGTTTTATGCGGAATTATTCGCGCTGGTACGCGCGAGCGACGAGAGCGGAGTGCAATCGGACGCACAAAGAAAACCCATTAAGATCGCGAAGCGAGCTTTCTATTAAAGCTTCCGACAGGAGCATTGAAATAAATCGAGCGTTAGACCGTGCCGAGAATTTTAACCGACGATGGAGAAGATTCCATCCCTCCGCTCCCTCGGAGATCGCTTAATTTTTCTCCGCGCAACACACAGGAAATGGCCGTTCTAACAACTATTTCCTGTGCGGCGCGGGTCCAAAATGCCGGCCGGGAGGACGACGGATCGCGTAATTTCCCCGAGCGCGATTTGGCTCTCAGCATCCGGGGGCCGTTCTTTACCGGTGATATCCGACCTGCCGGGCATCTGATCCCCGGGACACGCGAGTCAGAACTTAAATCTGGCAGGCAAATGGACGACGAGCATAAATCCCTGTACGTAGCGCACGTGCCGGAAATGCCGCGAATATATTCCGGGTCAGGAGCGTTTGTCGAGACGGTGAATGGGACTGGCGTACTTATAATTACCGCAGATAAGTCCGAAATATATAATTGGCTATTATGGCCGCGCTCAATTTGCCGGACAATTTATTTAGAAATTAAATTGCGAACCATTTAACAGTTAAGGAATTTCGAACCACATTCGGATTACTGGAAACCATTGGATTTTATTCTACTTAAACTATATGTATATATAATGTTAAAGAAAGAACGTCGTATTAATATAAGTGATCCTTTCCTCTCCCTCATGCTTGAAGAAAAAGGGCTTATAAAATTATTTATTTTCATAATTGCCCCTAATGTTTGACAATAAAAAAATTCGCGATGGATGACTCTTCGTCCAGTGCCGAGTTGGCTTGCGCGCGTATTGTTTTTAAAGATATTTTCAAAAGGAGATAATCTCTTTTAATACGTGC
>NW_021849398.1:3225594-3230784 GCF_003651465.1 Formica exsecta
CTCTTCCGAATCTCTTTAACCGGCGAAACTTCGGTAGTTGAGACACGTTAATGCTTGACAAGTAGATCCGCGTAATATCTAGAGGGAGCGTCTCGCGTTGTCCCGAAACCGCCCCGGGACATATTCCGCCACCTGGAAACGTATATATGCACGGACGAGCCGCGGAAGTGTACCGATGGTGCGGGTACAACACCAAAGCGTTGCTGTAATTCATTGAAATTACCTGAAGCACTCGACTCTACTCTACGCGACGCGGCGCGCAACGTAACAACAATAGTAAAGGAATGCATAATGGAAGGAAGCGACGCCCTGGGGCTGTAAGGTTGCCACTGCTATACCCGGGAGTGAATTTTAACGCACCCCGGGACCGGCGTGAAGGAAACGCGGGGGCATCGGGGAGGAGGGGGGGGGAGGAAGGGAGAAACGCAGAGGGAGAACGCAGCGGAAGGGTATCTTTGTGTCTCCCGCGTCCTGGAATCCGCGCAAAATTCGACGACGCGCGAATCCGCGAGAAAACACGACCACTGTCTTACATTCTCGGCTGGCTGGTGCGCCAGTGACGAAGTCTGAACGTGACAGGAATCGTCGTCGACGGGGGATAACGAGGGCTTTTACGCCGCGCGACGATACTCGGCCGCGTATGAATCTCGCGTTAATTACGGCGAATTTCGCGCCCGCGCCCGCGCGCGCGCGCGGCATGTCTTGGGGTGAATTGCCATCGCAATTTACCGTCCGTCCCGTCTTCAACGGCATATTCAGCTCCCGAAATCAAGAGGTGCCGTAGTACTCCTCGAGATGTTTAAAATATACTCTCCTGGGATACACATACTCTTTCACTCGTAAAGAACATTTTTCTTTCGCCTATAGTATATTACGTAAATCTCTTACATTTTTAAGAGGACAACGCGAAGCGCCTCATCTGACACTGCATTCCGTTGCATTCCGTTTCTCATATCTTTCAAGACGTGCAAGGTGGTTTCTGCTATGTCTGCTAGCGCACGATAAAACAGCGTATCACGAAAACGAAGATTTGTGTCATTTCCCAGCGAGGAGATAAGCCGCGCGCAAACCACTTTCGCGTTCCGAGTAGCACGTTACACGAATGTGCAGCCGCTAAGAGCATTGTTATTTTCCATTATATCGTGCCCGCGATATCTGAACAATCGTATCACCCGATAACATCACACTCTCGAGCGCGCAGTTAACTTCTTTTATTTTCTGTCTTTTTCTCTCCGCGCGGAGTTACTCTGTGTATCTACTGTAACTGACGTTTCACATATCGTGAGAAAAATCCGACGAGATCGGGATATGGATTCACCGACACGCGGTCGAATCGACATCCGGAGTTCACGCGCTCCCACGAAGCGCAAAGACAAGCGGAAAGCTCAGGATACATAGGCAAAGGAAAGGAGTCGAGAACGCGAGAAATTCTCCCAACTTTCAGCGGGGTCACCGTCAGCATCAGCCGTCTTTCGGCGCTGACTGGTCGGGGAAGCCAACTCGGGGGAAACTTGCTCGATTCGCCACCGACCGACATGCCTCAAGAAATCCCACGTGTTTTCTCTCAGCACCCGCGCTCGCTTTTATTCTCTCTCGGACAATCTTTCTCTCCTCTTCCGTCCTTTCTATCCCTTTTTCAACCGTTGCTCTTCGCGTTCCAACGTGCAACCCGCGTTTTCCCCGCGTTCCTTTTCCACTGCGCTTACGACGTAGCTTTTCCAGACCTCTTCAAACTATGTGGACCTTTGAAACCGGAGATACCAACGGATTGTCAAAGTTTTATGTAGACACTGGATATTTAAAGTAATCGTGATGGACGTATTTCGTCTTTTGATCGCCTAGTTTGATTTTTCGATATAATGCGGGTATTTCTGCCGGAAACGGGCTATTACTAGCCAACGAGATTGACGCTTTAATAACCTCGGTCGCGTCGGAGAGTTCGTAGCGTCGATTTCATTTCGACGAATGAGAACAGACGAAATATCCGAGAAGATGATAATAATAATAATAGTCTTGAAACTGACAGCGCAGCGTTGAAATTCAATAGAAAAGTTGTAGCTGCATTTCTAAACTCGATAGAGGATGGCAGACCAAAAAATAATTTATCCCAAAGCTATTTCGAAACTAGCTCCAAACTTGATTCGCGAATCACTTCGTAGCATGCTCCTTCATTTAGCGCTTATTATGCGTGCTAATATTGGAACAATTAAATGTTCGAAAATAAATGATAAAATTAGAAATGCAATAAAAAAGGTGTTTTTTGAATATAAAATTAACTGCTTATTAAATTAGACAAATTACGAAAGTACAATAAATCTAAAAGGAGGTAAAAGAGTATGGTCATACGCAAATATCGAAATTCTATTCGTCTAATAATTTTATATTTTCTCATCTCTTATTAGATTTATTGTAAAATATTTTTCAATTTAAAAGCAAAAATTTAAAGAAAAAAAATTTATAACGGTATCCGTATTTCAGTATCATTATTTCGAATTTCTACTTGATAACGCTATTCAAGCGAAGCTTAGACTGGTGTGTGCTTGTCACATAAAAAGAAAAGGGAGAAAATCCGCAAATACGCGGCTAAAATAACCCATTTTCTACGCGCGGCCTCGCAAGAGACACCATTGTTTCCGCTCGTCGGCTTGATCACAACGTATGGTCCACCATACTGCCCTCCCGTGATGCGCATTCCGAAAACGAACGTGCGAAAATGCGTTTACATAACTTCACGCTCACGCGACGGACTTTGCCACGGAAGTGCAAACTACGTTTTACGACGGACGTAGTCACGAGGAAGTACTTCGCGCGAAAGTAACGGGAGAAAAGTTCTCGCTCTCGGAGCGAGATAAAGGTAATGAGCCCTCATGTCGCGCGCGCTGATTTCAAGAGGGGAATCAATTATGGAGACGTGCCAGAAGTCAGTCGCGCACGTTCCCCGAATGTGATGCGACACGTGACTTTGGTATACTTGCCCTGCTACACACCCTGAAACGAACTGTGTAACTTTTGCCACGTCGTCGGTTCCGCGAGTTGGCAAAATCATTATCGATACACTTGGAAAGTTCCGGTCTCGCGATTCCGGTACTCTCCGAAAGAGCGATCTTTTTTTCCTCAGCGATAAATCGACCAACGTATCGATCATTTTCAGCTGCTGCTTTCGATTTTAATAACCGGCTTCGGAAGACTTTCGAGAGGCTTGTTGCGTGTTCCCGTAGCGCAGAGAAGTTGCGCGATTAGGAAACTGCTTAAGGACTCGTTACTTTCAATGATGTTTCTTCTCGTTTTCCGGTACTGTTATTATAGTCGTTGACGACTACAACATCTACACTGACGTAACAACGACTTGGGAACGAGCCGTCGCGATGCCGAAGCCAATGGCGAGCCAAAGGAATGGTACCGGCTTTATTGCCGGCAAGTTTTACGAAACTTCCCGCGAACATAGCGGAGAGGAACGGAGAAAATGTATTAACTTAGTCTCGAGAGAACGGACAAACGCGAAGATTGTACTCACTTTTAATTAACAGAATCCTTCTTTATTGCGTCGTGCCGCTGGAAGTACTATATTTCTTTTTCCCTCCCTTTTCGTTTTATGGATATATAATATATACAAATGAAATAAAAATCGCAAATATACCAACGGAGGAATCGTCAAAGGACTAACCAATTAGATATAAAATAAAAAATATGTGAATGTTAAAATTAAATCCCTTTCTCAAATATCAAATATATGTATGCAAAAGAGAGCCTCTAAAAGATATTCTCGCACATATAATAATATTATACGCGTATTTATATTTCAAAACGTGTACGAGATTAGTGCACAAATAAAAGACCGAAAATATTTTTATTAAAATTAATTTAAATTTTATTTTTGGGATTATAAGCTTAAACAGTTAAGTCTTTATTAAGAGCCTTTATTAGTTTATTTTAAACATTTAATTTAATTTTCTTATTGCAAATTGTGATTCAACGTAATTAACACTTTGACGTAAAATGGTATGTGAACTGGCATTAAATAATGAATTTATAAATAGCATATTAAAATATAAAAAAAGATGAGAAATATACGCCGTAGCTGAAATTTGAAATCATTTGCGGTTTATGGTCTTTTATTAATCTCGATATTGCGTGTCATTTTTCATACATGAATAATCAAAGAGTATCAGATATTCTTAAATATGATAAATCGCGTGTATTTTATCAAATTGGTTGTAAATATTTAATAAGAAAAATAGAGTCAAGCGCGCAAGACATAGATATACGTTCAACTAAAACACTGTATGTCACGCAAGATCTAACTATCGTTTTTACAAGAGATTTGTAGTTACAGATAACACTTTATTAATATTAGTTTTAAGTCAGCAACATCTGTAGTTGGGGCGAATGTCCAATAAACATTGGTAAGTATTTAAAGGGAACTACATAAATCCACGTGGTTATAATGGCTTTTCGATAAAGCCCGGTAAAGGTTGCTCCAAGTTCCATAAATCACGATATTTCCCACGATACAATGCTCTCTCTCTCTCTCTCTCTCTCTCTCTCTCTCTCTCTCTCTTTCTTTCTTTCTCTCTATCTCGGTAAAAAGTAAACAGTGCACTCGGCATGCTCCCGTTTTTCCTCCCTGACCATAGGCGTGATAACTCGCACGAACATTGCGTTTTGAATATAAAACGCCCGGTAATGAAGTGCACAGTCTTATTAGACCGTCTTTCTCTTTCTCTCTTTCTCTCTCTCTCTCTCTCTCTCTCTCTCTCTCTCCTTCTCTGCGTCGCACAATGAGATTTCGTTTTTGCAGTGTGACAAGCGCTCGCATAAGAAATACGTTGAAATGCACTCACGATAATGTGACTGCATCTCACTTTATACTCGCCTATTGTGCTTCCGCTTATCTTTCATGGGTGAGATCTTAGCGAGGGGATGATTTATCGCTTTATTCGTCGGGGCGCCGCGAAAATGGCGACGGATCGACGAACGTCGGCGGATGAATGTATCGGCATAATCACGAGGGGTTTCAAGGCAAAAGACGGGTACGTACTCTCACGGCTTCTCATTAACAACCCTTATTTCATTAGGCTCCCTCTTCTTGCCTTGTATCTATCCGGCTGTACCGACGCTACCATCTCTGTGCTCCCTCCTTTCTTCTCCTTTTACACTTCCTTGGCCCCACCTGCTCCCCCTCGCTCTTCC
>NW_021849398.1:3231083-3233436 GCF_003651465.1 Formica exsecta
GCCTGAGCTATCCAGCATTTTCACGGGGCGAAGAACGTCTGATTTATTTCCTGTCGGCGGCCGAGTAATTTCACCCGTTTGTCTCGCTAATTATTTGCCGCCGTGACGCGTATAAATAAAATCGGCTATCATTGCCCACGAAGATGAACAAACTGTCAAGTGTCCTGAAAAATAGCCTTGGATGTAAGTAAGAAGTCGACTCTCGTTTTTTTTTTTTTTTTTTTCATCAACTTCCATTATCGTTAAGTGATGTTAGTTTAGATTGCGTATAACGAGATTTTTACATAAAAGATATTACTATGTTAAATAACATAAAATACAACCTATCCTGTAATATATTTTACTATATATCTCAAATTAATGTTCGTATAATTCAAAAATAAGTAAGTTAATATTAAACTATATGTTTGGAAAATCTTTATTTCTTCAGTGAATGCATCTAAACTCAAAGGAAAACTTTTTCTTGCGTCTTTTTCTTTGGATTTAATTTATTTGTTAGTTAACTCGTTTTTATTTTTTACAATATAAATAAAGTTGGAATTTTAAAACTTTATCACGTAAAAAAATTAATTAATATTATATTAATATTATGATATTAAACTATTTCGAAAATATTTATTCATTCAGTGAGCTTCCCTAAACTCAAATTAAAAACTTCTCCTTTTTCTTTCAATTTAATTTGTTATTAATATAAATATAAGAGTCAAGTGTCCTTAAAATTTTATTGTATGTTTCGTGACATCTTTATATGTTTCGAAAAGAAGGCGCATAGAGGAATACGAGTATAAACTCCAAACAACCTATATTCGCGCGAAAAAGCACTCGATATAAAAGGACGTCGATCTCACTCCCATCGATTCAGGCGCCTTCATAATATATGCATTGAATGCGCGTGTCTGTCAGAGATTTTTCGTACGTCGGAAGCGGGCGCGCGATTCATCGATAAATGTTTCGCACGTTGAAAAGAGGAATATTACGCCGAGACAGTGGTGTTTCCCGGGGACCGCTCTCTTGTTCGCTCCAATTCCCCGTGATTTTCCGAGATTTTCACCGTGGAAGTATTCCACTAACCCCGAAGCTGTTATCGCCCTTATTTACATCTTTTAGAATCCGACCTATATGCACAATACCTGCCGTCCGCTCGCGGCTCTCCATCGTTATTCTTCATCTACATATCTTTCATCTCGAGGCTATGCCATTTCGAGCGTCTCCTTCCGTAATGTCAAAAGGATCTGGATGCCGATAGCGCGCGGAGAGAGAGAGAAAAAAATGGGAATTAAAAGGCTTTGTGGGGAAAAGTTCGTATATACGTAATCCTTACGGTTGGGGTGACTAACTGAATGGCGTATTCATAAACCCGATATTTTCTACCCAAATGCGTGAAATGTTTCACGAAGCAAAAGTTTGAGCATTTTTTTTTCATTATTTTCTTTGCGAACGTAGAATGAAGACAGCCAAGGAAGGCTTTTGCTCGATGCTACGAGGATCGATAAATCCCAGACCTGAACTGAACTGAACTAATGTATCGGAAAAAGTTACGTTAACCGTATTATCTTACGTAATTTAGTTTCGCCCAAAAGTAGTAGTTTTTTTTTTTTCTTCTCGATAAAGATATGTATACGGATACTTGCTCCACATCTCAACATTCCGCCGAGGCATGCGTTTTCTTCGGCAAACGTTCGAACTACGGCATAGATATCTTAATTATGCATCCTTTTAATTCCTTATTCTCTCCTTTCATCCAGTTATCTTGCTTAACGAAGGTGCCAGACGCCCTTTCTTCATCGCGAAACAAAGGGAGAGAGTCCCTTCTAATTGAGTCCCACTATCGTTTCGTCGTATGAAATTGGTCGTCGGGGAATCAGCGCGGTTATATCGCGATGACAGGGTAAAAGAGGACGAATCGGTATTGAACAAAAACAAAGTTGAAACGTTGTCGGACAGAATTTACACGAGCCGCTTAATTAGCCGCTTAATTGACGGGAGAGTTCTGACCAAAGAGATTATGTGACCTGAATCATTAATATAATTATGCCATATTCAAAGTTAACGATCTGCCTTTATCACCGTTGTACTCTAGATCGATGTCTCCCAATTTAATCTGACCATGAAAGCCTTTGAAACACTTGATAAAGGGAAAATTGCAGTGTCCCTAATTGCATGTTTTTTGCAAATACGCAGGATTGAATAAATAGATTAGAAAGAGAAGTCAAAGTTTGTTACATGTAAATCTCAAATTATTGTTTTATATCTATATTTGCGATAATTATTTTTGTGTAGATATATTTATATCAAATTTATTTTATTATAAATACTATTTTATAATATAATTTTATAGAATTATAGAGTTTAA
>NW_021849398.1:3233836-3245449 GCF_003651465.1 Formica exsecta
ACAATAATTTAATAATTTTTATTGAAGTTTCTATTTTCTATCAATATTATATAAAAAAGATAAAATATTATGAAATTATATTTATAATATTATAATTAACGTTAAATATATATTATATAATATTTCTCGGCTTGCGCCCTAAATTTTTCGTTTTTTTTATATTTGATTAACCTTTAATTTACCGATGATTTTCAAATTAAAAATGTGCAGTAATACACGAATCGCAAAATCGCGTGATTTAAATAACGAAAAGCCCTGATACATCAACCGCTAATTAATAATTAATTTGAAATTCAAGATAAATTCAATAAGTCTATTGAAACTAATTACCGTATATTTAATTTGGAATCACAAAAATATTGTACAAAGTGCGTTAATATTTCGTGGTGATGACAGATATTATTAACTGTTATACGATGTTTGGCTCTCATAGTATGCGTAACACGCTATTGTTTACATACGACTACTTTGTTATTATTCGAGCAGCGAGACGCGGGCGAGTAGGTAGCGGCATGAATCGCTTCGTGTGTCGCAGTATCTCTCGAGACACAATCGCGGCAAGTATTAGAATATGTTAAACGCGATTATTTTCTATAGTATTATTTCAATTATCTATCCGCGCGATTAACTATCGCATTTTAACCAACTCGTATCGCGTGATATTAGAATGAAGTAGTCGATATATTTTTGATTATCAATAAAACTATTTTAACTAAATATTTTGATATTTACGTAATATAATAAAGTACATAATTAACATCGGGAGTGTGCAAAATGTCGCGCAATTGTCGTGTATCGATTAGTGCGCAAGTGATCGTAATTAATTGCGATTTCGCGACTGAATAATGTGTGAGTGCCATAAAGAAGCAACAAAAGATGAACAAGAGAGGAGAAAGAGAGCTGGGGAGGCATCGGACGATAGCGGAACAACTGTGAAGAGTGAGTAAAATTTATAACTTCCATTATTTAATTTGTTATTTGTGTGTGAAATTAATACTAGATATTTATCATGTAATGAATTTATCATAATTTAAAGCTACGATTTTTATCATGGTTTAAAATTACGATTGCACGGAGTTCATTTCATAAAATTGTCGCCGCTATTGACGCAATCTGTTATATTTTTTACGTCAATATTATATTATATTATATTGTGCAAATATTACTTGTAAGCACATATAATGTCGAGCGTATAATGGCTATACTGGATATTTAAAATTTTTTGAAATATTAATTATATATTCTGGACGCTGCTATATATATATAATATAAATACATTTTGGATTTTATAAATCAATGTCACAAGTATACTACAACTTTGCCGTTATATCGTACCGATGAGTATTAAATTATTTTTTATTTTGATCTCTCGAGAGATTTATTAAATCTCTCATTCTATTTAATTACCTCGATAAGATTTTCGCAAAATTAGATATCAGTTTCAAAACGTCACATACATTAAATAAAATCACTTTAGCTGATATAATTAAGATCCGTTCACCACTTTTGCGTGACACAATAATTAGACCCGCGGTAGTGGCGGCAAGTGTAACGTTGCGATATCAATTATCGTCTATTATTCCGGTTTGGTTCAGTAATAAGCATCGATCATATTCGTACGTTGGCAAAATATATACGGCTCGTCGTATAATCTATCATTTAGCTCGCCGAGGTAAATGTGTTCCTTTTGTTGCGGTCGCACACACGACCGCAGTGCCGAAAGTTGTGTATTTCTATTATAACACCTCAGAAAAAGAGAGAGAGAGAGAGAGAGAGAAGGGGCGGAAGACAGAAAGAGGCGATAAATCGCATTGTGTCCCCATTCGCAATAACTTCATTAAAACGACATTTAATATTGTTGCTGCTCGATATATATTTATTAGAATTCGCGTAATCTATTTATTACTTTGTTACTAACTTTACGGCGTTTTAAGGAAAAAGGGATTTTTTATTTTCCATTCGCGATACTTTTGTATTAGAATACTGTGAGTAAAAATCGCAACGTTAAACTTCATCACGGCAAGAAAAATTCTAAAAGTTAAATAATTCTTTTTTCCCCGCTTTCTTGTACCTTCTAGATATATTTTTTTATTTAAAACGTGAAGATTCAAAGAGACTTTTTAATGTCTCGTGTAATTTCGAAACGATTCTCGCTAGTTATGTTTTTTAGCGAATACACGATAACACGTTCCTCTCGATCTTTAATGAAGATGAGACTGTCACCAAACGCGAATTTTATTGAATCGTGTGCAGAGGGAGAATCCCCCCTCGCACGTTATGTTCTTTTGACTTTATGCATTTGCGTCTTATCTCTAATCGAGTCATTGAAACGTCCGTGTCCTCGCGTGCTAATGCGGTTGAATCGCGTATACGTTTCCGGTTCTCAAGATCGTGTGCATACTCGTCGTTCTACCGTCTGACTACGAAAGGGTGTTTCTACTTGCTTCTACTCGTTCTATACATTTTCGCTTTATCGAAGCTAAAACGCGGAACGCGAGAGGACGACGCAATCGTTACGGCTGCAAAATCACGAAAAGCTTTGCTCGTGTTCGTTTCTCTCGATATGCGCGAGACTACTCCGACTATTTGCATGCATGGCTGTATACATAAATCCGCCGCAAAATGAGTTTAACGATACGGATACAAAGCGCAACTATAAATGCCTAAGGAATGCAAAGTAAATTCCACTGCTTAAACAGTCAGATTACTACGGCTTATTTTAAGATTATTTTGTGTGTGCGATCAATTTTGAAAAATATCTTTAAGCGTGATTAATGCTGCTACTAATGCAACAAATCTCTAAATCAGACGACAAATGTAGACAGATTGCAATAGAAAATTAATTCACAATTTTCGTGTGATATAATAATATTTATATATCTATGTTGCTATGCTACTATTGCTACTACTTATTGTGTTACTTATATGTATTTCCTGACGAGATTTTTAATCAAGCGATCAAATATTGATCGAACACTTGCCGCGTATTATCAAAAATTACAGCTTACTTTTATCGTTTATCAATATCTTTGGTTTTTATTGAAAATATCAATATTTCAATATTTTCGATGTTCATTTAATCTTTCTCTCAATCGCGATAAAACAAACATACTATAAATACAGATATTATATAGATATATAAGTATTATATTTACAGAATAAATCTCTCTCATTAAATCATAAAAATTGTTTAAAATAAAAAATACATAAGCAATGTTCACAGTTCATAAAAAAATGTACCTTTTACATTAGAAACTATAATTAAAAAATAACACTTGAAAAGAAAAAAAGAAACAGAGAGAGAGAGAAAAGAGAAAGGGAGAAATAGCACCAAGAGAAATATTCCTTGGAAAGTTATAATGACAAGCGTATCTACATATCTGCAAGTCACTCGAAACTTTTGAACATCGAGTGTCCGCCGTCGTTCTTGACGTCTTCGTAACGGAAGAAACGAGCTACAATTTACGGTGGAACGAACGGCGGTTGCAGCCAAGAAGTTCCTCGATAACGATTTTCCCGGGACAGCCAGTTGGTCCCCGCCTTTTCCTCTGTCGGGAACGGCCCGTTCCCGTCCCTCTAAATTAAAGACGGTTTGATTTTTGAATCAGGCGCGCGCGGGTAGCCTAGGATACGGGAGTTTTACGTTTCTTCCTTCGGAAGTAGTTATTCCGCCGATAGCTCAATAAAGTCCGCCCGAGTTCTCCTCCAGGGGAGATCTGATTCCAACTTTTGCGCATAAAGAAAACTTTGGGCGCGCAGTCTTTAAATGATTATATTTTATAATCTCTAACACATTTTCGGATCCGTGTGATTTCCGCGCGATCAAAAATTCGCCTTCTAGTTTTCTGCAACGCAGACAGATGCGATGTGGAGATTATAAATTTTATATTTTCTATCATTTAAAGTATACTACTTTCATCGTTCCGCGCGCGCACATCGATTATTATTCGAGTTATCGTAAACACATTACTGTAACTAAATCTTGTACAAAAAGAATGCAAACTACCATTCTTACAGTTTGCAGTGTGTTACAAAGCATAAACGTAGTTTATGCTTATGGCGCAAAATCTCTCTTACATTAACAAGTTTATGTATTCATGTCGTTTTATCGATATTCTACTAATACGTGTCGCAAAAGAAGTGGGAGGAGGTAATAGTACTTAATAATAGTTTCCAAGCCAATGCTTTAATGTAGTGTCCCCGAAATGTTCGGGAACGACATATTCGTGGAAAATATTTGCAGTACAACATTGATATTGCGAAACATGTAAAAGTTACAGGATACTGAACTTATTTTTACAAACAGTAAAGATGTCATATACATAGTCGTCAAATTTATTTTACGGTAAAACTGTTTACATAAAACTGCTTTCATACAAAAATGCAGAGATAACAATGAAAAACTGTATATATATATATATATCTTTCTTTGTCGATAGAATAAGCTGCAAGTCCGGTTTTTCAATTTTATCGCCAGCGCGCTAAAAATAATTTAAAACTAAAAAATCTTTGTTTCTTTTGTAAATTCCTATCTCTCTGCAAATATTTAAAACATACACATACAATGTTCTACATATGCACACACATACATACAGGGTATTATATAAAATATATTTACGAGACATATATTTTTTTTCGTAGAATTATCTCTGTCCACTCTCACAAGAGATATCTAATATATTTATATTTTCATCGCTTTGTGACAGTCTCACTCGAAAAGCTCCTTGTCGCGTGAATAATTTTTCATGTGCATATATTCTGTCAAGTACAAATTATGATTGACAATTTAACACTACATTCATTAAAACGTCGCATAAACATCTCTGAATCTTATTTGACATTTCGCGTTATGTTATTTGGTATTTTTTGCTTAATTAATTTATAAAATGCATTCTTGTGAATATATACAATTGCAAAATAAATTATATTACGTGTCAAGTTTTTTTTTTGCGCATATCGGACGTATATATTTTCTATTTATAAGCAGTTAACGATCTAGAAACCATGCGTGCAAAAATGTTCATGACGATTTTGTTACCGTAAGAAAAATCTTGTTCATAGTTCCATTATGCTCTTAACGAGACGCTTTTAACTAGCAACTTAACTTATATGTTTTGCCATAACGTTAAACCGGCAAAAAGCAGTAAATGCAAAGAAAGAAAAAATACGAACACAGACTTGCGCAAATAATTAACATTTCACGGCGGACATTATATCGATTTTCGACTATACATAACACGGTAGTAAAGAACCTTATTCCAAATCATTTCGATGCTATTTGATTAAGTATTGAGAACCCGTCCGCGTAACCTCTGGTTGAAACAAATACGTCGTACCGAAAAGCCCCGTTCACGTCAGCATCCTGAAATTTTGACGAGAACGCGTCATGAAGCCACTGCCGAAAAGTCGCCGGAAAAATCACGCTCTCTGCAAAACGGTAGCCGAGCGAGAACACACTTTAAGCGGTGACAGGAAGGAAGCCCGAAAAGAGAGAGAAAGAAGGGTCATAGTGTCTTGGACGTGCAATTTTTCAGAAGCGTCGCACACACCAACGATAGCAATGAGGGAGATAAACACCAGAGAGAAGAAAAGAGAGGAAGAAAGAGAGAGAAACAGAGCCGGAGAGGGTAGAAACGGTGGTCGTAACAGTAATATCGCGATACGAAAGAGAAGCTGCTAGTATACCTCGCCCTCGCCATCTCGCTTCCCTTTCCTCTACGAGGGTATAACAAGAAAATAATAGAAACGAGCGGCGCGCGTCTGTATAAACCAAGAGTAATGTGGGCTTCGCGCGGCTAGGGATACACGGATTACGACAGGCTTCCTTTTAGCGCGGGGGATTCATGCGGGGATCACCCTTTTCTTATCTCGCGGGCGACAACGATATCCCCCACCCACCCGGTTTTGGCGTATCTCGTTGACCTAAATGCGCGCGCGTTTAATACTTCCGTCTCGTATGACAGAACATTAACGCAAGAAAAAATTGTCACAGTATTTACATTAGTCTCATGCAAGTCCCATCGCCCATATCGGTTGCAATATGTAAAACGTACTCTTTTTTTCTCTTCGTTTCGTAAAATTAACAACGATTTTTGTCTGATAATCTCCGCATCGAGATGTGTACATATATGTATAAATATTGCGTATTTTATTTGCGTAGCGTTGCGTAAGCTAAAAGAAAAATGAGACAAGAAAGACTTGAGCGATGTTTTTATTCGTCCGACATATCGTATAATATCGTATCGTATAATAACCGAGCTTCGAACGAAAAATTACATATGCGAATGTATGTGATGAAACACTCGCGCACGATGTGGTATTTAATAAAATGGGAAAAGTTCGGGGAAAGGGGAAGAAAAGTAAAAAATACTGTTTTAATTAAAATTATAATCTAATGAACATAATTAAAGCAAAAGCATACGAGGGAAAACGTGCAATGCCGCGCGCAGCATACCAGAATTGAGAGAATTAATTAAAACACCGTTTGGGGAAAAACGTCAATTTTCACCCACAGAGTTAATGCAAGCGGAGAGAATTTCAAACAGGATCGAACAGTTATTATTCGAGATCTTTGGAGCGCGCTAAGCGAATCAATCGCGTTATGTCACATCTTTCGCTAATCGCAATCTTCTTCGTTCCCATTAATCTTTTGCGTTTTGTGACCTTTTGTCGACAACAAAGATCTCTTCCACGAGCTTTCTGCGACATCTTGCATTTTTGACCTACTGCTCTGATTTAAGCGGAGCACACAGATATAATTTCTCGCGGTCAAGGCTTAAGAGACGAAGACTCGAGCTGAACGTATTTCGGTCCGATTGCCGGCAGCTTTGTTATAAAAGACTTTGTACGAGAGGCGAAGAGAAACTGCTGGCGTAGACGAAGAGCGGGAAGATGAGGGAGAGGAGAGCGGATGGAAGTAAAGCGAGCGAACGGCAGCGAAAGCGAAGTACGTGAGAAGATTCGAGAGAAACCGTGATATCGCCGTCGACCGCTGGCGCGAATAGCGCGTACCTGGACCGGCAACATCGCTGACGGAAAAGCAAGAGTGAAGGATAGCGCTTGCATTAAAATTACCGTGCCGTTTCCGCGGTAGCGGACAATACTTTTCCCGAGCGGTGCCTTTTATCGTCCGCGTGTTTCCAGCGAGAAAGAAGATAGAAGCGAGAATTGAACGCATCGACGTGCGCGGGCGAGAGAGGCGGAAAATCGGCTACCGAGCTGGCGCGAGCGAGGAGGATGAGAGCGAAATAAGGGAGACGGGAGTACGAGTGTGCATTCGTCCCTGATCGAGAGAAAAGCAGCGACTCTGTGAGAAAAAAAAAGAGAAACGCGAGAGAAAGAGAGAGAGAGAAAAGTCGATGGGAAGAGACAGATAAAAAAGAGTACGCGGCGAATGTGGATAAATGGCCAAATGACCATGGAGGCTTAACTCGCGCACCCTTTCCGCGTCGAGGGCCGTAAACGCCGATATTTAGGGGATGTTTTTGCCGTGTACATTGTGCGGTCGAGAATGGGAAATGGAGACGGACGGCGGCATTTTTTTCCCCGCGGTATTTTTCGCGCGCGCTTTCCACCGTGAGAAGAGAGAGAGAGAGAGAGAGAGAGAGAGAGAGAGAGAGAGAGAGAGAGAGAAAGGGAGAAGAAAAGAGAACGAGAGAAAGAGAGAGAAAGAGAGAGTGAGAGGTCTCTACTTAAGTACGGCTTTTACCTCGTAGTACTCCTCCTCGAACATAAGCATGGTTGCTCTTCTTTCCTGATTTTCCCCGAAGGTGAAAAGCAGCATGCAACCACTTTTCCCTGGATAACGATTACATGTCTCGAAACGCTAATTTCTAATCGTAATATACATTACCAGCCCAATAATGTGTTATGATATCGAATAGGATTATCGATCTTTCAGTTTGTTATTCTTGCGAATGAAAATTATTAATTTTCACGAAATTTATAATATCTGCCATGGTTTCTCAAAATTATTCAAGAAAATTAATCAAAGCTTTTACAGAAATATACACGTAAATTATCCGTATTCTTCTGATTATTTTTACGCGTTATTTAATATCTTTTTAATTTTTACTTCTGGAAAAAAAATTTTTGCCGTGTACATTGTGCGGTCGAGAATGGGAAATGGAGACGGACGGCGGCATTTTTTTCCCCGCGGTATTTTTCGCGCGCGCTTTCCACCGTGAGAAGAGAGAGAGAGAGAGAGAGAGAGAGAGAGAGAGAGAGAGAGAGAGAGAGAAACGGAGAAGAGAGATGAGAGGGATGGGAAAAAGATTATAATGGCACGACGCGCCGTGATCCATCCGCGGTTAACGGTCGTATATATCGGGATATACCCGCGTAATTATTAATGAAGAACAACGATGACGCGTGCGCGCGCACGGAACGATAAAACTTTCGACCTTACATCGTAGAACGGATTTACGTCCCGCCGGGCCGGCGGTGATTGTAAATCGCCGGACCCTGCGTAATTGTTCACGAGAGCGGCTCGTTCCGCCAGGACGAACCGCCGCGTTTGCCGCTCTTTAAACTCCAGAAGCGTGTAATAATTTTATACGTCGTATATATAACGCTCTTTCCCATCGTCATTGTTATGCTCTTTGCATTTTTTTCTTTTTAGGTATTACGTTAAGAATGTGACAGAAGTACGAAGTATAATTTCCTCCCGGAACACATTCTTATTCTTGTCGCACGATCGTGTGTGAAAGCAGCGTAAAAGCTTCCGAATATGATCGTTTTCCACATTTTCTGTAAAACGTCAAAATTTCATTCAGTAAAAAAAAAATATATATATATATATCGCTGCTTTATATCGCAGACTCAAGTGACATTCAAATCGCGCGATCTAATGGAAGAGCGATATTATTCCCTTTCGGTTGCTCCGTTCACGTTCCGTACGCACACGGCGGATTTATTAAAGTCTTCAAAGAGGCGGGAAATACGATGTATACCGGCGCACGGAGTCAATTACCGCAAATTAAACTTTCAGTTTGGCTTTTCATTCAATCCAGCGCCATACACGCTCCTCTCTATCGGCCTTCGAATTCGCTTAAGTACCATTCGAGTATCTGAGTATAAAGGACTGCGGTTTGTAGGAAACTTTCAGCACACTTATGGTTAACAGATTGAGATACTCGTGTAATTTCTTCGCGACTTAAAGGCTTTTATCTTCGTATTATAGATAATCGACTGAATAATATCATGTTAAGACGTTATCTCTCTATGAAAATAATTATAAATAATCTATATCTGCTTCAGTCATGTATGTACAATATTCTTTTATCAGTGAATTATTCAATAATGAGAGATGTGATAAAAACGATACGGTGAAATGATTTACGTTGCATTTAATTTTGGAGCAAAGAGATTGTTGGCAAATTAATTTAGTTGCAATGACAGTTGGTCATTCTAATCATTTTCAAAGTGCATTCCGCATTCTGCAAGAGTGCAATATATGTATGCATGCAAAAGCTGTCTGTGTACTTTATATGTCAGAAGTAAAGAGATATACATAGTATACAAATATTTGCTTCGAGAGCTACCTGCTTTGCAAATTACAGAAGGAAGTGCGTCAGTCAAATGCAGCTTGCATTTAATCGCGACTTCAGTGCACTCTCGGTCACATAATTGATCCCATGAATAATTCCAGAATGAAATGTTGCTGAATCCGCTTGCGACTGGGGGGACGAAGAGAGAAGTATGCGCGGTGAAGTGATGTCGAATCGAAATTAATTATGATAAAAACGCAACTGAGACGATCCGGGACATAAAAAGAACTGGAGAAATAAACGGAGAGAAAAACAATATTCCAGTTAGCGTTGAAGTAATATACGTGCTATGACGAACAAAAGTTCGAATATAAGACGACGTATATTTTCAAGATACTTTTGGTACAGAATAAATTTTCTCGCAGTCAAATTCATAAAAAATTTCTTGAGTCCCTTATTTTAACGAGCATTCGTACTCTCAATATTATCGAAAAAGTTTATTCTCGCAACGCGGAAATTTCAGTGTGTGTGTGTGTGTACGTATGTGTGCAATACAGTTCGTCTAATTAACCCATTTCGATTACCTAACCACTACCGTAACCGCCATCTCAATTCACCGCAAGGACAATGTGCCAGACCGGAAGCGCGTTAGAGGAAATCCCACGCATTCTCTCAGAAGGGAACGTCTTGTTTTCTCTTGGATAGCACTCACTTCCAGAGCGAAGTAGATTGGAGAAGGTGAACCGCCGGCACTACTATCGCCAATGAGAGGCGACCATCATTGGCGTAGTAAGATGATCAACGAATCCTTTTGCAAATTTTTGTTACAAATTCTGACTCCTCTCTTCCCTCCTCGTTTAATTTATTTTCATTTTGTGCTAAAAAAATGCATTCAGTATTTTAAATAAATTAAAGAGGTATATGATTGAGCGTCCTCTGTCAGAGATATGACGTCACATTTAATTGTGTTGGCATTGCAATCGTGAAAGAACATCTGCTATCGCGAAATGTTGATTGTTACAAAATTCGAGGGAGCCTAATAATTGTGACGCGATGTTTAATGAGCGCTCGTGAAAGTATAAGAAATGCGAAGGGGGAAAGTATGAAAAACCGCGATTCACATCGCGATGATGATGAGAGGCTACGCCTCTGTCGACCGTGCACGTAGCAACGCGGGAAAGTACCGCGCGACTGCGGCAGTCTGCCGAATGAGAGTATATATCCCTTCCCGTATCTGCTCGACAAAGTACACACACGCGGCAAAGTCCCGGGCTAGAGAGTCGTGGCTGGCTTAAAGCTTCCGGAGCCGAGCTTTCTCTCCTTCTACCGTACCTCCCCCGCACGCTCGATTCCCCGGCGATGCAACCTGGTGCCCGCAGCATCCTTGTTTCACGACTCTTCTGTTTTCCTCTCTCGTTCTCTCTCTCTCGTCTGCGCTTTGACCTTCTCCAACCACCGTACAAGTGTGCGCAATGCTCGCGTGCATGTGCACCCCATGTGTGAAAATACGGTCGTATATCGAAGCCAAGGCGCAGCGAAGAACATATCGCGAGGTTTGACAGAGCATAAAGCGTGTTTATGCAATATTATAAGCTGACTATACGGCGTACATGCGCCGTATTGTTTCGGCAATTACATATGCCTCGTCGCTCCGAGATGCTTTAACAAAGATGTAGTCAAAGTGTTTACGCTCAACATGTTAGCTCCGTAATGATACCTCGTCGTCGAAATGGCCATCAGTTTGGTCCGTCCACTTTTCAATATCCACGTAAGAAACACAGATAGTTATCTTTTAGATAGCACCGTCGATCGTTCGATTACTACAATCGCTCGCACAACCTCGCGACTACGCTCTCTTTTCGGAAATGATTTCCACCCGATGGTTCCCGACAGTCTGAAAGGATTTCAACCTGATTTCCGAGAACAGTCAGAGCTCGTACATTTCGCCGCCGCTCGCGCAGCGTTTTCTCTCACGGCGTCCTTCTCCCTTTTTCCCTCCCCATCTCCGCGTCACCCTTGCGCGTTCGCTTAAGCGAAACGCGAAAAGGAAATTTCGCAAGAAAAACGAATAAGTTGATAAGGGTAAATTCACAGGCAGTGGAAAGTCATCGGCGCCTTTTCTCTC
>NW_021849398.1:3245631-3277574 GCF_003651465.1 Formica exsecta
TTCCCTGTCGCTTTTCAGTTTACAGAGTGCAGACGCGATCTCTCGCAAGTGTGTTACATCAATATCCCGCATCGGTAGAAAAACTTTCCAATTTATTAGAAGAGCCGAAAAGATCTATTGATTAGATCGAGAGATGTGGAAAATGATTTCCCCTCCCAACCTCCGTGTCTTCCATTTATATTTGTGACTTCTTAAGCCGTCTCGAGGACGTCGAGAGAACGTAGTCGCCGCGAGCCTCGAATTAATGCAAAGGAACATTTTCCACAAAAATATCATGCGATATCGTCAGCAGGCAATTACTTAAGATTTCGCGAAGGTAAGCCATTTTCCTCTTGCCGGGATTCTGATCGTGACTTTCCTTACCTTACCGCGTCTGTGCGCGTCTAGTTTTTTTTTTACGCTCATTTCTACCTTTTTAAATTCAACTTGCTGCAGTGATCGTATTTCTGGAGATCGTCATAATCGGAAAAAATATCGCAGGTGATTCCACCGGGACGTATAATTTCGAAACAGTCCAATTTTATGTCCTTTAATTTCGTTTCCGTCAGTGCTATATAAGTACACTCAAAAAAATGTCTTGCTGATATAGGTAGATTTCTAGGTGTCACAACAAAAATTTATCGCTATTTTTTGTATCTGTTAGAATATTGTCTGTTACATATAGAATTTATAGCAGCAATATTCTAATAATATCTTCTAGAAAATTTAGGTCCCATTGCCAAATGTTAATCACTGCATTGGATAAATATGAGTTTCGATACTACAGCTAGAACGATCTTTGTGAGAAATATAACTGCCAATTATAACTGCAGCATCGAAAAATTGAGAGAAATTGTTTAAAAGAGCTAGATAGATTGGGCGCATTATACAAATATGTTATATGTGAGGATTATATATTCATTTGTTTCTTGTCGCTAATTTTTTCTGTGTACCACAGTCAAACTTTATAACAAGTATGATTGGCCTTACATGGATAGGCGCCACAGAAAAACATTCTTTCTAAATTTCACAAACAGTTTAGATATAAATTCTGTCTCTGTCACTTAGATTGATTAAATGCGAAACATATGCGATATCACAGTATTTGCTAATCATTTATGTACCTCAGTTAATTTTGCGCACCCAGAAAATTTTTGCTGTAGTTGCAATACCACTTTTTTGAGTGTATAGAAGGAATCTTTTATAATAGTTTGTCACAACATCCTATATGTATAGATATGGATAATAATTTTGGATAATATAACTTGAAATGTTACTGAGTGATTTTATTACTGTATTCATACTTTCTTTCTTCAGTTTGAATATTTAATAGAGAAACTATTATATGCAGAATGTACAATTTTAGATTCAAATAGACTGAAAAACTCAAATTAAATTATCTCACTATCATATCACGAGTTTAAATCTTCATTTCAATTCTTATATTTCATTCATTTATCGAGATGTAAGAATCGATTATTTAAGCAATCTTAATTCATATGTTTGATATATCTCTCTACGGTGATTCTTATATGCGATATTAATATTCTTCAATTCTAGAAACGCCTAGTTATATGATATGTCTTAAAAAGATGATAACTCAATGTAATATTATTTTATAAAATCTAATTATATGTCATTACTTTGAATGGTTGTCATTGATTTGAATGGACCTAAAGTCCCTCTCTCTCTTTCAAATCCATCTTAAAATAAAAATCTTCTCTTTATTATTCTCCATTATTACATTATCAGTATCATCCTTCTCCGTTTTTTATCGTTTAGTTAGATAAGAGAGCAGCACAAAAATGTTCACGTTTGACCTGAATAAAAAAAAACGGAGGCTAAAATTAAAAAAAAACATATATCTATATATACAGAAAATTCGGGCATATCGGGTGTAACTATTTCGGGAGAAGTTACCGATGAGAGCTTTCAACCGCGATCGCCGGCCGTAAAAATGCCGCATACGAAAGTGCATGCGATCGATGATGACCGTGATCGCGGTGAGACGTGCCGTCGAAGAGAGATCTCGAGAGAAACTTGATGGCCCATGCTCGAAGGATCGTAAAAGCGAACACACGGTGTTATATCACCGATAGACGTAATAACGGATGCGTTCGACGCCGTGAAAGTCAACGGAGAGAGGTCGATGCCGCGTTAACGATGCCGCAGCGACGGCTTTACACTTCGTGCCCGGGCAATTGTTAACGATGACGAAGACGACGATGATGATTGGCCAGGTTACAATCGAAATAATTCACGCGCTCATATAACCGTCGTCACGTATCCTAACAAACGTGAGTAGACATCCGGTGTAAACACTGAGAGGTCCTGTCTTCGGCGGATCGATACCGACCGCCCCCGCCAATCCGCGCCTTGTCCGCTCGTCCCTGTCGCTCGGCGTCGCTAACGTTTCATGCAACCGTGGCTCGGTGATCATCTTTTGAGCGTGGCGGTCGAATTACAAAGGATTTTCCGGGACCTGGTTGTGTCGCTTAAGGGACACGTGGACGGATTAGATGTCCCTGGGCTTGTATTGGATTTACAATTAAATCACCTTTCGCTCTATGGCAACGCCTTTAAAGCCCTTCCCCGATACTACAGCTCGGGCTTTCCGGTCGAATAATTCCTTCAATCTCTCGTTAACCTCGACTTATTCAAATTGTTCGAACGCCGACGAACTCGGTTTTACGAGGACCCTTGAACCGCCATTTATTATTCCACTGACCGCGTGGCGGGAGAGAATAGATCATCACGTAGATGCAAACTCGCAGACTTCGCGGTTATGCACTGACGACGGTTAGGATCAAGGTGGCTTCCGCTTCACGGAAATTATATATACCGGGATGTGGGGGAAACGATAGCCTATAGTATCTTCTGCCATAAGATTTCGAGATACACTGGGGAGCTCTAAGGAAACCACCGGTAATGGCCGAACCGTCGACAGAGTAATTTGTGAATCGCTGCCGGAGGATATATACGAACGTGACTTCTTATCAAAGCCCCTCTATTTCTTAACCATCTTGGCGGGCGCGCTCATCGATGGAACGGAGGTAAATACGACGCGGGAGACTTGGGAGGCAACTGCGGAAAAGAATTGAGTCTCTGATCCGAGATAAATGGGGAAAATTTATGATCACCGATGAGATTCCTTCTCCCGTTAACAGGGATCGTCGGATCGTGCTGCGTTATCGCGCTTGCTCGATTTTAAGATACATCACTTCATTTCGCACCCGATCGATTCTCACCCCTCTATATACGCTCTTGAACACGCTTAAACGCAATGAATACTTTAACACCGTTATATACAGGTCGTTACGGGGAACTATCGCTGATAAAGATGAAATTTATTGTCGACAGTTACATAGGTAGAGAGAGAGAGAGAGAGAGAGAGATAGAGAGAGACGAAGCAGAATACAAGCTGAATATAATTATACAAATAAATAGTAAACGCGATTTATTTAAAATTACATTTTATTTCAATGTACACAAAAAAATCGATCAATGTTTGTTTTTAATTTTCGAGTTTAGAAAAGAAAAAATGAAAACTTTAATAATCTAGGATTATACACAGATTATTAACTAGGAATGCGAACTTGCTTGAAACTGTATTTACATTACGGTTTATTTTTTAAATCTAACATTGATCCGAAAAGCACTATTAAATTTTATTATCGAAAATTGATTAAACTAACTAAAATTATTGCTCCAGATAATTAATAGTCAATACTAAATATAAAATATTTCTTTAATTTTCGATATTATTCTATCCTCCGAGATTTTGATTATATATATATATATAATATATTTATCATATATCTCGAATTAGAAACATAAATTCTAATATATTTTCGACAAGATTCTTATATATTATTTTTGCACGAGTTATGTGAAAGAGCATCCAAAAATATGATTTATAGATGCATTTTAACGGAGGCAAAAAGCAGCAAGCATATGTTGGCCATGCATAAATAACAGCGGTGACAAATTGTAGATGGATTGCAAAATTAATATTTTACGACCGTTACAAGAATCCCCCGGAATTTGTTTAGCGATTTGTCTGAATCTTGCATGCGTACCTCCCGTTTTGTAGTCCGTCCGAGTGTTTCAGCGATCACGTATCGCGCATGTATGTAGATAGATAGACGGTAGAGGAGTATGTGTTCGGACCAGTAATCAAGGTGCAGCTTAGAACTGATTAATTGAAGTGAACGCCGGCTCGGAGGGCGTGACGAAGATATCCTTAAATCACAAAGCACGCGCCATTTAAATTCACCCCTTCCCGTTCCCTCCTCGTAAGACGAGAACGGTGAATATCTCGATATTTATGACGAGATGAATGCGAGCAAATTCACTTTGCAGATTTGCACCCCGAAATGATCAACAAACTACAGGCAATACATAACTATTAAAATTGTATTTCTGAATCGATCCAACCATTGTGTTCCATTTTTAAGATAAGCCAACGTGACTCGCGTTTGTTGTTTGAAATTTAATATGTATGTGTACTTGTGCGATGTTAACATCGCGATATTTGCTGGAGACCTTGTATAGTATTCTGACAAGATGGTAATCAATATTAAAGACGTTTACTGTGACAAATGTGCGATTCTATTTTTATCTGACAGAAATTTAACTGCACGCTTTTACAATAGTTATGAAATAAAAATTATGGAATAAAAATTAAGTGGCCTTAATCAGGAACGCTTCATTATTAACAAAAGATCATATATATCCTGTTTAATTTCAAATTTAGAATTTTGCTCTAACTGATATTTAATTGACTAATTTCATTACATTTCATAACTTCATATTAATATTCTTTGCAATTCTTGCACATAATATTAACACTTATTTGAATTTCTCGATATTAAATTAAACAATCCCCGAGTTTAGATGGATATAAGATCATATACGGCTCTACATATAATTATATATGTATATGTTCTTATATAATTACATAAGTCTATTTTTTCTCGGGATCTCTAAATTTCTCATGAAATATGAATATCTAGGAATATCTAGGAATTACATTATAACGAGAGATTATATACATTCATTAATATTATTTAGAATTTTGCTTTAATCAATATTTAATTTTAAATTTCATTGCACTTGATATGTTATACTAATATATTCATTTCAAGAACTGCAAAGAATATTAATGTTTATTTGAATTTCTCGATACTAATTGTATTTTATGAGATACGTATATTTACTATATAGAATATGATATGAAATAAAGGTCTCTTTCAGAATACGACCTTTTTATGTTTTCTTTTTAATTTAGCATTATATTAATTTATTGCCTCGCGATACGACCATTGCGTATGTTATCTTCTTCCATCTAGTCAGTATAGCCGATATTATCGCACGGTTCTAGCTTCCTGGCCATTTTAGCGGTAGTAAAAGTAAAAAAAAAAAATGATTCTCTTATCGTCTTAATGTGATATTATAAAAAGCATAATACGTGGAGGCTATATTACAGTAATGCATTACTTTACGCTGTAATATTTTAAGTGGCGCGGGATAGGGCACACCGCGGTTCCGTCTCACTCGTGCTCGTATACAAAACCGCGTTATCTTAATGGCAGCGACGTTAATTTTTCATAAAACGTATGTGACAATCGTAGGCTGCGTGCAGCTGCGAAACGCGCGAGAGCTCGCGCACGATAAAAAAGAAGAAACAAAAAAATAACCGCGAAAGTTTGCCGCGGATTTACTACGGTCGCTCGCCGAATTACGAGTGGGTTGCTCCAATTCCCAGATACGCACGTGTGCACCTGCAGTTACCGCTAAACTTCCACGCGAGAGGGATATGCATGTATATGTTACAAACAAATTAAACCTTTTACCCACAATCTTTATGAAAAAAAAAAAAATATTTTTATAGTTCTTTCACAAACATGAGTCACAATATTTTCATGTATTTATTTATAATATTATTTACTAATTTACTTAATAATAATAACTTTGCTTGTCTACCATAATTGTAAAATATAATTTTTATAATCCCCCGGGGGAATTTCCTCGATTTAAATATAATTTCATCTAATTTTCAATCTAAAGTTACTCAAATAATCTTTGACACATCAATATGGGATTGAAAGTAGCTTTTTCGATCGGTTCTCGATTATAATATTTTTAGTATATATAAATGGTATATTTATAATATTTCCTCCTTCAATTTTAAAATTGTAAATTTTGATATGCGAAATATATGTATATATATGCACATACATATATTTTCGCGCGTACTTGAACCGTTTGTTCCAGCAAAGTATGAAAGAAACCGCGGTATTAAAAGCGAAGAAAATATTTTAGCTTCAGCGTAGAGTTTGTAGATTTGGAACAAAATAATCACGAAATACGAAAACGGAATGCAAGAAAACGAATAAGGGAGCCGGCCGTGTTTATGTCGGAATTCTGTCTCTCTCTCTCTCTCTCTCGCATCGCCGATCGCAGACGCTTAAGTGCAACCAAGCACGTACGAAATTCTCCGTGCATTCCAATTTCTAAGTCTCATGAAGGATGCAAAACTCATTTGCGTAGTAATTAAGAATTTACCGCGTCTGGATATCTCCCTGGATAGCGGAAAGTCTGACGAAGCGTCGCGCCGCCTCGTCATTGCGCGCAAACTCGACCACAATTCGTTCGCTTCGACGAGCTGAAATCTCAGTGAGTATAAGCGCTTTCCAATTGGATTTGCTCCAGACATTTCGCTTAAACATTAACAAAAACGGGGAGCCGTGTTTATTTTAAACGAATCTAGAGTGGCGCGAAAATGCGACCTAATTTGTCAAATTTAATCATTAAATCGTTCATTATTAGAACTGTTGAATTACGACGGATTTTTGTCTCGTCGAAGCGCACATAAAATTGTCTTAATATAGATATTGTTATAAGATATTGATAATGTTCTTTAAGTTGATTGCATTACTCTCCGATATATTTCTCTCTATTCTGGGAGAAATACTTCATATTGTCGTGTAAACCAGATATCAAAAGCATTCTAATTGACATATTCGATGAGTTAGATTTTTAAGATGCTACAGATGCAAAAATGAGAGAGAAATATATAAAAATATCTATTGTTTATTGGTAGCGATAGAAATGACGATTGGTATATATAGCGCGTTTTTTTATATTTTTAACATTGAAAATTAAATTAACCGATTGAAGTCATACGTCGTATAAACGTTAAATGCTTAAATCGATAGTTACCATCGGATATTTGAAAAAAAAAAAACCACTAAATTGTAACTAAAAAAACGTTTGGTCTTAATTTATTCGAGAGAAGAGAATAATTTATACTAATAATTAAATCGAAATCTTGATTAAAAATTGCATGAGGCACTGATTAGGGAATCGAATTTAGGGTCTGATTGGTAGGTCGATGCTAATGAACAGGGGATGACAAGGTGGAGAAGAGCGATGCGTAAATCTCTCCAACAAGCGTATCATCGACGTGCTAAACGCGCATGCCATCGGTGCTGGCTTGTTGTCATGGTTGATTATACGAACGTAAACAGGCCGATTGAGAATTGTCGGCTTATTAAAACGCTAAATAAGATAGATTTAAGAATGCACGATGTGTGTAAGAAGAAAAGTGGTAATATTTGTAATAATCTCGTGCGAAATTCATTATATATATATTTATTACAATAATATAAAATTAAATCAATATAACTTTTATACTCGTAACACCATTCGAACAATGATAAAAAAATCAATTAACTATGTATTATCGGATTTTAAACAATAATAATATTATTTTATGATATTTTATGAAATGTTCATCAATCTGTACATAATTATTCCACTTCGTTTAATATAATTTATCAATGAAGCTCCAATTAATAAGATTAAAATTATATAGCCTCTAAATTGCGCGATGAATCTATTATTATCAAAAATAATAATATTTGTAGCGCCCATATTAAGTATTTAAATCAAAGGGATATTAATCAATTAATCTCTCATTAGCTAATTGATTGTTTAATAACCGTTTATTTCTCGCCAATATTACGCGTGATACGTTCCGCTTAGTTTAAATTGTAATTATTACAAATGTGCGAAGACATATTTGAGAGAAAAAAACCTTTGTTATTTTCATCAATATTTCAATAACGGCAGAGTGTATTCGATGACGTATTCACGTCACTGCATTCATCGGAGGCTAAAAATCAATCGCGTTTTCGCGTTTCAAGCACGATCGCGCGAAAGGAAACGGCCCGGGATGTTAATCACGTCATTTTCAAATGCCAGGTGATAAACCGATGAACGAGTGGTTACCTGGTTACGGAAACTGGAACAACCTTCGAAATCATGAAGTGTGATGCACGCTGATTTCACGAAAAGAAAAAAAAATTCTTCTGCTGGATTTATATTACCCTCATTGTTTCTGATATCTGAACGAAAACGCCATTAATACGAAGCTCTCTCTCTCTCTCTCTCTCTCTCTCTCTCTCTCTCTCTCTCAATTACTTTTCGCACAGGTACTAAGATAAAATAACGACCTGGGAATTAATTTATTCGATGCATAATATGAAAGGCAATTGGCTCCGTGTGTGTTCCATTTATAAGAAAATCCGAGACACATTAACATTGTCATAAATTGCTCAATATCTACCTAATATTAATTCATCGAATGTAACACTCTCTCTCTTTCTCTCTCTCTCTCTCTCTCTCTCTCTCTAGAAATTTTTTTCATTATATAACCTGATAGATCTTTACAGATACATTAAATATTCACAATGAATTCCTCATTATCTGAGAAGAATTTTAGCATATATTCCATAGTAAATTATACTTGGATATTACGGTTAAAGTTTCGATTAAGCTCACTTCGTGCAAACGATCCCATCGTTCGATCGTGCAACTTGCGCTTAAATTGATTAAACTTTTGCCAAAACATCAGGTGTTAAGTTAATTAATAAGCGATAAACAGGTTTAGCTTACACGCTCTACTGAGCGATGTTAAGTCAATAAGCAACTATCAAACTTGAACGATCTGATTAATTGAAGCAGTCCTTCTTGATAGAATGGTTATTAATTGTGGTAATTGAGATCTAATTTAACGAGGCCGACAGATGTAACGCAAGAAACAGAACTAATCGAAAAACAGTCTCGAAACACAGAGAGAGATTCCGTTTCTCGAGAAATTTGCATCGCAGAACGGAACGTTTCACAGGGCATCGGAATCCTATTTCTCGCGAAGGGAGACGAAGCTCCATAAGTATTCCCTTCGACTACTCAAGGCTTTCATCGGTTACCAGCTCGTCTCTGTAGTTTCTACGGTATACTTATAATATCGCACGATACAACACGAGATGCACACGTTGCGGTATAATCTGACGTGGAGAATTCCGTGGAATCGGATTGCGGCTTTTATAAAGCGAAACGGGGAAAAAGGCAGAAAAAAAGGACGAAACCCGGATACGTGAAAATGGATAAACTTTTTTTGCATCAGCATCTCGAGAACTTTTCCACGTCCCGTGTACTCGCGGATAACGGAAGAAGAAACACAGAGAGCAAAGTACAAAAGTACCGCGGGTTTGAATTCAAAGTGTAATTTGGACTCACGATGTGTAACAATATTTCATACGTTGTTACGTTGTTCATATACCTATGTTCGCAGAGAAAATTGCTCGCATATAACGCTATTTTACTACGTTTCTACTACTTACGCTTTGTATCAAAGCGCTATTCATACAGTGATGAAGGGAAGAACTATTCATTTAAAAATTAGACGAGTCAAGTATTTGATTAAATTAATAATGAGCGAAAAGAAAATAAAAAAATATTTTGCGTTGACTTTTTAACCGTATGTCATCGAGAATATGAGAATTTTAATGAAAAGATGTATTTTATCGTTTGCCTTCCATCTCTTTCGTACTATATCGCTGATATTTTTTTCCACTTATGCTATATACAGGCATGTTCTCCTCCTCTTCCTCTCCCTCTTTCTCTCTCTCTCTCTCTCTCTCTCTCTCTTGGTATAATTGCGATAGTTACGTGCAAACACTCCCGGCAAGTTCGGTCCGCAACTTCCGAAATTGCGTCGTGAAGCGATTAACTGGCATTTTATCCTCGAGTTGCAACGAGTCGGTGAATGAAATTTCGGGTAATCACCGGATCGGCCGGTCAGCGCGATGAAGTCCGAAGAGAAATGTCAGCCGACGCGATTTCGCGTTGAAAACTTGCCGCTCGAATTGGCGTTGGGAATCGCGAAAGAGAGACGACAGTTTCATGGAGCGACTAGGGTCCGTGCTCATTGGGTCGTAACACTGGAATTACGCGTCGTTCTAGGAGATGCGGCATTTATTCCCCGAAATTCCGACGCGATTATTATCCTCGTAGATCCTCTTTTTAAGCATGACCGAAGCGAATGACATATGCGTCCAAATTCGCGAAAAATACGGCAAGCAAATATATTCATGAAACTTTGAAATATATTAAAAATTCTTTTAACATGAATCTCCCACGAGCAATCTAAAAATATTTAAATATTAAATCCTCGCTCAAGTGGAGCGTACATAACGCGTATATAGAGTCGCGTAATAATTGACGACGATAAGTAGAGCTTTTCTGTTCGGCGAGGAAAATGGCAACCCGCGGAAAGAACCCAATGTATGAAATTACGATTGTAAACGAATCTTGAGGAGAGAACACCTTATATATTTTTATAGCCGAGACACCAGCGTCCTCGGGAAAATCAACGCCAACGACGGCGCGAAGAGGCGTCTTGCCGGGTTCCCGGGATAGGGGAAGGATGGACCAACGTAATCTTGCCCGAAGGAACGGGGCGGCGGAATCGGATTGCGGCGGGAAAGCAGGGTAGTACGGCAGTGTGTTCTCCAACAAGGTACATCGGGGAGCTGTAGACGAACGGTGGAAGTCGTCTAGGAAACCAGTGTAAGAACGTACACGTGTATATATAACGTGATGGTGTCCTGTGGGGAACACACGCCGCCAGCGTGTTCCTCGCTGACGTATTATCGCGAAAGCCATGAGCGCAGAAACATAAGGGCAGTTCGATAATGCAAAGAACACGTTAGAGAGACGTATCGACATAGAATTAGATTCCCCATTTTTTAAAACTATTTAAAATTAAACGCTAAAAATATAAAATCGTAAAAATCTCCTAATAAATAGAGAACTTTTTATTTCGAGATATTATATTTTGAAGGAATCTTTTCTTAAAGTATCAACCTTACACAATTATTGTAGCAATATCTGAGATAACGTCATCCGGAAGCGGGAGAATCGGAGAACCTCTGGCGCTGGGGAGTGGACGCAATCATAATCTGCCGCGTACTCGAAAGCCCGGTACACCCACACCCCGGCAGACCCCATATTTCCCATTTCCAACCCCGTCCACTTCCGACCTCACGCGCCATCTTCTATCCTTTTCCTCTATCCTCCGAGCAAGCGAGCAGCCACCATGCTACCCGGTCGTTTCTTTCTTATGTACGACTCTACGTATATATCCGCGCCTCTCCTCGACGCCTTTCGCAAATACCGCCGCGTTAGCTTGGCACATCCACATCGGATGCGAGGCGTATGTATGTACGTGTGTACAATAGCACACACGGTTGCGCAACAACGAGGTCGGCGCGGTGGAGTCCGCTCTACGGTATACGTGTGTCGTGAAAAATCCTCGAGAAAATTCCATCGCCAAAGATGGCAGGCAGTGTCGTGCGGTGATCTACCGCACTTCGAAAGTGACTCGACCAACGACGAAGCAGACGTTTCGATTTTCATGCCCTTCATTCCTCCGCAAGAAGAGGGACGAAGGGACGAGCGAGCGAGAGGAGTTTTAGTTCTGAAGGAGAGTTTTCTCTGCAGAGAATCTGAATCTCTCTCTCTCTCTCTCTCTCTCTCTCTCTTGTACGTCGTAACGTTAAAGAGTAATTCGAGCGCGATGCAACGAGCACGTTCATTTGAAACGCCATTGACGTACGGAATTGAATTAAAAATCACGTTCTACGAGAAATATCATTCTACTCTGTAAGAGGTAGTCGACACTGAAGAAACTATCCCTCACGAAATGCCAGCTACTTCCTCGATAGCACTTGATTGTTTGTCAGGCTCGGGTCGACGAGCTTTCGCGAGACAAATCGGTTTCGCGCAAATCTCAAAAATACGATGACGGATTACGCGACAATGCTCGTAATTTCTTTTTAAAATGTGCGAGAGGGGATTCACGTTGCAGCAAAAAATTACGGCAATAAAAGGAATGACACGTGGCGGAGCGATGATATTCGTATCTCGAGAGGGGGGGAGAGAGCGGAAGAGGGAGATTAAATAAGATGACGATAACAATTATACAGTCGCGTGCGTTACGCGAGTTTTAACGAGTGCGCGTTCTCGCGTTCGTTCGCCTCCCCCGGATCGATGATCCTATCTGCTTTTTATAGGCTTGACCTCCCCCTCGTTTCATTTTTGCGTCCAAGTCTGTACGTCGTTTTTATATTCCTCCTCCCGTCTGCCGGCGACGAAAGATCGCCGAGCGAAGAAGCTCGGTTGCACTGACGACGGGGCAGACGGCGAACGACGCCGAAAAAGCGAGTGCCAAGAGGATGAATTGATCGTGCCATTGTAGCAGAGGATTTTGCAGATCCTCGAGAGTCTTTTAGGGACACTGGTGACAGATTACATGCAGATTGTACCCTACAAGGCATTGGGCGTTCTCTGTGGAGAGAACATTTCGACAAAATTTTAAACAACCAATAGATAGTTTTTTTCTTACACATTTTATATTTTTTAACGACGCAATTTTTTTGCTATGTTGAATAATGTTATACATTTAATTGATTTATTCAGCTTAATTTATATATCGATAAACTAAATTTTATTGGTATTTCTGATTAAGGCGCTCTAAATTTATATCTAATCTTCACTATTTGTTTAAGATATTTATTTACACATTTCAAATTCGAGAGAATTTGACTTGATGAATGTAACTTTGATTTTAATTAGAGAGTTGCGTATCCGCAACTTTTTCAAAAATCGGTCAAATCGACAACGATCTTGGAGTAATCCCGTGTAAGCTAATATTTATCATTTACGAATTTCTCCTGCAGGCCAATTTCAATATCTCGTTAGCCTTTTGGGAAATTTCAAGTAGAGCAATATTTACTATTCCATTCGACACATTGGCGCGTGGCGTGCAAACGCGTGCAGGTGTATAGCGCCAACCATACTAAATCTATACAAGCTTACTTTGGTATTCCTGTGTTTGACATAGCTTAACTAACTAATCTATCAGCTGTGTCTATATCCGGATTTGCCGAGCATACTGTTTGCAGATTAGCCCGAATATGGTGGTAAGTGTATCACCCAACGCGCGCCTTGTGGATCGCGCTCTTGCAAGACCGTTTTGGGTATAAGTACGAACTGCTGCAATCGCGATGAATTGCATCTCGCAACGATGCACATTCGTGCTGATTAAATCTCCTATGTCCCAATAGCAAGTTTCAAATGAATGATTTTTTCCCTTTCTGCCGTATATAGGTCAAGAACTTTATCATATAAAGTTACTCTCTGTTAAATTTAATAATCGGCCGAGGTTACAAAAATGATCTTAATAATTTCCAATATTTCTAACTCCCCGTGACATCTTGTTTAAATAACTGTAAATATTTGATTTTATGATAAATTTAATTTTCTCTATCACGGTACATTTTTTTTGTACAATAAATATTCAATCTATATGAAACAATAATTTATTTGAAAATTATAGACGGAATGTTTGGAATTTTACTAAAATGACTGTCAAGTTGCAGAATATTAACAATTTAAGCAATGCGAATAAATATGTATTGCAAAATACCTATCCCGAGAGGGTGATTGCGCGATAACAAATTTATTCGTTCGATTCAACGAAATACTAGGCGAGAACTGTAGCCAGTGCAGTTGAAATGGATCTATTTGAGCAACACAGCAAAGCGAAAATAGAAGCACTAGGCGAATTTCACAAAAAAAGGTCAATGTAGCGTTCGTCCACTGATTGCAGTGTAAATATAAATAACGTGTTTATCCATCAGGTATGGATCATCAAAGTCGTGGGCAGCCGAACCTTATCGTGATCGTTTGATTCGCCTATCGAATGAAACGCAAACACGGCAAACGCGATGGAACGAATGCGAAACGGATGTCGAATGTTAACGTCAGACTTATCCCTTTGAAGGCTGCGATTGGTCAGCGATGATCCAGAAAACTCAGTCGACGAACACTCACCTGCAATCAGAAAGATAGAAATATTTCGTTAGTTAGAATCTTTCGAGTAAGCGAGAAATAATATCGTATACCATATGCATAATAAAAAAATTTAAGGGAATCGAACGAACGTGGGAGAGAAAACGTATAAATATCGAGGAGGAGGAAACGAAAAGTATTGACAGTTTGTTGCTCGAACGCCGCCTCCGCCGCTGCCTGAGAACGAGCTTTTCCCCAGTGATTCTGCAAAAGATTGCTTTCGTTACATAACGACAAACCTCGTTCACAAATCCGTCAGCGGCGACGTCGCGACGGTGACGACTTTGGAAAATCTTTTCCGATCTCGCGAGTTTCGTTCTCTTCGTTACATCCAGGTATCCAGGAGAAATTTCGTACAAAAATATTTTATTCTCTTCTTAGCTTATTATTTTCTTGTCGATTTCATATCGCGATTTTGCATCTTGTATATCAGCAAATATAAATATGCGCTTTTCTTTATATTATAGTATAATTTATTATGTCGTATCGCGTATATGTACGGTTGATTGTTATAGGCGTACTTCACAGGTATACAGATTGTTTGCGCGACGATTTACGACGATATTAGCGATCCATTGATCATTTGCTTGACAGTTACTCGTGCGATACAGTATCTTTGATATTTCGCTATTTTCGCGAGATGCGGGCGAAATGAAACTATACCGGCGCGCGACGGTTCTATCTCTTTCTCTCTCTGGAAAGTTCTCGAGAATTGGTTTTCGCTCATTGATAAATGTCCGTCACTCTTCTCGAAAACGTTTATTTCGCACATTGTCAAAATTCCGCTGACGCATCGCTCGATCGCTTGTCCAACAAGCGACGGCTATTTGTAAGAATAGATAAAGCAAGTTCAACGCTCTCTCATGGACTAAACCGGGGTCTTCATAGTAAATTGGAAACATTTAACTGCTCGGAATTATTTATGACAAAATAAAATGTTTCGACGTGCAATGAGAGAATGATTATTTTATATAACTCTTATCCAAGCAGAAAAAGTTTTTTCAATTTCTCGTACAGAAATAAGTCAAAATTTATGCTAGAATAAATTTCTAGTTTTTATACTCGTGCAAAGGTTTAGAAAATTGGAAAAATTGAGACATTAATAATATATTTATGCCTTTACAATTAATCTATTTTTAAAGAGAAATTATTCTTTTTTCGATTATACTATACATCCTATATTGTCTGTCACAGAGACAGATACTTCACCTCACACGTGATCTCCACATACATCCTTTCTAGCGGAGCTCGATCTTACCGAAAATATTTTCCCGACATGGCGCGCCGAGTGCCCTTAAAATCTTTACAAACAGACAACGTCGCGCGTCTGCCTGATAAAAATTTCCTTTAAAGCACCGCGAACGTAACATCAGCCTGCGTAACATAGGCATACTCTTCATATACAGAAGCTCAAAGAGCGTCAGTCTGAAGTGAATCCCGCATCTCGCGCGAGACTGAAACGAAAAGGAGTCTCGGGATTCAAAAGTCAAATCCACATGGGTATGCGATAAGAAGAGTGAGCGAGGATCTCGTCGCGAAAGGATCGGACAAGATTGTGCGTTCGTTGCATCTGTATTTATTTAGCGCTGATAAATGATGGCCACAAAGAAGGAAAAACAGCTGAAAGCCCGGATTTATAAGTCCCGCTCGAAATTGATAAATCAATTTAATTTTCTCCCCGACGAAAGTTTAACCGGTGGAAAGCCGGTTATATTCTACGAACAAACAACAGATAGTCCTGGACAGATACTCTCAATGAACGACAGCAGCTATGGGTGAAATTCTACTTTTCGTGCTTTGTTTCGCGTATATACATCATGGCCGCGCGCGCACCGCCATCGAAATCAATTTTCGCATACGCTCGGCATGTAACCTAGCCTTCCCACCCCATTTCCCCCTCACTTTCGCCCCCGCTCCCCTTTTTTATGGTCGTCGGATTAGCGAACTCCACTACTCATACCGTGTCCCGCACGTAAGCGAGGAGCGTACAATTTATAGAGTTTCGATAAAATAATCAACTTCTCGTCGGTGTAATTTGGGAACGGAGAGAAAAAAAGCGTCTGCAGATTATCGAATTCGCGCGGTCTGTTTTTTTCTCTCTTTTTTTCTTTTTTTTTTGTCTCGCGTTATATTTTCGGTGTTATGTTTACGCAGCTGTAATGAAGCAAAACCATAAAGCGATTTTGTGTCCGCGTTATTCTCGCCTGAATATTCGATATAACGTGCGATATTTTCAACGTCACGTTGATCCCGTTGAATCGGGTTAACCGATTCAGAATCGCTAGCGGTAACACGTTTTTATTTGGGGAAGAGATTTTCGTGCAAAACTCAATATCCATAACGAAGTCATTAATGATGATGTGTAATTAATTTCTATTGCTACTAAAAAACAGAGAGCTGACGAAAGTCTTCGGCGTTACTACTTCAACCTGAAAAATTTTGACGTTACGAAACGGCGGAGTACATCGCGTGCTGATCTTCCAGGCTGGAAACGCGCTATCGTGCGGCTAAAACGGAAAATGCGCGCTTAAGTCGGAACTTGAAACGCGTAACATTATCGTGACGGTTTCCAGATAACATTGTGGGTTAATATACGATTATGATAGAGGTAGCGTTTGCAGAATTTTTATCTTAAATTTTATAAAAGAAATTTGCACTCTGAATTCTCTCAATTTCTTGCTAGTGCTATTAATTGATCATATAAATGAATAAATGAGATTTATTATAATTTGGAGTGTGATTCTTGAAAAATTAAAAAATATTATTTACCGAATATTGAGAAGAAAAAAAATACTCTACAAAATGCTGATTTGTGTAGAAAAATAAAGAAGATTAACAAGAACAAAATATATAAAAAGAAAACACAGAGAAACAAAAAAAAGAGAGAAATCATAAGATTATATACGCGCAAATTTACATTCTCAATTCTGACAAACAAAGTAATAATTAATATCTTGAGTTAGATTATTTATATATCTTGAGAGTGAATAAAAAGTCAACGAATGAGCTAGTGCTTCCTGTAATTCCATATTAAGGAAGTAACACTGTAGAAAGCTGTGGAATAAGTTTATAATGTAAACTAAATTTTAAAAAATACCGTATGTGGAAAAAGTAGCAACGGTTTTTTACAACACTGCGTATGACACGAGACTTGTACAGGTTACTCTAGTTTTTTCTTGTATTAGAAAAAGGAGTTCGGAAAGAGAGCGTATACACGTACAATTTTCTTGAATTTATAGAATAATAGAAAATAGATACCAATTAAAATTATTGTAGCCACTTTAAATTATTGTGTTATATTTAAAATTAACAGAAGAATATTATTAACGATACATCTGAAAGAATATTACGATGCTTTTTATTCTAGTTATTAATAATTTAACGTGAAATGTGCAAAGGTCGCAACATAGTTTATCAGAAACAGAAATAATAAAAGTGTGCTAAAGCCTTGAAAAAAATTTGATTATTTTTATATTTTACATAAAATCATAGAAAGATATACTCTTAAAACTAGATGGCAACAGTCATAATAAAAAAAAAAAAAAATGAAAAGGATCATATATATTGAAAATAATAGCATGTATAGCTCTAAAATATTACTTTAAATATAATTCTTGTAAATATATATTATATATTACAATATGTATGCTTAATGCTAAGAATTCAAATCTTCATAGCTACGATCGGACGCGTGATAAATATTTCCGACATCTTTCGACGTAGAGATTGCAATGGCTCTGGCAACTCACGTGTCTAATATTAAGAACTTCTAACGGATTATAACGGACGGAAAGATCTTTGAAAGAGCAATATTCCCGGACTGTGCCCCCATCCAACTCGCCGAAGTTATCAGTATTTATTCGCAAAGTACGCGCGTTGTGCGGGAAAACTTTTTTAGCCCCCGTAAAGGACCGCTCATAGAATCGCCGGCGCGTTTCGCGGACGATCATCAGCGATCGTAAACCATCCTTTACTCCCGACACCCCCGCACGCGATCTTGTACATAGTCGCGCATAAAAATATATAAATGTATAATGTATAAATGCGAGCGCGTACGCGTAGTAAGTAGATAAAGTACTGCAAATATATACGTGCGACTCTCCCTTTTCGTTATCGTGAATCTCAACGCGGTAAAAACACGATACGCGACGCTTCGTTCGCTAAAAGCGAGCAAAAATATGCTGCGCTCGTATAGGATTTGATATCGCTGATTTGTTGCTTGCAAATTCGTGTCGCGTTGAGAAAAAGCGCAAACGATTGCGAGGTAACCGAACGCTTCCATTAAACTCGATGAATCTCGTTGACATGCGCGTTATTCTCTTATAGTCAAAGTAGAAATTTGCGCACGGGATTATTTCATCAATTAGTATATGTTTTTCGTAAAAAAATCAAGCCGTTTATTAGTCTCTAGATGTAAAGATTACAGCATTATGGCCCTTATCTTTGAAATCCGGATCCTATTTATCACGCATATATCAAAGTGACACGGGGACACGACGTGCTTTCACGCGTCCAGAATCAAAGCAGTTAATCGTAGAGAACGCCAATTTCCGGGGTAATTTCATCGGTAGACGCACTTTGGATAAACCTTGTCTCATATGACGATGCGACCCGTCTCGTCGCCCCCGCTCAACTCGATCCCAACTTTGATAATTACAACGGATGTGTGATTTTGCGTGTATGCCTGTGTGTGCGTGTCTGCTACGTACATGCAGCAACGCATCGAGCAAGCCGGTGATAAAATCGAGCGAGCTTGAACGACACGAGATCGATCGTCACAAGAATTTGTCGTTCTGTTCACAACACAAGTCACCCTCTTCCCTCTTTCCCCTTCGCCGTCATCTCATCTCGCGCAGCGACCGATCTGTCATCTAGCAACCGCTCGACCGATTCGCACTTTCGCCACTGCTTGTTTCGGACATCTCGTGATAATCAGATCAATCGGATTTGCACACGCTCTCTCGCAGTTAATAGCCGTGAAACCACGCCGATGCGTTTCCTCGTGTGTCACTCGCGCCTCACGCGAATTAATCGCAAATTGATCGAACGCGAATGTGAACCATCGTGAAAGATTTCAAAAACATTCTTTTCTCTGCAATCTTTTGTACTATTCATTCTTTCGATAAAGCCGTTCAATTTTCAGGCATCTTTTACGACGAGATTGCGGTTAACATCGTGATCTTTAGCAGTTTTCTAAAATTGCTAAATTTATGAGACGGATTATGACGTCGTTTTTCTTTCGTTCAAATTTATTCTTATGAAAAATGTATATGTAAATTTTCAGAAAAACATCGATGGCATGAAGATTTCGGAAAGATTAAATTTTCTATATTTTGATGGCACATCTAAAATATTTTATGGCATTTGGCTCTTTATAAATTATATATGGTAATTGATAGCTATTAAATATTAAGCTCATAGAGAAATTGCATCGTTATGTCAATTTAACGCGTTTCAGAATTCTTCCACCTAATATATTAAAGCGCTGATAAAACCGATCGATGTTTTATTCTCGGATGGTAATGGCAATCTAACCGTAAGACCGTGTTTCACCGACGACAGAAATTAAGAAACGCTATATAAACTATGCGCGCGTTGTCGTTTATCAGATTTACTGTAAAACAAGACGATTTGAATGGGATATTTCTTCGGAAAACGATCCCGCAGAAACGATTTTACGCGCTTTTGTGATCAGCGAGGAGCATCGATATCTCACTTGTTTTAAAAACTTAATTTTTCATTCGTTGTTTTATGCATACACATATACATATGTGTATAAAATAGCTAATAAAAGATTAATTAAATTATTAAAACCTCTTTCTCTTTATGTATATATATGTGTGTGTGAGAGAGAAAGAGAGAGAGAGAGAGAGACCGAATGCAATGATAAATAAACTATAAAAATACAATATTATAAAAATATTAAATAAAAATAAATATAGACTTTATACATACGATATTATAAATAAGTGCGTAAGAATGCATACATGTCGCGCGTAAATGCGCGGGATGCGAGGGGTTAAAAATCGAACATCCGCGGGAGGGCACCGATGCGGAAATGTCTACTGCGAAAAATGCACGGTAACGTACGAGATGCTCTGCGAATCGCGCCAAGCAAGAAAGGTACAAAAATCCATGTATCGACTGAAACGCGTCGTGCCCCCTGGAGCCCGCGTTAGCCTACATTGTGGTCTTACACGCGTTACCCTCGGCTTCGCCTCGATTCCGAGTCGATAAATCCGCGGAATTATTTTCGCCGCGACGGCGGCAACGGCAGTGGGTCTCGAGTCATCGATGCATATTCATATGAATTAGCATAGCCTTGCCTTGGGAGGCGAAGCGCTCGCGGATATTTACGTACGTACATACGTACGATGTCGTGTGAGCGTGTGTGTGTGTGTGTGTGTGTGTGTATATGTGCGTGTTCTTGGATGCAATTCCACGGGGGATGCAACCGTAGACTGGCACATATATGCAAATATTCTCTCTCTCTCTCTCTCTCTCTTTCTCTTTCTTCCCGTCTGCCTCCCACGCTCTCTTTCCGACCGTTCCTCTCGCACGCACTTATATTCAAGGTACACACGCGCGCTTACAGAAACTGGAAAAATGGAGGAGAAAGGGAACAAGTCGGCTGGAATTGGTTAGAGGTAGGAAGTTAGACAAGAGGAATATTAGACGTATGTAAATTAGAAGAATATCGCTTCGTCTACGACCGGACGATTCTTCCGAAATTCTCGTTAAACATTTGTCGGTCTTACTATCAGCAAGTCTTTATTAACGGCGTTCAATTAATTACTACGCATGACTAAAGAGATGTGTTAATTCGGTTGAGTTGAGAAATGCAAATGATAAAATGGCCTGGTTATGCAAATATTTTCCTTTCGGAGTAGAATACCACTTTGTATGCACAAACGGGAAAACGAAGGGAAAGGATACGATTCAGGGAAATAGGAAGTTAGGCGAGAAATGTCAGACGTATGTAAATAAGTGAGATATCGCAGTCTTGTCGATCTGCGCGTTTCTAGAAATTCAACGAGATCCGATCAAACTCATCTCACCTAATGATCTCAGATTCATGATTCTCGAAAAGACTTGATTAAACAAATTGCCACGATTGCCTCATGAATGATTGACTCTTATTCGTGATTGCACTACGTCGTTATAAGTCCGTAATTTCACATATTTACTTATAAAGCTGTCCCAGTTCGTGCCAATCTATAATACAGTGATTCTAAAATTTTTATATTTAATATGATAACTTTACTTATCCTATATTATGTACAATAAAGCAAATAACATTTACGTTAAAAATAAAATCGTTTACAAAATTTCTGCTATCGAAAATAATCTGATATTCAAAATCTCTTTCACAACATGTTTAGCATGCTAATCTGCTAATCTGCATGCTAATCATGCGAATCTTACAGTCTTTGAGAACCGTTGTTATAATCATAAATCTTAAACTTCAATGTAGGATGACGCGAGCGAAAATACATATGGAAGTTGAAGAATTTTCGAGGAACAGAAACCCGTTCGCGAAATTATAAACATTTTCGAGATCGCGTGTACGAACGCGTAATATGATTATAAATCGCGGTACGTGTACCTGTTGCGACTGGATTTAGAAGCACGGCGTTGGCGATTTGCATTTTTACCGTACTCGCAATTTCGCCCTTGCGGACCCCGTCCCGGGCGGGGGGGGGGGGGGGGGGGAGGAGAGAGGAGATTTCGCGTCCATTATGGGATTACGTTGTTATCGGCTTCGGGGTAATTGTTAGTAAACTTCGTGATACGGAATGATGAAAGTTGCATATCTTTAAGCTACCTCGCAGATGTCATTTTCTCGCACGCGCGCACGTTGTGCGATACAAAAATAAAAGCGCTGTTAAAAATGCTATCCTGTTTGTAGTTATGTACACGCCCGAGGCTAAGCACAAGCTGATAGCGGCTTTTAATGAATAAACATCTTGCAGGTTGGAACACATGTTGCGAAAGATTACACAAAATGTAATAAATTATAGCGATACGAGTATCTTACTTAAGTCATTGCACTAATATCATAAAATCTGCTATTGTAAAAGCCTGTCGGCCTACGCATTTTTTTATATAATCTTATTTTCATATAATATAAAATAATATATAATTTATATATATTATATCTTATTTTTATATAAATAACTTTTTTATATAAATGATACACATATTATACAAATTTTATATTATCATATATTACACATATTCTTAGCGAAAAAATGTTACGCGAACCGTTCGTTTTTACTTCGCGAAAGGTACATATGCAACTGCCAAAAGAAAGGGTAATACGTGTAATGGCAGGGCGTGAAGATGGTATAACAAGAAGTTAGGACTTTGAGACTTAATCCAGACAAATGATTCTCACGTCACATCGCACGTCGAGCTCTTGCGATCCAATCGTTCCTTCCGGAGAAATCCCGTGTATCCCTCTTTGATATTCATAAGATCTATCTTTGCAAAGTGACTGTAAAAGCAGCACCGATCGATTTCGCCAAATGAATGTGATAGTTGCTTTCTCGGCAGCGAAAAATTTCTACAGCAAAATCGTCGTTCGTGGAACTTAAAATCAACATGACCTGATCAGGATTATCGGAATCCGACAGATATTGAATGAGGTTTAATCCATGACTGGCACACGGTGGTTTAGTCGCATATCTTTAGTTTAAGAGAATAAAATATTAATTTTTAATATTTCACGTTTTCCCGTCGCAAAACGTACAATAACGAGTAATGATGGGACCAATTATACTGCGCGAATGACATGCGTCAACAGTGTAATAATAAATAATTGGCAAAAAAAAAGGATTTTGCGACAATTAAATTCATTTACTGAAATTCAACGAATATTGCGCGGAGAAGAAAACTTTGGAATGACAAGTGAGAAAAATGGAAATTTCGCTTTGTATGCAAACTCTGGTTCTGCGTATTCATGGTGTTTTTAACATGGACAATCCGAGCTACTTCAGATCCTAACGGAGTAAAAATTAAATCTTATAATATAGTTTCTCTTAAAAGTGAGAAAAGATTACAGAGATAAAAAACATTAACTATATATATGAAAAATTATTTTTAACGATGTTGATTTATTATACAATTTCTACTCTAAATCAAGCACATGTTTCGTTTTTTGACAAATTTATCTTATTATCGCATTAATAGGAAATACTAATCGATTCCCTAATCATGGATACGCGCGTCTCCGATCGTTCATAAATCAAGTATCTCAAAGACAGTAAAACCTGAAAGACAAAATTAAAATATCGTGGATTCGAGCATGCCAGGTGTTCGGCCCGATTAAATCCAGATAAACGATCCCGGCCGTCGTTCTGACCGACAGGAAGATTTATCGGTTCTTCCTCAAGATCCATTTTCCCATAAAGAAGGATCTATCTATGGATACCTTTCTTTCGCATCTCTTTCTTTTCCTTCTCATGCCCGCTGCTTTTCAATAATACGCGAGCACGTGAATGTCTTGGTCGCGTTCCGAGAATCTACGAAATTAATTTAAACAGAAGAAGTATCGAATGAGATATGTGAAAATTATTCAAGATCGATTAAACATGTATATCCCGAATTACGATTATCATCAAGAATTCTCAATATAAAAACAGCCAAGCGCGAAATATAATTTTTAAAAATTGTCAAGTATATTTGAACGATATTATATTCTCTCCCTCGATACGTTATAGTTTAAGAATAAAATTTAACAAAATTAATAGAATACAATAATTTCACACTGATCTTAATTCGCGCGTTCAAATACTATATCACTCGGCCTGTGCAACGTAACTTTACTTCACGTGCCCAAACACAATCTGACATGTCAGAGAACTGCATATCGAGCAGTATGATGTACGCAATGTTTGACATATGCGCTTGCAAGACTACAAACAGCGAGGAGAGTACTATACATTACGAGAGAGAGAGAGAGAGATAGAGATAGATAGAGAGAGAGAGAGAGACTTTTTTTTCCCGCTATTCTAGTCCGATCTATAATAATCTAGACGTCGTCCCGGATACATCAGAGTTTGTTCTAATTTATCGGTCGCACACGCAGGCGGTCGTTTACTGATTATGACGGATATTCCTTTCGACGTCGAAGGTGATACCGTAACTCACAGAGAGGCCGCCGCCCATGCCGAAGGTTTATTAAGCTGGAAATGCGGCGTGCTTGATGGGATTATTTGCGCCCCATGAGAGATTGAATAAGACAGTGTGTCTGATTTAGCACGCGAGCTCACTCCGATCCGATTCGATTTCTGTCTTTCTACACCTTCGATTTTTCTAAGATAGATTTATCGATAAGCAATGTGAAAGTGAATCCACGCGATCCTAAAAAATAAAGACTAACTTTTTTACTGCATAAAATTTTATTTAATTTTCTTACAAAATATATTAATAAAAACATATAATTAATATAATAAATATAATAAATTAAAGATTCTTTTTTAATAACAAAAAAATTGTATTTATCTCGCTAGTATATTTGTTAAAACTTGTGATTGTAAGGCAATATTTTTGTATTAACTGTTCTCTCGCTGTGGAGAAATATTGTTATTCCTATATATTAATTACAAGTTGTATTGCGATTGCAACTTTCTCGTTAATTGGAGAATTTATTTTCTCAGCGTATTATTAAGGCAATTTAGTTTATAAATTCATCGGAGTATCTCTATTAATACTGTGATGCTCTGAATAATGGATACTGTCGAAACGCTGTCGAAACGGAAAATACTAACAATGCGCTCGCGCATCTATTACTATCAAACTGCGAGATTATCGCTTTGCTCAGTTGCCATAATGCTATGTTTTCGCTATGAGAGTGCGCACGAACAATTCGGGAAACAATATGATTCGGGGAACGGATACGATTTGGGGTATTCTATAACTGAAATTATAGATCGCCAATAACTCTCTCGCGGTGAACAAATGTGCTCAAGTTACAAATTATTAACCCACCGATACTGGCGAATCGTGTATAATTATTGTCCACCAGACAGTCATCCACCTCTGTTATACGAGCTTCCAATTAGAGAGTGTGTGTGTGTGTGTGTGTAACTGTTATACTTAAAATTTATTTAAACACATTCTATACGTGTACATATAAATATCTCGACGCTTGTATAAATAACGACAAAATGTCGGTGACATATATTGCGAATCAAAGAATTAAAAAGAATAAATCTCATTCACATACGAGACAGACATGAGAGACCGTGTAGTGTACTCGAGACTTATCGCATAAACTCTCCGCGAATGTATATTTGTCGCAAGTAAAAGCGATATAAAAGAAAAAAGGGAAAAAAAGGGAAACGTTGGCGCGCATTGTGTCACGCGCGGCGAGGCCGACAAATCCGACTTTATCCGCGCGGGAATTATATGCGCCGCTAAGTCCACCGCCAGGCACTTAAAATATCCCGCTAAACGGACATTTTACGGACGCGTAGACCGCCTTTCGTGAATAAACCGCTGGTTGACAGAACGCTCGGCCGACGAGGATCGGGAAGCCAGGTGACGAATTAACTCGTTCGTCTCTCTCATCAAGCCAGTGGAAAACACAAGCAGGTAGATAGACAGATAGATATAAAAAGCGGAAAAAAAACGCGGTCTCTCTCTTCCTTCCAAATATCACCCGCTTTCGCAGCCGAACTGTTCATTCCATGAGCCTGTCCCGTCTCCTTATGTCAACTCGGAGACCCGAGACCGGGGAAACGGAAAATTGATTTGTTTTGCGGGGAGAACAACCCCGATATCGTGCCCGAGATACGCTAGAAAGGACCTTCTCTCGTAGCGCCGGCATCCGCCGTGGCGGAAAATCTCAGCTTACATAAACGCGACCGCGGCACTTCTGGCTCGCACTCGATCGTGTCCGCGTGTGTTGTAGCTAGCTACCTACCTACCTACCTACCTACCCTATACGAGAGCAGCCGGTATTCGCGCGCTTCGGGTGTCATAAATCATGCGAGAGGCCGGGTAGAAAACGCGCGCGGAACAGCACAAGAGAGAGGAAGAGAGTGAGAGGGAGAGGGAGAAACACAGAGTAGCGGCGCGGCATAAAACATACACAGCCGGTGTGCGGGCCGCGCGTCATATATTTCCTATATATACGGGAGGAAGGGGGGAGAGGGAGGGTGCATACGAAGGTATACATACACACAGCGAGGTGCAGCACGAGGTTTCGTCTCCTTCCATTTTTGCGGTCCATCTTTTCCGTACCATCGATCCTCCATCCGCTCCTCTTTTCATCCTCCCCTCTCATCCCCCTTTTCCTCCCGGCTTTCCAACCGTCCACCGCGACTCCCCCCTTTCTTTTTGCGCTTCGTAATGTTCTCGACATTTCGATATCGACGGTGCGACCCGCCTCGTCGAACCAGGTATCTACTCGCGCGTTTCCAAGACTCATCTGAATCTGAATACACTCCAATTTTATCGAGACTGGAAAATTTCGCAGCTACCGCGATGGTATTTTTCTATTCGCGCCGTTAACGGACGTCATCGTCGTTGTCGTCGCGGCAGATTACTCCGAGACTTTTCGAGACGTCGTCCACGGTTTTCGTTTTGCACGAACATTTCTCGCGAAAGAATCGAACCGATCGGTGAAATAAATCACCATCTTTAATACAAGACCGTCGATAATTATCGGTCCGAGGATTCTGAAATTTTGCTTGAAATATCCACTGATAGATAAAGAAAATTAAAACATTTTAAAAGAAGTGAAATCGTATTTAAAACATTTATTCACCTATTTATCGAGTCCACAGTCTTAATGATGTATATGACCGTTGCATTTTCAACGTGCGCGTCTATTGTGTCCGCCGTTTGTCCGATTGCTTTCGTTTCGACGCGCAAAACACGGGAGCCGCATTATCTCCGTATTTACAGAAAACGAGCGTTCGCCGAGTACAAGCAATCGATGCGTCCAACTCTCTCGCGGCGAGAGATCGGCAAGAGCGAAGAGAGCGGTGGCGCACCGCCGTACGTGGAACATCCAACTCCTTTGAGACCGTTATCGCTATCCCCATCGATTTCCCGGTTAACCGCTGGAGACCGTACTATTCGACCAGAGAACTCGAATCGGTTTCCAACTGCCTCCAGGTAGCGGTATCGGGAATTGAAATCGATTCACTACGACGACCATAATGGCATCCTCGCTGCTAATAGCATGCTCTCGTTGGTAATTCCGCGAATGTGCCGGCGCTCTAAGCACATAGGATGCCCCACCCCCGTGATCGTAGGAATCGTTAGGAATCGTTTATCGTGACATCCGCCTTCTGTAACGCGAATTGTTTATAGCAACCCACAGAGTCATGTTATTGCGCGCGATCAATATCCCCAAGTCGCGTTAAAAGTACACGCTTCAAAAGAGCAGCATGTTAACAGAACACACATAAATCAAGTGAGTAAAAAAGAAAGTATTCTTTTTCAGCTTTTTTAGTAGAATTTTATTTTAAGAAAAAGACGCGCTCCCCTTTCATAGAGATTCGATAAATTAAAAAGTATAATGGCGTTTTTTCTATGTGTATGTAATGTTACATATAATACGCTTTCTCCCTTATTATACGCGATATATAATTTTCCGTATTATAAACGTTATCGCTCTATTGTCGAAGAGAAATTTTAATATTAATTTGCGCGTGTTCAATATACAGAAGAGAATGTTCGTATCCAGCCGCGCTCGTATAATCCTATAATCTCCGAGGATGATTTCGTACTGGAATTATATCGAGAATTCTAATAGTCGACTCCCACGATATATCCGCGATATAACTCCGGCGCCAATACGCTCGCGCGATCAGTCGTAAAATAAGCTTCTTTATACGATAGATTGCCTCTCGACAGGAGAATATCATCATATTTATTATAGGTATATTAGCGAGGAAAGATTTAATATTCGTTCTTCTCAATCGGCGATGTCGAAGGGAGAAAATTATTTCGTTCCTCTTCTCGCGTTTCTAAAAATTTCTCCCCGTTTTATGTTTATCGACAAAAAAATACCTTCTAAAAAAAAAAAATTACGTGAAGTCTAATTCGACTCGAAACATTCGGTACGATATCTTTGATAAAAAATGAGTTGTCTCAATCGAAATAGGATATATCAATCTATTGATTGTAATTAAATACAAGTACAAAATCACGAATACATAAACCTGGAAAGTAAGTCATAATTGCGTGGACACGCGAATTGTACACGTTGATGTTTGAAGATTGAACGCGAAGCATCAATGGTCGTCGATACGAATAAATACGCGCCGACGTTAATGAAATTATTGGATTTCGATTAATACCCTCCTCGGAAAACGCTCGAGGGCCCGACTTGGAGTCGGGCACACAACGGCGACAGCGGTTAAGGCCGTAACATAACGGCAGGTAAACGGATATCCGAGTGGATATTGCCGAAGGAATATTACCGTACTAACAGCCTTGGCAGTTGCTTGCTCGGGTCGCTCCCAGCATATCCTGGTGGTTGTGCCTGTGCGAGGACAGGCGACCGCACGTCGCAGTGAAACGCGCAAACGCGCTATCGGCTCGCACGCAAATATATGTGCATACACGCGACGCGAAGCAAACGGATGATCGTTCACGTTTACGACTTTATTACCGACATATCTTTCTCGTTAATCGAGTTAGTCGGCCATCGACAACGTTGGCGGCGGCGGCGGCGGCGGCGGCGGCCAGCGGAACTCTCCGCACAAACGAAGGGAATGCGCCTGTCGTTGAATCTCGCGTGATAAACTGAACCGCGACTTTCACATGGAGGAATTTATATATTCTATACGGGTGTATATACACATACACACACATACATATAACGAAAATGCTCTCTGAAACATTTGAGCACGCCAACTAACGGGCGTGTGTCGCCTCGGAAATTTTAGACACGATTCTGCGACCGCAAAATCCGAGCGTGATTATACGCCTAATCTAGTCGAAGTATTACAGACACGTGACGATTTAAATGCATCTCACATTCACGGTAGATTGCATTTGCAGTTTCAAACGACCGCAAAAATTTGAGGGAACATTTTAGTTTGCATTTGTTCAATGGTTTCAATGAGATATATATCGGAGAGAATAGAGTTTTTTTTTTTTTTTTCTCTCCGCACGCTGCCTCGGGCTATTTTTTGTCAATGGAAAATCAAAAAAACGATCTCTGTTCTTTCATCAAAAGGTCCGTTGGGCGTGTCCGTGTTCTCTAATTAGCACGGCAGTTCGACCTGCCGAGAGCCGTCCGCCGTGACAAAAGAAACGGATAAAGAAAGGAACGCGAGATTTGGAGGCGAAAGGACGTCGTGTCGCGCGCTCTCTGTGTTTCAGGGCAATCGTGTTCTTGACAAAGCAAAAGCGTAAGAAAGCAAGCGGAACGGGGGAAGAAGTGGGAAGTGAACAAGACCGAGAGCGAGAGACACATCAAAGAGTCCTCGGTGCCATTGTAACGGTCGGCGAGAGGCGGACCTTCGCAAAATTGGCTCGCCAAACTCGGTCGCGTTACTAACGCTTTAATTATTCAGCCCGAATCGCTCTGGCTCGCCTCATCTACGCTCAGGGTCGACTAAAGCAACCATTGCTGTTTCTCATTTCAATTTTAATCCCGCGCAATCCCGGAAAGGGCCACAAGCCGACGTTTATTAACATCTAACGAAATGATGAAAATGTCACGGGCATAACGGACTGGCTGGCTCGTTGTAACTTTAATGCCTTAAACGATAATTCTCAGCGGCAAGTTGGAGAACGGTTAATGAGATAATTGAATTTGTGTTCTTCCTGAAAGATTCCTCCCTGTTCTGCTAATTGAAGAGATAAGTAGATCAAGAATGTATATATCGCATTACATTACCCTGGTTATTATCTTAAAAGTTTAATTCTAATCTAGCATACATACATACACGCAATGGTGATCTACTATTGTGAATAAAACTATCAAATAATCTGGACTAAACAAATGATATTTGCGAGACTTAAGTCGAATCGCGAACTTGGCTCCAAATTATTTAAATATGATACTTTCTGAGTAGATTTTTTTAATTACACAAATTGAAAATGGGCATATTTTTCAAATCACTATCAAAATCTTTACCTTTCATACATCAATTTAATATATTCTTTATTCACATACCGATATAAACATTTTTTAATAATATGAGTCTTGGAAAATGAGAAACAAGAGAGGTTTCTGTTAGGTTTATGCAGTTTAGTTGGACCCTATAAAATGAAAAAATGGAAATCTGTGGAAAGATTGTGACCGCATTTTGACCATTAGATTTAAAATAATTTTTGAAAAAAATGTGCACATTAAAATTTCTAATAAAATTATAAATAATTGTTTTTAAATAGTTTCTGTTAAAAAAGTAATTGTTATTTATTATTATATTAATTAACAAACGTGGAAGCTAAAACATCTGCAAGCCTCATTTATATAATTTCATTGTGGTTAATAACTCGAATAACTTTTAAATTGTTTGTCTAAAACTTTCTACAGATTGTGCATATTCTTTATATTTTATAGATATTATTTTTTCCACAAAAAGTAATAATAATCTAATTACTTGAAAATAAATTTTGGAAAAAAGATATCTATCTCTTTTAAACCTGGTTTACCCATTTGAAATTAATTATATCATTAAAATTAGTCCAACTCTTCCATTTTGAACGCATAGATAAACTATTAAAATTTTTTTTAAATACAACTGATCGGTTTATTTAAAAATAAAATTATTCCGTATACTAAAAATTTAATATATCAAACATTCAACAAACATAATGAATAAAACTTGATAAATATAATAAATAAAACTTGATCTTTTAGCTTTCCCCTTTGGAATTATAAAAAATGCATTTTTTACCTAAATTTAAATCGTGATTATTTAAACTGTATATAAATATCGAGCATACATATACGCGAATAGTTTATCTTGGTCGTGTTTTAAAAATTCGAATCTTGGTCCATCTCACAATCAATCAATATCTATCTCGAAATTATACCACATTGTATCTCTTTATTTAACAAGCGCATGTAAGCTGAGAATGCTTTTGAGCGATCGAAACACCGCGAAACGGATAGCGCTATCCAGGTAACACCGTATATCCTTAGATAATAGCATCATTAATTTCGTAATATCTCCCTTCCCAACCCCCTCCCACCCTCCCTCAAGTAATGCGCAAATTAACTTTCCCGGCTGCTATCGGTTTAACGAGCTGAGTTTGGTGCAAGAGAGGGCGGAGCGTCAAACTCGTTACGCACGTTGCGCGCGATATATTCGCTCCTGTCTGTGTGCAGGCTGTATGAACCCGGCTTTGCAGAAGCTTGTTAACACCGTCGCAGACACTGCGGGCGTGCCCCGGCTCACAGAGGAGCTTTTGATTTCGAGCTGTTCGTGCGGCGGTCCCCGCTTGTGATCAGCAACCACCACAATGCGAACGCGCGCGAATCGATTCTTAACAATGTTACTTTGCGTTTATCGCCCTTCCACGTGCGTCGTGCGCGTTGATACCGATATAATCCATAACGCCTTGGGCTGACTCGTTGCTCGCGATACGGACGATTGTCCGTAAATCGTGAATACAAATATTTAGAATAATATGGACGAAAATTGAGATGTAGATTTTTATTTTTTTTCTCTATATGTTCGCAATAATTAGTTACATAAGTTTTTAAACTATGTAAATGTTCA
>NW_021849398.1:3277707-3304945 GCF_003651465.1 Formica exsecta
TTTTTTTCTCTATATGTTCGCAATAATTAGTTACATAAATTTTTAAAATATGTAAATGTTCATGTAAAAAAAAATTCCAATATTTGGTCTGCTATGAATTGTTTTAAACGAACGGAAATCACACGGAGTGATATCACGTATAGCAATTATTATTTAATAATAATTCCCCTCGATATTCATAATTGTTTCCAATTGTACACCCGTTTGTGTACGCGGTTATTTGTTATCCGCTCGTAGAAAATTGATGACAGGTGCATCGTCCGCTGTCATTTCCGGCAGCGATCGTCTATACGTCGATATCGACGTGGTACCGCGATATACCTTCGTCGACACTGCGATACGCACGTCGGTTCCCGATAATCGATAACCGACATACGGTTTGTCATCTTTTTACGAGCGCGTCGAAAGACATCGGGTGTGTTGCTCCGAATGTTGTCCGCCAAAGGGGACACGGCTCGACACGGACGGCGTAATTTCGGACATAGAGCGGCTCGCCAACTGTCGACGACGGTCCGGTCTGGTCACCCCCGTGGGACCATGGACAATAGTGTCGCTCTTGCCACCCTGTCGGCGTTAACCACCGACATTACGGGTCGCCTCTTAAACCCCCGCCGAGAGAGAAAAAAAGAGAATGAAAGAGAAAGAGAGAAAGAGAGAGAAAGAACCCGTAGATACTTTACCACCCGGTGTTCCTCTTGTACAAACAAACAGCCTCTTTATTCCACGCTCTCCTTTTTTACGACGGTAAGAGCGGTAGAGAACGACGACGATGTTTCTTTCCCCTTCTCCCCTTCGCGGGAACGTGCTCAACAGTCGAGAAAAATTAATTATCGCCGATGGATTCTCGCTAATGGCTCGTCACGTCGTGACGTTAACAGAGCGTTTCGTTGACAAGCAAATGAAATAAGTACAAGCGTGTAACGCACGATATTTCGTTTCGAGCCCGATGACCCGACCTGTCGAATTATTGTTTCTACGGTAAATGGTGCAATGAAATAATTACGCGCGCGGATATATAATTAATGCGACGTGCGCGTGTCATACGTTCGCACGTTCGACTCTGGCGACACGAATCGTTTAATTTATTCGTTCGCACCAATGGCGCGTGTGAAAGCGTTTGCAATCCGCGCTGGATATACCGCAGCTGGTTTAAACGACTCTCCAGGCGACGTTCTTGACAATCGTCAACACGTGCGAAGCCGGGTGTAAATGCGATTAACTCGAGCGCAGCCCGCCTTCTCTGTCACACGCGTACAATTGGCACATTCGAAATTTGAGTCGCACTCTGACGCCTACTAAGAGAGGAGAGTCCCTCTTTCTCTTTCCGCGCATTGTTTCTCTTTGTCGATCGCCACCGTTTAGATTGAGTTCTAAAGGCTGTCGAGGCCTTCGAATGACATTAAAGCTGTACCATAATTGTAGCAGTTATACATTCATCGACACAAAATTCAACCCATCTCGATATATTTAATTTAATATTTTTTTACAAATTATAATGTGTTTAAGAAAGTTCCGTATATATACTTTTTCAACTTCATTTTTTATATTATTATTAATTTTATACATTATCATTTTCCATATTAAAATATGGTCGTAATGAAAATTGAACTTTTGCCAGAAAAATGTAAATTAAAAAGGTAAATGTAAATGTAAAAGACTAAATTACATGAAGCATAATACTTAAAATATAGTCGAGATATACTCTACAGTTTATATATAACTGTCAAGTATTAAAGATTTCTTTTTTTATGTATTCGCACATTCGAGAGGATACCGTTGCAGGAAGCATTGATTTGTATCAAACGCTCAGCGAGAATCGGAGAAAAGAACGAAGTGGCGGACTCGTGAAATTAACGGCGACAATATTTTTGCCTGGCCAAGCCAAATGCTCGGACAATGCGAATAATAGCTCGACGGGGGTCCGTATCGGCGAATATATGTCCCTCTATGTGTGTGTGTGTGTGTATGTATACATGTATTGCGAGTGAGAATCTCAAGAGAATAATTCCACCGTGCGGAGCACATAAGCGGTACCTATCGTAAGAACCTTGGAGTGTTCAACGAGGTTTTGGCGCCTTTGTGTCACAGTCACCCTCCGTTCCCGCCCTCGGTGGCATTTAACAGAATTTACGAGCCAGAAATATCGAACGCGTTATTGTCACCGCTCGCAAGTGATGTGGCATTCGGTATCGTGATTCGTGCATTATGTGTCGCGCTCGCCGAGGCGAGGCGCGATTTTTGCCGGCCGGCGAGTTGGAGGAATTTGCCGCCTCGTCACACTTGGTCGACCATCAGAAACATTTATCGCGATATTCGTTGCATTTGCGCGAACCTTCGTCGAGATTGCATTCATTTACTTCAGTTATGTCTTATAAAGGTGACGAACATGCCAAGAATTTTACCGATCGATTAAACACAATCTTGCTTTTCTCGTCGCGTTTATATGAGCAAATTTGATTTTATCATAGCAAACGTCACGATCTAATTAACATATGTTATGATTGAATTGTCGAGAAATGTTGAAGTATCGGTTCTTTCTCTTTCGTGCAATTCACGACAAACTTCTAACGGCATCAAAACGGGTTAATACTCGTTATCAAAGAGTCGAATTAGTATCCTTTGCACGGAATGAGTCGGCGTTCTCCTTCGACTCGAGATTCAACACGGACGGGGATTCATCACGTACGCTGACCCTCCGTGGTTTATCTCTTTTTGGAGACGCTGTTACTCCCTCCTTGAACTGCTTGCGGCGTACGAGGCAAGATCTCGTTGGGTGCCAGGTTTTATCTCTCCACCTCCGTCGCCGCATCGCGCCGATAAAGACGATGCGGCGGAAGCTGAGAGATCGAACAGGCCGAGCGGACAAAGAGACGAAAAGAAAGGACGAAAGAAAGACGAGAGGAGAAACGGACGTCCTATCCTTGGACCGTATCACCGGTGACGGTATCGCGTGCGAAAGCATATCGCGTCGCTCTTCCACACCCGCGCTCTCTTTCTCTCTTCATCCCTTGCTCGCCCTTGTTCTCTCATCCCACCCTACCTTCTTCCCTTTACAGCAGCGGCGGCTCGCCTCCTGCTCTATGGCACGGAAAAGTATGTATACATGTATTGCGAGTGAGAATCTCAAGAGAATAATTCCACCGTGCGGAGCACATAAGCGGTACCTATCGTAAGAACCTTGGAGTGTTCAACGAGGTTTTGGCGCCTTTGTGTCACAGTCACCCTCCGTTCCCGCCCTCGGTGGCATTTAACAGAATTTACGAGCCAGAAATATCGAACGCGTTATTGTCACCGCTCGCAAGTGATGTGGCATTCGGTATCGTGATTCGTGCATTATGTGTCGCGCTCGCCGAGGCGAGGCGCGATTTTTGCCGGCCGGCGAGTTGGAGGAATTTGCCGCCTCGTCACACTTGGTCGACCATCAGAAACATTTATCGCGATATTCGTTGCATTTGCGCGAACCTTCGTCGAGATTGCATTCATTTACTTCAGTTATGTCTTATAAAGGTGACGAACATGCCAAGAATTTTACCGATCGATTAAACACAATCTTGCTTTTCTCGTCGCGTTTATATGAGCAAATTTGATTTTATCATAGCAAACGTCACGATCTAATTAACATATGTTATGATTGAATTGTCGAGAAATGTTGAAGTATCGGTTCTTTCTCTTTCGTGCAATTCACGACAAACTTCTAACGGCATCAAAACGGGTTAATACTCGTTATCAAAGAGTCGAATTAGTATCCTTTGCACGGAATGAGTCGGCGTTCTCCTTCGACTCGAGATTCAACACGGACGGGGATTCATCACGTACGCTGACCCTCCGTGGTTTATCTCTTTTTGGAGACGCTGTTACTCCCTCCTTGAACTGCTTGCGGCGTACGAGGCAAGATCTCGTTGGGTGCCAGGTTTTATCTCTCCACCTCCGTCGCCGCATCGCGCCGATAAAGACGATGCGGCGGAAGCTGAGAGATCGAACAGGCCGAGCGGGCAAAGAGACGAAAAGAAAGGACGAAAGAAGGACGAGAGGAGAAACGGACGTCCTATCCTTGGACCGTATCACCGGTGACGGTATCGCGTGCGAAAGCATATCGCGTCGCTCTTCCACACCCGCGCTCTCTTTCTCTCTTCATCCCTTGCTCGCCCTTGTTCTCTCATCCCACCCTACCTTCTTCCCTTTACAGCAGCGGCGGCTCGCCTCCTGCTCTATGGCACGGAAAATTGCGGAGCCGTCGATAGTGTTTTCCCTCTTGCTGTGCCCGACCGGCGGAATTTTCGCAAGAGGGTAATACGCGGGTAATGGTGAGATAGCTCGGACGCTGCTCTTCGGACGAGGAGTCTCGAAAGAAAAACATAAAGTAACGCCGGGCTGGAATATCTGCCTGCCCGGTGGAACGCAATCTGCATTTTTCATCGTAGCAGCGACTTGAGCGATTATCTGCCTGATCTTCATCTAGATAGGAAATAATACCGTTTTACATAGAAAATGATGAAAAATTCAAGAAGGATAATCCATCCATTGGACACGAATTTATTCTGCAAGAGTATCGTTGCCGCTTCCCCGCGAGGCTGTCAATCGTATTAAAAAAATGCGGAAATTCGAATTGGTGATGAGATCCACGAACTGACAGCTTGACATTTAATGGTTGAATATATACTGGGAAAGTGATTGATTGAGAGCATATAAAAAGTAAAGCATAAAAAATGGAAAGAAGACATATATATGAAAAATATGGTGATTCAGTTTATTTTATGTTTGAAGCCGTGACGTGCATGCCAAGTGAAGTAATATCGGCAGAGTATAAATTTCTTTAATTTTCAGAATATAAGCTCTAAATGCTCGTTAGTTGCGAATACAATTCAATTAGCTCCTTTTATAATTCCATTTCTGAGGAGTAGAGAAAACTAATTAAATCTCCATTAACTTTAACCAATGCTTGGAAACGAGAAACATTAATAAAGGTGCTGCGAATGCTAACGATATTAACGATATTTCTAGGATTTCAGCGGCAATTGTAAACAATCGTACCAGGAGCACACAAAAGTAAAACAAAAATAGCAACAATGAATAAAATTCTAATGCTCTTTGCGATATTTCGGCGGATATATTCCATAAACTCGATATTTTTCCTTTCGATATCAAAAAGCCGGCACGTTTCGCATATTCTCTCGGAATTTGAACGTGCCCTCGTGATCACGGTAACCGAAGTACATTTGCAAGTTACACGAACTCGGTTTCTCGCGCTTCACTTCCGATTTGTTATGTCAGTATTGTGGCGCGCGAAGATCAGACGGTGCAAACGGTCACCGTCGTAAAGGCGGACGCCGTTTATGAGTCCTCGTAACCCAGAGATGCGGAACCGACGATGATTCACATCGCGCGGAAATCATGCTTGCGGATGCCGGGAGAAATGTAAGGATGTCCTTTCAAGTCGCTTCAAAGTTGAACGCCATATGGACAAGAATATGGCCATTACATGCCGTCAAGAAGCGAATTTGCATGTGACACGTGACTCGATCGCCGTTATTCGATTATGCCTTCATCTCAGGTGCGAGATATTCCTCGATATACAAACGCTTAACTTTTAGTACAAAATTTACAAAGTCGATATAAAATCCGGTATGAGCGAAAAAGCAAAGAACGTTTATTGAAGCCATGTAGGAAACGACGAAACTGATCGCAAATGGCACGTGCAAACATCTGATTTTTCTTCGAAGAACCTACAATATTCGCATGGCGACAGTGTATATCGTCACGACGCTTTCGCAAAGAGTCGAGGCTCACGGGACACGAAAGAAATAGCCAATCCAACCGTACGCCAACATCGTGGCACCACGACGAATCTGTATCACATTTCACTTTGACATCTTGGGTGGATGACCGCCTTATATCGGTAGTATACGCTTTCATTATATCAACTAGTATCAAAGGAGTATTGGCGGGGCCTCGGGAGGGTAGAGGAGAGATATAAAGCGTAGAAGCATCAATCCAGCGGGTATGATCACAGGCGATATTCGAAGAACGCGCGGGATGAAGAATCGAAGAATATAACAGGAAGAAAAAAATATTGTACGGACAAAAAAAAACGGGGAGAGGGATTAAAGTGGGGTAGATAGCGAGGATGAGAGGCGGATAGGTCGTTATAATCTTCTATGTACAATACTCCCAGGACATGGGCTATTGTGAACATCGCAGAGTCCCGTCAACTGTCGCGTATCGTTCACGTTCGCGCTATCATCTCCGTCGACCTACTGTCGGCTTTCTGCCGATGCAGCTAGTCCGTGTTTCAATTCTCGCACAAAGTACAAAGCCGTGGCCGTAGAGGATTGTTTAAAAAATGAGCAGCTACCGGAGAAACTTACACGTATAGAGAAAAATTTGATTCCTGAAAATTTTATTAAATATAAATGATCGATTTTTAATTAACTTAGAATTCTCGCATCGTAGTGGAATCTTTCGAGCATTCAGATATGTCAATGCTCGAGGAGAATCGTATAGTGTTATATGAGAAGAGAAAATTCGAAATACAACGTACCCTAGGTTCGTTGACGTCCTACGGATCGTCGTCGCGATCGATTCCGCCGAAGTACAAGAGAAAGCCAAGCGTGTAGAGAAAAGAATATACGCGTCCCTTTATTGCGATGCATGCCAAGTTCGCGCGTATAGCGTACGGCATGACAACGCGATCGAGTGTGCGATGCACTCAAAACCGGAGAGACAAAGTCGAGAGTCAGTGTCGATGCTCTCTTCTCTCACCGTTGCTCGTCGACCGCTATAGAAAAATTTACATTCGACAGAAAGTCTATTTTATGGTACAGGAAATTTAGATTCTCGAGGTGCGTTTTCCATGATATATATTTATATTTTTCAATAGAAAAAGAGAGAAAGAGAGTGTGCACGGAGAAGAATTCAATATTCCGTCGCACGGAAAACGTAGTGTCAATGACCTAGATGGACAAGATCGAGTGTTCTCTCGTGCTCTCGTCGTCGTCGTCGTCGTCGTCGTTATCCGGACGGCAAGTATGGCCCGTGAGGCGCGTCGCGGCACTATAAAGCCAACGACGTCCCGTTGGTCCTTACGTAAGTCGTAAGAGTTTTAGGACCGCGAGCGCAAAAGGGCACCGGAATTTATTTCGTTCAACGTTTCGTTGAAAGCGAGAAAGAATTCGATGATTTATTTTATGACTTTGTACCACGCATGTCGCCAGGTAGTCCTCTCTAACGCGACACGTACAAACATTTCCGGCTCCTTTCGGAAGGGAAAAAAAAATCGTCATTTAATACGCGAGACGGGAAGCGGCTGCTCGCCGTTCCGGAGACAGAGACGAGCGTAAACAAAAGCTCGTGTTTTACGAGAGCGCGGACGTATTTATGTACGCGTAGATCGGGCGACGTGAATGTAACAGCCAACACGCATCACCCACGCACTTGTGCATGCGTTACAACACTTGATACACGCGCGGGTACACCTGTACTTGCGGAATCGAAGCGCGCCCGACCGTGAAATAAAGGAGAAGAGGAGGAGAAGGAGGAGGAGAACAAGAAGCATCAGGGGAGCAAGAGAGAAGACGCGTTCCATACGTAAACCCTGTAGAATAGCTTATTTTAAAACGATCACGAAACGCTTTTCATGCTCAGAAGATGATGGAATCACGCTTTCATTCGACTGCCTCGCCATGAAAAATGATCCGCGCTAACGTTCCTCTCCTCTTTCCAAATTTTTCCGCGCTTTCTCTTCCACTTGTTTTTTTTTTATCTTTCTCTCCCTAGGTAGGTATAAACGAGTACCGCTTATATTCTCCATTCTCTACGTCCATTCGCTTCACTCGAAGGTGCGAGCTACGTGCGTTTTATATAGATAGAATAAGAACATTGACGTCAGGAAGATGACTCGTTGCTTTTCTTTTTTAAATCCGAGGCGGATCAGCACATTTTGCCGAAAACATAGTACATGGTACTCTTACCGTACGATATTTTTTTCTCGCTCCTTGGTTATACATGCACAAAAGAAAGCATGTATAAATAATGACTATATGTATCCGATATTGTGTGTATGTGTGAAGTATCGTAAAATAATTTTAAATAGATGACGATCGCGTACGGTTTCTTAAGTGGAAACTGCGAGAAATATGATCGCAAAGTGACGCGCGCTCGTAAAAAGCGCGAGCGTTATTAATGAAGTATATTCGGGTTAATCGTGACACGTGGGTGTCACCTGTCAGCGCGATGCGCGCGCGCAGGCACCTTCTAAATAAAACCTACGGGGATTATTTCGGAGCGGCACGCGCTGCAAATAAAATGCTGCGAGTACATTATGTCACTTTCGCGCGACCGAGACGTGGCACCATATTTCAAAAACTATAATCCATCCAATTTGGCGAAATGCACGTACCGTATGAATAACATTACGAAAATCAATTCAGTCGCGACATAAATCTTTGCCGATGGTCATGCACGCGGTCTTACTACAATGTCGTTGGTTTTACGATCTTCTCATCTAGATCCTTTTGATGACCCGTCGCGAAAAAACACGCTTTGCTCGTTCGTTCGTTGGACAGATCGTAACGGTCGATCGATTCCGCATTCGACGTGCGATCCGGCCCAGTTCCTCTTCCTCGATTCGTTCGCCGTACCATGCTTTATTTCCACGTCTTACGTAACGTACGAGAAAGCGGTTTAACGCTGTCACGTGAGGTCTCGCTGTCGCGAAAGAAGCACGAGCTGATACGGAAATTGCAAAGGGACACGGTTCGTTTGGCTTTACGGTCGGAAGTTATGACAAATCGTGCGACGCCGCGCGCGACTGCGGCGTATATAAAGTTCCGTCCGACTCTCTCCCGTGGACTCGACGAGGGGTGATACCCGGCGACATTCCACGATTAACGACCTCTATTCGAGAGGCCGATTTATTATCGCGATATCTGAGACGACGGTGGAGACGCGACGCGATACCGGAAGTCAACGCCGATAGAATCTTCGCTGGCGAAGCGTCCGTAGAATGCAATTTAATCGATGAGCACACAGAGTCGCGCGCTGCAGATATTAATTATTTCCACGAAGGGTGGAAGAAAGAGGCGGGGGTTCATTCATTTATCTTATTATATAGCGCGCGACAGACTCGCGATGAATACACAATGCCGATAATGACTGACATCGATTTCAAAATTGGATCACCGTCGCCAAAAAGGGACGTCGATTTTCATTCCACGTGTCACCCCTTACATCTGGAAGGTTAGATCTCGAAATCGGAGATGGGCCAATAGTTCGTCCTCCCTCCCGTCCCCTCGCCGAGGCTCCTCCTCCTTCTTTAATTCACGCTCGCCCGCGTGTCGTTTCAGTGACGCGATAACAATACCCGCGAGATTTGTTCCCGTTTCGCAAACTTCATTTTCGCAACGTAACATGCCCAGTTCTTTCGCTCTCCTCCCTACATCCCCTTTGCCCACTCGACCTCTCTTCTTCCCAACGTTTTCCTGTACGCCGACTGCCGGCAATTATTAGCCATTGTCCGGCGAAAAGCCCGGGAGACCGAATTACGTCGAGTTAGAACCTCGGGTCATCTCGATGTTAGCACGTGCTGGACGAGAACCGGCAACGGGGGAAACGTTGCGAAAGCGAGAACCGGGCACGAGAGAAGCAAACTATCGAAAAGAGAGTATACGAGCGAAAGATCGAGGGGAGGGTATAAAGAGAGAAAGAGGGAGAGAGAGAGAGAGAGGAAAAGAGGAAGAGAGAAACTTGCACGAGAAGACAAGGGACCGAGAGGTGGTCAAGGGGAGGTTAGACATCGTGGAGAGAAGAGACCACCCCAAGAATTATCGCCTCCTCCCCTTTTCCCTAGTCCTCGTAAAGAGGATCGAGTGATTTACAACGACATCCTCGCTTCCGTCTAACGACGGCGATCGGCATTATGTACGCCGGGATACGTTTTAATGGTATTCGCTCAGCGTCAATCGCCAAGCGCGATTTATAATGCGGTAGCGCCCATAACGAACCACCGTTGAATTTTGAAAATCCCCGCTTCGAAAATAGCCCCTTGGCCAATTCGCCTTGCCATTCATCGTGTTCCATTCGACGTGAATAATGAAGAGCGTTTAAGTAGACCGCTTAACGTTCGCTCGTTCTACACAATAGAAAGACGATCTTCGATTTTCCTACACAAACATCTTGATAATTACAGAAGCTATTAACAGAGAAGTATTTAAAATACCTATTTTTAAAATTTCAGACGTTGAATAATACGTGCAGTTTCTCTTTTTAGATAAATGAAAGATTTCTCCATTTTCCAACGTAACATTTCAAATTTTCCATCTCTATCCAGATATTTTTTTACAAGAATATTCCAGTCTTGTCGTTAAATCACCTTGTCAAATTTTATTTGAAATAAAATGAAGTTTCTAATATTTAATAAAGAATAATGTTCTACTCGAGACAAATTTTTTTTAATGGTGCTCTTCGGAGAGGGCACGCTTTCACCCTCGACGCGGCACCCTCGCGCGCATCTCCCTCGAGATATTATCCGCCAAAAACTATATACGTGTTCCACGCCCGTTTCGGCGATATCGTAACGTTAGACGTATGACCGACGCGCGGCGCAAAAGGGAGAATGTTATGCCGTGTCATTCATATTCATATTGCCGAGGAGAGCCGGGCGCCCATCCCTCTTCCTTTTGCTTGACAGCGGGCGCACCGCCTCGCAACTCGGAACGTATTTACGGAGCAGAATGCCGTTAATACGAAAGGATCGCGGACGCTCCCTCACCGGCCGCAAAGAAGATTTTAAGGGAGCGAAACGAGCCGAGACCCCTACCTTTCAACCTGCGGTATTCACGTGTCCGTTGGCCGTACACGTAAATACACCGGGAAAGATACATGGAGAGCCGGGGCGAACCGCGCTCCGCGCAGATCCCTCGGGGAGACCGCGCCGGGTTTACCTCGCTCGCCGCGATCCTCCGCCTTCTTTCCCACCAACACGAAGGAGAGATCCTTACTTTCCTTTACAGCCCGGCCGCAGGTCGGGATCCCCTCCTTCCCTCGCCCGTTTCACTCCTTCTCTCTTCCGCTACCGCTCCAATTTCCCGTCGGACGTGCGCCGGGATTTTTGCGAATCGAAGGATCCGTTCTCGAAGGATCCGATCTTAAGCCTCTTGTCCGGCACGAGAGAGCCTGGACTTTTTCGCCCCCCCCCCCCCCCCCCCCCCCTCCCCCCCCCTCGTGCCCTTCCTCTTCCCTCTTCCCATCGTCGCATCCGCTACTCTTTTATCTATTCACTCGCGGTCGCAAACAACGGAAACTGCTTTCTTCTGCGTGGAATCGACCGTACTTTTAGGATCTGTGGCCTATTACGGATGTATATATGGTCGCTCATATGATCGGTACGAGCGAGATCCGGATTGTAGATCCGGATTGCTCGATGATTTCCAGAATATATATATTGTGCTGCGAGGATAATGATTTTGGTCAAAGTACTTGTTCGATTTTCCTTCTCTTTTTTTTTCTTCCCTCCGTTTGCTGCTTACGTCGGTTAAATGTGCCTCTAGTTTAACTGAGCCCTTGTTTTCTTACCAAAAGTAGAGGTAGAAAAAGACGAAAAGTAAGTTAAACTACGGTTCAAGTTAAACTCGTGCAACAAGATCTCTCAAACTTTATACAAGTTCTACCGCTCGATATCGTGGTTGCGAAAAATAAGATGGTGAATTTAATTATTTGTTGTAATTTCGTTGACTAATAAAGCTAGAAAAGTTTGCTTTATATTAAATCTCGATAGAAATTCGTGTTTTGTACATGACAAGTAGTGTCAGCGATGATTGATTAAAGAATTTTGTTTTTCATCGCATACGCATGAATGTTGTGCGGAAAATTTAATGAAATGTTGCAAATATTAATGAATCATTGATTACATAAAAGGATATATTATTTTCACAGTAATACTCGTCGAAAGAGAAACGATCAGCTGGAAGAATAAAATATTAAATCTGTCGAAATAATGTCCCTTTAAAATGTATCTCGTTGCAATATTGCAAAACATAAATGACATATTGTGCAGAAACAAATTATATTTTAATAGATTAAAGCGGGTTTTGTGATGATTAGTTGCGATCACGATATACGCCGAGAAATTTCGATGGATATACCTATATCGTGGCATCTATATTTCGTGTAACTTTGACGCGTCGGGCGTAGCTAAAAACTAAAAGTTATTCTTCGAATATATATCAGTCCTTTATACTGTTGTGCATATAAACGGAGAATTAATTGTATATAAAAAACAGAAAAGAGACTGATCGATATTCTGAAAAAGTGGCGCGTTTGTTTCGTCCGTTATTAAAGGCTTGCGATAATTGAATCGAGACGCGACGGTCGCAAAGGATCTTCAACTTTCGATACATATAATGTCGATGCATAATGCAAGAAAACAAGTGGAAAGCGAAGGAAGACTCTACGAAGAGAAGTTCCTTACGAAAAATTCAAAAAGTATACTTGAGATATGTTTCTCAAGTATCCTCGTATGAGAAAGAGAGAGAGAGAGAGCTACCCCTTCTCCCCTTTCCAATATACTTTTAAATCTGTTATTGCCATTTCTATAGAAATAAACTTAGGAGAAGTGCCGAGTATTGCCATCAAAGTATACATTTTTCTCCCTGCGAGAATCTTACATCTTTACTTCATGCCTTTGATTCATTATTAATGGCGCGAAGAAATTCCAGTATCCTTGATACTTCGCGATCCACGTTATACGCGCTATGTTTTCTTATCAACGCGAGTTAAAACTATTTCAACTTTTGATGCTTCTACTAAAAAAGTTTTTGAACATAAGGAAGAATTTTATGTTTATTACTTTAACGCATTAGAATCGATCATCCTACTTGTAATACTTACTTAAGTATTTTTAAACGATGGTAAATCTCCTATATATCCAAACTTTTAATCAGGATTAACGGCAAGTAGTGCGAGAAAATACCCACGCTTTTCTACGCCCTCGGGGGAGACAATTCTTATTTTCTTCTCATCTACAAGATACGAAATATATTCACCCGGATAAGACGGTAACTTCTTGTCCCTTTCGATGTTAAGCATAATTTGTAGTCTATCGCAGAGAGAAAGAAAGGCGAAATCTACGTCCCTAGTAATTAAAATAAAATCAGCGAGAGAAGCCGTGCTTTTCGAAAGCCCTCCGGTTCGCGTTCTCAGAACGCGGGCGCGCGTTTTCCCTCCAATAAGACGTAAAACTTTAATGATACGACAGCGACAACTTTTACAACAAACTTTATGGCATGGGGTAAGTCGCATTCCGCTACTTTTCACGGTTCGTTCCTCAGAGCCGGTCGAATCGAAGCTGCGCCAATATTCATGGCTTTGCCGGTCAGGATTGCTAGTGGTGGCGGTTTGCGGAGGTGGCATTGCCCACTCGCTATATCCGAGTTAATAATTCGCGGTCCATCTCCCCTCCCGACCTCCTATCCGGTCGTATCGGGATATGTAGAGCGCACCGAACGAGCATATATACGTATGTCATTCGAAATCATTACCTCGTGTACACCGGCCATACTTCGTGTAACCGCCGAATCGCCGGTACCGCGTTTCGTTGTACCTCTCATACCAATGGCCAGTGCGGAACGAACGGCTAAAATACGCACATATGGCGATAATGGCTCAAAATGTTGCACTTAACTGCTAATCGAGAGTATTAAAAGTGTCCCGAATCGCGGATTTGGGCAATTATGGTGAAACGTGTATTATCAAATAGTATAAACTAAATTTTACGCGATACGCTGAAAAAAAGAAATAAAAAAATGTAGATGAAAAACTAATGAAAAATTTTATAAAGAGAGAAATAATTAAAAACAGATATACCTATTAATTTTTCATGCCTTGTCCTGATTTCTACAAACGCAAATATTAGTTTATTTTAATATTAGTATTAGTTTAAGCTTTATACATTTGCATTTAAATCTATCTTAAAGTCGTAGCACTTTAAGATTTGATTATAAAATCAAGACTTAATTAATGTAACCATCATGAATGCTATCTCGCCGGCGGGATCGCGAGGATTTAGCCAGATCCGACTCACTTTGTAAGCCATGTCCCGACTGCACCTAGAACTTGTATACCGCAGTTATCTTCCGGCTCGAGACAGCGCGATAGCGGTTTAAAGAATGAGCTCGGTACATTACGCGTGTGCGGAAACAGTTCGCACGCGGGAAACAATTTTCACACGATTTTCATACGATTAAAGTGAGACGTTAATTCGTAAAGACTTATCGCGATTAAAATAAATGGCCGAAGAGATATATATCTGTGCGTAAAATATAATTTTTCTACGACATTCTCTATAATATTAATAACGTTGGAGTACCAAAAAAAAAAAAAAAAAAAAAAAAAAAATGCTGGAGTAGGCATATCTATAAATATCTTATTCCTAATTTCGAAGAAAAGATGTCTAAAAAAATACGTTCTCTTAACTCGTAATTAAAGTCGCAAAAATCACTTAAATTATATATACGTAAAATGCTCCGCGTATAAGATAAATGTTACACATTTATAGTAATTGTATTTCTAAAGCTTGCACCACTTCGTATATAAGATTCTAATTAGATTATATTCTCGATGATATATATCAATTTCCATAGCTAGATTTCAAATAAAGTCGCGATGAACCAAGAGCAGCAGATTTGCACAGATTTAAATCATGTTATCGCAGTAAACGAAATTGAATTAATATTAAGCGTCTATAAAAAACGACATTCATACATTCGATTACGTTTTGCACGAATTCATTATTATCTGTCTGGAGAGTGTCTATTATGTTTAACGCTCACTCTTCACATGTATTTCATTATGATAAAAGCAGACTTCTCTCTTGCTGCTTCTTATCCTGCTCAGTTTTTAAAATCGCTCGCTACGAATATTTTTAAATATTAAGAGCGAAGATTTTGAAGATTCGCGCGATTTTGCTCAATTTTCCATGACGTTCGGTGCAAACGCGAGAGGCACGCACAGTTCGACTTATTCAAAATGGCCCCTTAAACGCACCTTATTTCCGCACTACGTATATCCAGAGCCCGATTCGAGGAGGGAAGGTAGGCGAAGAAGCATCGCGACTGCGTGGCACGTGCGAGACGTAATATCCCGTCCCGCGCCGGGCATACGAATCGTTCTCGCTATTACGGAAGGAAGCGAGGTGGAGTTCTGGATCCTCGCGAGGCCCTTTGGCACGCGCGTAACCCGAAGGGTGGATGGCCGGGGGTGAAGGGGAAGGCGAAGGTATGAGTCGTGACGTACGACAAAAGGGAGGGAAGGAAGGAAGGTGCGAGAAGCCAGGCTTCGTCGCGTATCTTCGGAATTCAGGCTGCGCCCGCTCGTTTATGAAATATCCGATATATCCCGAAGGCCGAGTGAAATTTCTAACGGGACGGAGCACCTTCCAAGGGATCCTCCGGCGAGCTTATCGACTCGACTTAAATATGTCCGTCACGAAAGAGGATGTAACACTCGACATTTCGCATGCTTGACGATCGCGCTTAAAACTCAAATATCTTACACACAAATGGATTTGCATCATAATCGATTCCTTATATATATATATAGCGGTATAACTTTGCGTAATAACGGATTTATCTAGTTATCCTCTACGCATATATATATCATGAATTATTCAGATTACTATAGACTATCGTAAAATTCGCTCCTGGAGAAGAAAAGAGCGACTAGAAAACGAATAAAAAGGGCGAATAAAAAGGGAAATAATCATGATCATACCATGAAGGGAGAAGACTGAGAAAGTCACGTTGCTAAGAATCTGGAAGAACCTTGTTTGCTTTGCGGGATAGAATCATCGCGATGAACTTTCGTAGACGGCGTCGCGCATCCCGCAGGCTTTAATAGCGAGGATATAACAACGCGATGTGTATGCGTTGAGGTGGTAAATATTTATCAAGATTAGTCTCGAAGGGATAGTGCGGCTTTTTGTCTCTCCGTGTTGTTCGTCCGTAATTCTCCTCGCGCGCCTTCAGGCCGTGAAAGACACAGACCGCCTCGCCCGATTCGTTTCTGCGACTCGACTATTTTCCCTCGACACCCTATATAACGCGCTTCGTTATTCCGTCCCTCTATTATTCCTTCCCTTCTGCGCTCGAGGGTAGATCATTTACAACGCAACGCCGCTTGCGGGAAGTTCAAGCAGAAGGCGGAAACTTTAACTTCGGACAGGCTCCCATCCGGCTGCTTTTCATTCAACGCAAGGACTACAAGACATAGACATTGTAAAAATCACCGGTCGAGGAAAAACGACAGCGATCTGCAGACTATATTGAAAAGAAGGGTAACCTTCTCGTGACACAACAAAAATAGCATGTCGCGAGAATGGCACGAAGAGGGATTTATTCTAGATAAACAGCGAAAACAAAGATCTTAGAGAGCGATAAAGTGACTTCACTTCACTTTTTTTCATGCACAAATACGATGGAACAGAGATAACGACTTAACGTGATTCATTTACCATAGTGTCAAAAAAATCAAAAATCGATATATTATTTGCAAGAACTAGCTATCCATATCATGCATTTTGCACATGTCACATCGCTGGCATACACACACGTACATATACGCACGCGATATAGTCGGTACAGTTATAATAACTGCGATCCGTTTTACGGAAACGCACAGTATCTCTCGGCGGTCGAATACGCGACTTCGTCGACGGTCGGCGAGACTTGACGAATAGCCTAGCTCGACCGCGCGGGTAATCCACTCGCCGGAAGGTCCGAGATCTCATCCATTTTAAGCAACTTCGTCCTACTTCCACCTAGACCGCTGTACCGAGCTTTCCAACCGTTCCGAGTCTTCCTACGCGGATAGATATCTCGTGGAATATATCCTCCGTCCCTTGCTCTCGTTCGTCCCCGCCCACGATCTCTCGCATATAGCTGGGCTCATCTCTCGACCCCTCGTGGCCGTTACATCCTGGGAATCCTACGAGAATCCCGACCGGCCTCTCGTGTATCGACCTTTGTCTCGCGGTTGGCGACCATACGGATGACAGCCACATAGAATTCAGGACGAACACACATAGAACAGCGCGACACGTGGGGAATCGGTAAGGACATATATCCAATCTGAGGAGGGAAGCAAGATTAAAAGAGCGATTATCGGCTTTGGTCATCGTGCGTAACATTTTTATTACCACATTATATGATACGATTTCTTCCGTTTATGTGTATGGAAAAAGATATAATTTATTGGACAATAATTATGAAGAATGTTTATGACAGTTTTATTTAAACAGACTGTTATACACGTGTGTATGATAAATCAAAAAGTCCCAATATAATATGCGAAGCAAATAATCCAATTAAATAATTTAATTTATAAATGTACAGAATATTATATAAAATTATAAATGAATTATATCTAACAATAAGATAGATACATAATGGAGTGGATGTCAAAATTGACAAACAAAAGGTTAATTTCATAATTTCAGAGATAAACACAATTTGTCGAAAGCGGGATGACGATCGTATATCTCATATCGCGTCTGATGTCAATCTCTATATACATATTATATTTCGCGATATATCGCTTTTATGTCAAATGTGAAATTATCGTGACACAAACAGAGTGGTGCCTTACCGGAAATACGAAGTCCAGCGAATGTGATGGCCGAAATATTTGAACGATAAGAGCAGGCAGGTTTAACGTTAAGTGGGCTCTTCGTCAACCCCACCTACTACTAATATTCAATTTAAATTCTGCTCACGATACACGTAAAATTGGCGAGTCTGCGTTTCACGTTGTATCCTCGCATGTAGGTCTTGACCCATATTATATCGGAGAACGCGTCACGTCTAATTCAGGAAAAGAGAAAAAAAGTAGAAACATTTCCTTTTTTATTCCACTATGCTGCTCACGCGTATCGAAATATTGAGGAAAAATAGAAAAAGAGAAGCGAATATATATATATATCGATTTTTAAGGGAAGATTTTACAAGGATTACAAAGAGCGCAGAGAACAATTTACGGTCGATTGTTCTCGAGATCGGATCGTAATCCCTCGGAGGCATTATGAATGTTGTACCGTGCAACGCTGTAATAAGGTAAATCGAATATCCGTCCGAGAATCGACACCGAGACATGCAAGATGTATTTCGCTTATACGAAGAATATTGCATTATGCGGAACGTACCGCGTTACAGCATTTTTCGGTCGAGTGGAATTCGCAAGAAGAGAGAAGATGAATTTATGCGATCGATAGAAGTATCTCGACCGCTCTCTACTTCGGATTCCGGCTGCTTCTCCGCCGTCTATGATTTTATTGAATCGGATAATACATAGTATAACGCTCGAGGCGATATGTCAATGAATATCTTTCATACATAATTCTACCACAAGTTAATAGATTAATAGAATTATGCCAATAAATTATTTGCAGGAAGATTATATATACGCAAATGTACAACTTAATTTAGAATTTGCTTGACAAGAAAAGTATTAACTCGTAATTGCAACATGATGGCAATATTCGTTAAGGGAAAAAAATCACATTGTATACATAGATAATTCCGGATACGCGTTATACACATTGGCAAAGAAGCATGTTACGTTTTATGCTATAATGTTGCTTTCGCGTGCAAGGTATAGATATCGAGTACGAGCTCGCGTGGTATAAAAGGAAAGATAAATCGCTCGAATTAGTAGAAATGATCAAAAATAGAAAAAGAATATTGGGCAATCGTGTGAATAGAGTATCCATAATAGAAGGTCCATAAAATTCTCAAGTCTATAATTTAAGCTACAAGTGGAAATTATTTATTCTATCCTCTGTCTTTGTCTATTTCGATATTCTCCTTGCTTTCGAAATATAATATCGTTAATTTATGTGTAAATATGTTTTTGATTGTCTCGCTCTCTTAAATTGGCATAAATATTATCCCAGCGAAAGAGCCCCGGGGGGGGGGGGGAGTATCTAAATTAAATTTACGAAAATGTATCCTGACGAGAGAAAGCTGTAGCGGATAATAATTGGCTACGGTAATGCCGGCGTAAATTGATAAATTGAAGTAATTCCGATGCCAGCTAGCGTTGGGAGCCGGGTTGCTAACGCCCCAGCTACACCAGCCAACGATACGAAATGCATCTAATTGGTGATCCCGAAGACGCGAGCAAGCTCGTAAAGTTGGAAGCAGGACGTTATTCGCGCAAAGTCGTGCTCGCTGTTCTTGGCAGATAGCCTAATTTATCATTGTTACTGTCTCGTCTTGTTCCTGCAACGAATCGCGTGTGAGAAAGCGCTCCGGCATTTTCTTTCTCCGTTCTCGATCCATTACCTCCCCTTTCTTCTCGACGATTTAGAAACCATTAAAAAAGTATTATGAGAACTTTGGATTATTACACGAATGTAACCGTCATAGCAACGTGAGTAAATATCACCCTAGGTTTTGTCTGCTTTCTCTTTGTATTTTTACTCATAGACGCCTATTTTGTGCGCGTATCTCTTTCTCTTCCGTATATTTTTTTTATTTAGTTTGCATAAAAAAAATTTGATAAAATGGCTATTCTGCTCATCAAGAGTGGAAATCTCGTTTTTATACATTGCAATAAATAAGCTCGTTATTTGAATTTAATCGTAATACATGGGAAAAAATTTGAATATTGGGCATGATACGAAAGAGTGATGTAATACTTTGTGTAATTTTCCGTAATTTCGACTACTCGCTTTTTCTCACTGACAATACTTTCTCTACGAATTGCGTATCTCGTGATCTAATTTTCTCGCATTTACATGCTCGATCGTGCATTCCTATCCTCTATCTGTTAATTCGCTTTAGTTACACGTTTGTGCAATGCTTGTGCAACAGGCGAAGTTTCCAAACATTCAGAATGTTTTAAATATCGGCCAATTTTAATTCACATGTCCATAATATAGTGCTTTTCATCTGCAAAGACTTGTAGAATTAATTAAATGAATATTTGAATCGGTTGATATAATCTGGGAATGTCTCCAGATTAGATTCGAATATTTGAAAAAAGTAGAGCAGGACATGTATGTGTCATTAATATGAATCGTATAAGGCAAATGTAGAATGAATCTTTTCTTTCTTTCTTTCTCTTTCTCTCTCTCTTTGACCAATATTTTTAAAACGCAACTTTAATAGCGCCTCCACTTTTTCTTGTTGTCTTTGTCGTTATCGCCGTAGCCGAAAAGAATGAATAGCCCGATTCTGTCGTTAAACGACTGAAAGAAAAATCAGTCATCCTTCTCGGCCGACCGACTCTCTTTTCACGAACTTGAATAAAAGAGGAGCGGCGGGGCAAAGAGGCAATGGTAGATGCGCGAAGAATGCAGAAACGGGACGACTCTTATCGAGCTTCCCTCTGTTTTTACCTTCCGCGGATTTTTGTATCTTTATTTTAGATTGCTGCCGGCACCCAGCCGATTCTCTCGGAGGCGTAGCCGCTGTGCGTAACTCCTTTCTTTCGCGGAGGTTGAACGAGAGAGAAAATCTCGGCTAAAGAAAGCAAGGGTGGCAAGAGAAAAGCGTCCGGCTATTGGCCCGGAAGTGGTGGACGTGGGAAAGAAGAAATGATAAGAAAATGAAAAAGGACAAGAAAGAGAATCGCTTAGTGAAGGAGGGAGAAAAGAAAAGAGAGAAAGAGAACAGAGCAGTGGTAGAAGGACGGCTCTCTCTTCCGAAGGAATGGAGTTTTTAGTTCGTCCCGAGGGAATCGCGAGGTAATAACCTTCTTCCGAGACGGTTATGTTTCATAAAAAAAATAGAAAACGAAAGAGAGAGAGAGAGAGAAGACTGCATTCTGTCGTTCCTGCTTCCGAAATAGGCGCGCACGATTAGCTCTCCCCTGTCCGTTATCAGTTTCCTGTGTCTCTTTTATACTTCCTCCCCCCTTTCTCTTCTCTCTTTTTTATCCACATATTATCCGCCTACATATCTGTCCCTGATCTCAGCTCTCTTCTTCTCCTCTTTTAAATATCATTCTCGCGGAGCTCGATATGGACAATGGAATAGATTTGCTCACGCGATCTTTCCTCGCTCATCTCTCGCGATTCTCGCCGATAACAGAAAAATCTCAACGGTCTTTTCTATCCGTAAACAGCAAAGTGTTACGCTTTATTGTTCAAAGGAAATCCATTATGTGCGGAAGTCTTTGCGTAGTTGAGCACGAACTGTAAATCAAGAGAAAAGCGCCATTTGTTCAATCGTAGAAGAAACGTATACATTTTTGTTAATTAATCGTTGATTAAAAGCGCACGATTCCGAGTCAACACAATTCAACTCGTCTCTCTTATATAAATTATCGAATCGATCGTGCGGAAGGAATTGCTATTGTCTACGAAAAGATCGAAATAAAGTCAAATGTCCTTAATACTGAATCGGCGCGAGCAATGTCTTTCGATACACCGTTCCGATGCGATAATACGACCGCCGGTATTACACGGCGGCGGGGGCACGACAAAGAGGCCATCAAGGATCGTACAATGGACGATCCGCGCTAAGTGACGATGACGGGTAGGCGCGTCCCGGCGGGACGGCATAGAACGGAACGCGGTATTGATACCGGTATTTCTCGCGTAGCTCAAGCTCGACCGACAGAATTCAGAGATTCCATTTGGCATTCTCCAGAGACAACGGGCTCGGATTGCCAGTGTGCGTGAACGCTCTAGCCCATCCTCTCTCTTTCTATCTCTCCGTTGTCTAGTAGTCGCGTGCACACGCGCACAATAAACCCATACACCCCATCCGTCCGTCTCATCGGATGCGCATTTATGTGCGTTCTAGCGTATGTATATCACGGCCTCATCTCTCGCTCTCTCTCTCTCTCTCTCTCTCTCTCTCTCTTAGCGTTATAGCATCGGTGACAATGGCCTGCGGTTCCTACATGTTGGATGATCCGACGATGATATACCTGTTGGCCGTTCGACAGCCGACAGGTAGTTTCCTTATGCCCTGTCGCGAAGCTTCGTTGATGCCTTCCGCTCATTCGCTTCTGTCCGTTCGCGAAACGGCGCGTGTACCGAATCTCTGTATAATACGAGGCTTCTATGACCTCTTGTATCTCTGACGACACTTTGGAGAGGGTGAAACTCGTGCGCGTATGCCCTCCACTCAGAAACAACGGCCCGGGCATATTACCACCATTAATCATGCCCCCGTATTGAGTGGAACACAGGCGAGAGCTGGAGAGAGACCGTGTTGGATGTGACGACACGGGACGTGAAAGAGAAAGAGAGAGAAAGGGAGAGTGGACGAATAAGTACCGATCCACTCACACGCCCTCTCGACAGGTTCCCGAACCCGGTTATCTCATTAATTATTCCAACGCTTCTTTCCCCTTCCTTCATTACCGGATATTACAGAACGTCATCGTGTTTTTACACGATAGTGGAAAATGATGGCGGACCTTATTCCCGAGACGGCGCGGATGACGTCGGCGCAATATTACGGTTGTACTACGTATTCGTCGAACCACGCGGGCAAACCTTTCGTTGAGCGAAATATAAATATTGACGCGATGCAACGCGTCACATATTCGAATTTTACCTGAAAAAAAAAAAATTGACAAGCTTGCAAATCAATAAATAAGACGACTTTCGATGCAACGCAATCTGTACAAAATTAAATTGCTAGTTCAACAACTAACTTTCGATGAACATATGCAATGAAATTTCACAACGAGTTTATTTGAAAAACACGAGTGCTGTGCAATAACAGCTATATATAAGCACGTTGTGTAAAATGGAAAATATAGATTACTATATTTATTGATTCGCTGTATACTACCATTTATCGATACAATTGTTAAACAAAAATAACGTTTTGTTAATAACTCCACTTTCATAGAGTCGACGTGTAACACAATGTAGTCCAATTTGCGTGCGCGTAATTTACATTCGAGATCCATTTATCCATTACGTCGACGATGTTCGTCAACAATATTTGGGTCAACCTCACGATTCTTTGGACACGAGAACCAGTCACGTACGGGTTTCGCCCTGGCAAGCTGCCGAAATTATGAAATCAGCAGTACGTGCGAAGGATTTCCTTGATATGGCGGAAACGAGGATAGCGAACGGTATGAGAAGAACGAGAGAGTGCGAGAGAGAGGGGCGCGCAAAGGGATTGAGGGCAGGAGGAAGGGGTAGTGACAGAGAGGTAGACCTCTGGCTCGGGGAAGACGTATTAACCGGGCTCCCGAGAGTGCCGTAACCTCTCCTACACGTCACCGCGCTGCGAGGCGTCCGTATGTACACAGTGCTGGGCGTTATGGTGTCTCCGGAGTAGACCGCGTCTTATCAAGAAATATGGAACAACCGCGCGTAAATTGGAACGACCGCAGAGGCAAGCCAAGCCGGGCCAAGCCGCTCGAGCCGCGTAATTATTTCTATTCAATTACGACATCGACTTCTCAGGAGCGTCGTTGGCAACAAATTGGACGATACGCATCTTATCACGGCTCTCGATGAGATATTAAATAGTTTACCAAAAAATTACTTTTTTTTTTTAACTCAAGAACAAAAGTAATCGATTTCCGTAGCTTTTTTTATGCTGGATGCAATTTTGATCTCCAAAATGCTCCATCACGTCACATTTTTGAGAAATTTGAGCTTAAAATCGTAAAGAAAGATAAAATTAAAATATTTTACTTGCAGCTACCTTGTATGCGTGCGATTAATGTGTGTGTTGAACAAGTTTTTTATTCTATTCAAAATTAAGTATATTGTTAAAAACTTTTAGTCCTTAAAAAGTACTTATTGTGAAGATTATAGTTAACAAGATTTTCATGATTAAATGTTGAATTAATTGCGGGAAAGTTGTAAATTAAAATTGTTTATTCAAACTTAAGAGTCTTTCAGATACACTGAATACAAATCTGTTGTCAAAACAAATTCATAATTGCGAAATGAATATAGCGGATGTCAAAATTGAAGATTGTCCGTGTCATCTTCTCAATGGTTTAATTTACTTTTTTCCCATAATACAAAATCTTTAGACTTTTGCAAAAATTCATACATATAAATTTTATTAATCTTAATTTTTACAATAAATTTTTTAATTTTTAATTTTCTAATATTTTTTAAATTTACAATAAATTTTTATTTTTTAATTTTTTGAAAATTATAACAATATACTTAAGTCTGAAATTATTAAATTTTTTATATCACATATCGTAGATATGTCATGATAAATTAATTAAACTTGGCACTATTTTATACAATTTTAATCTCAATCTTTTTAAAATTGTGATGGAGCATTTATAAGAATTGATTTATTAAATGTTAAATATACCTTAAGTGATAGTTATTATTCTTTTTTGAGGGGGGAGAGGGATTCTTTTTTTGGCTGTTATTTAACCTAGTTTCATTGCTCTAGATTAAAACTGTCGAATAAAGCAATCCGAAAAATATCTGTTTTTTTGTCGCTTATTTTGATTTGGATAATGAGAAAACGATCGCGAATTCATAAAAAGATATACATATAATAGAAGGAATTGTGATCGAACGCGCAATCAAATACGTCCGATATCACATTGCAAGTATAAATAAAAACGGATGCAGCGAACTCCGAGGATGATTGACCGAAGTCGCGTCGTTGCCAAATATTCGCGCGGAAAGTGTTATCCCCTTGTTGTAATCAACTTCTTATTCTCCTTGTCTCTACCGTCGTAGATAATTAACGATCCTGTGGCTTGGTGTTTCTTCGCAGTAACTTTATTACAACCGAAACTTGGTCTTTGATCGTGCGAGATTCGCGTTTGCCCTCGTGGCACGAGTAGTGCGACAACCGGTCTTTTCATGCTGGAAACACGACGGGGGTGAAAGGGGAGAGGATCGCAAGGATTGCGCATCTCGCGTCACGTTATTTCGTCTCGTTCTACATTCGAAGCGAGGAAGTTTCATCGATCGCTTCTACGGAAAATGAAATCGAGCGTTCTCCTTGCGCCAGGATTGTTTCGTAGGATTGAACGGACGCGGACGACCTCTGAAATGTTTGTCGCAATCATCATTTGTCTTCGTGGCCACCGATACAAGCGCGACGCTACTCGTACATCCTCCGTCTTCGTATCCCACCTTCTCCTCCATCCACCAAGCCCTGTTTCTTCTCTCTTGATCTCGCCGTTTTGTCTCTTGATTTTTCTACCTCGATTTGCTACGCGCTTGGCACGAGCCTCGTTCCGTTCTTCCTGCCTTTCGACGAACGTGCACGGAATTGTCCGGCCGTCCGTGCGATCGTTCGCGAGGATGGGGGAAATCCTGGAGCAGATGGGGAGCCCGTGAGGACAAACGCGAAAGGGTACGAGGACTCGGAACGTACGTGTCCCGAAACGTACGCGCCAAAAGCAGGAGACAAACAAGAGCGGGACCGGAAACTAGTTTTAAGAATTGGTTCGGTCACGTAAGCTCGGTAAGACGTTTACCCGTGACATCGATCGTCGTTGCCTGTTCTCTCTTTGGAATGAGTGCGTTCTCGTGTACTTTGCACGAAGATAAGAAACGTGCCATTGTAGTTTGTGTATGGATATCTATTAAAATTATAGTGCTTCTCTAGAAATATATTAAATTTTCTTGTTAATATATGATTATTAAAGAGCTTTTCGCTTATAACTATTATAAAGAACAAATAGTATATTGCGTAGTTTATTATAGTTAAAAAAATATCTTTTATTCGTGCATATTTTTTGCCTTCTTTCTTTTTTTCCTTCTTCTGCTTACTCGATATTTCGAGGAATTAAGATATACAGTATATCGTCGAATTAATCCATCAATCGTTACCTTAAAGCGTATGCCGGAAACAATTCAGCGAAAGAGAATGCAATGACTGCCGCGAAATAGACGGCGATTTTCCACGTCCGACGCGGAAATGGAAGGAAGAGAAGACCAGACGCGGGCAGGTTCAACAGATAGACGAGGAACGAATTGTGAATAGCGGGCAATCCAAACCACTCTGGGGAAAAATAGTTGAACTGAAAGGGAATAGAATGAGAAAGAAAGAGAAAGAGAAAAGGGATAAAGGGAAACAGTGATCTTCCACGGAGAGAAGAGATAACATATTTATGGATCTACCAATGGCACTATTGTGATTATCGCAAGAACTCGCTGCTCGATGGAAAAATTTATTATCTTAAACAGATTATTAAACTCGAAACTCACAAACATAATTAGATGTAGAACAAAGCACTTATATAATTAGGTATATAATATATTCGTTGAAAAAACAGTTGTATTAATATCTTTGGTAATTTGTCATCTTTGCAATCATCTTCACAATCTTGATTAATAATTCTAATAGTCTGTAGTCTCACGCGCGAAATGAAGGGTGATGAAATGAATTACACGTTATACACATCGCTATCATATAAATTGTCCCGTCCTTATTACTTCGTAACTAGTGAAATAACGCTATAATAGTGAATGATATACTCATAAAAAGTATAACGTGAGGTAGGAAAGTGGAGCCCATTAGATTATATCTTCGCCGGGATCAATACGGCGGCTTATAAGCCGACTTTCGACAAAGAATAATACCCACAATTCCTCAGTTTCATCGAACCTAGCTATTACATTGCACTTGGCACGCATACATACTCGCGCGCATTTTCTTACGTCGTCAAGTTGTACTTATGTCACTGTAATTTTTCGTCACGTGCGGCGCAACTTTGTCAAAACTTATCGATTTTAAGAGTTTAATGCCGTATCAGGATCAAACGACGCAAATTGGGCGAAACATATAGTAATTATTATAAAATTCTCGATTACGATGCAAAAATGAAAAGAAAATAATCAAATTGATTTCTGTAAATTATTATTTGTACGTTTCAACCAAAAATGATTTTTGTTTTTAACTAAAAGAGAGAGATTTGATACTGAATATTTTTTTATGAATACTTTATGAATACATATTTTCGATTCTCCAAATGTTACAATTTTGAGAAATTCGAAATTAATTATAAAATTATAATGCTATAGCTACGGTATATATCGAACAAATTTTATATTCCATTCATAATTAAATATTTTGAAGAGTATAAAATTTTGCACGGTGCAATAGCATGGTGAATTATAAAGATACTTTTTTTACATCTTTAACCTCGCATCTCTCAAAATTCTGACGTGATGAAATATCGACCTGAATCAAATCACATTTAGCATCAAAAAAAAAAAAAAAAAAAAAAAAAACAAAAAAATTTTTTTTTTTTTACGAATTTTTTTTTTCAAACTTTT
>NW_021849398.1:3305171-3309428 GCF_003651465.1 Formica exsecta
ATTTAGCATCAAAAAAAAAAAAAAAAAAAACTATGAGAAATCATTTTTTTTTCTCGAACTATTTTTGTCAAACTGTATTATCCGCGACGTTATTCGCAAAGTGGAAAAATTTCACGAGGAGTCGAGGAGAGATGTAGAGCGTTGTCATAAACCGCGAAAGAATATCACGAAAGAGAGAAAAGGGGTGGGCGGGGGTGTGGGAGGTAATACGATCCGCTGGAACGACAAGTGGCGTTCGTCGGCGGCGCTTTATGCGCTCGATGACGATCGATGCGAGGGAGCTTTTCGCGATAACAATTTGTACGGTGGCCGCCTCTTTCTGCGCTAAGTCTGATTGCAACCGTTACGGCAGTTACGGTATTAAAGCGAAGGGAGATACGTAAGGGAGGAGGTCTAAAGCCCCGCCGGTGCGCGATATATGACCATGGGATGTACCTGTAATGGATGCTTATCTCGCCGCATGTTACCAGGGACGCAAGACTGTCGTTTGTCCGGGTCCCACGGTGGGTAATCGATTGATTTCTTTGTAAGGCCGACGACCGTACGAACGCGACGGACGCACGTGGAAAAATAATAAATAAGCGAAAGAGCGTGGGGGCTTTTCCTTCGCGAGGATATCGATACAGACGCCATTGAATTCGCCGACAACCTTTCGCCGTGATCCGCGCAAATGCACCAATGAAAGCGCTCGATAAATGTGCGATTAATTAGTCTTCGTTTTATACATTGCAGTATAGCTCATATAGATTATACCGAACGGTTTTACGGTATAAAGTGCAGCAACGTATCGATTAACTTTTGCATGCTTAAAAACGGAAGTGCATTCAATGTTCAATGCGATGTGTTTATGAGCGAACAAACTGTGCTTTATCCGTTGAATCGTTCACCGGTATTTCGTGAAAGGGCTTTATGTAATGTATTTTCACGCTTGAAGCATAGTGCGATGATATTAGCAAATGGCCGTTCGAATATAACTGGCCATACGAATTGAGCTGAATAACTTCGATATAACTATATATGTGTGTGTGTGTATATATAAAAATTTGGTAACCTATAACCTTTTTGTCCGAATACGAAACATATCCTATCAACGTGCGACGCACTAAACGTGCCATTCGTTGGCGTAAGATCGTCGTAAGAAAGCACGGCCGCGTGAGTGAAGAAAATTCTTTTCTTTTATATATACGATGGAGCGAGAGACAAAAAAGAAATTTGAAGAGAAAAGGGTCATGCACTATTAGGGAGATGGTCGTTGTTCCTCTCCCCCGGGGGACCTGTTTTCTACCTCGGTCAAAATCGACGAGATCTTCGCTCCGGGTAGCCGGACACCCGTAAAGACGATGTCAACCAATACAACTCAGGATTGGATGGACGGGAGATGATATTGTACGGCGCCGTTCTCCTCATCGTCGTCTCGCGGCCGTCGCGTCCCCTCGCATCTTCGGCAAATAAGATCTCGGGGAGAAAAAAAAAAAGAAAAACGAGATATTGGATAGCCGGTTACACGGATACCTGAGCGATGCCGAGACCCGTTCGCGTCCCGTATGCGTATAAACCCGCCCACTCTAGTGTACTGTAACTCTTCTATATTATACGCGGAGAGAAAGGACTCTCGCCCGCTTCCAGGGTCGTCGACACCTCCGTGGATAAAAAGAGGATCCTGCAATATGAATCCTGTCGAAAACCGGTCGCGTCTCTCTCTCTCTCTCTCTCTCTCTCTCTACGTGGACAAAAAAAATTTCTAACACAATATACCGTTCAGGACTCCCGAGCATTTCGGGAGCAATCTGGGTTCATGAGAATACGAATCCGGGTTTCATACAGGAGAGATACACAAGGCACGGGAAAGAATCGAGCAATCGAGCAATCATAGAGGAGAGGGAAAAAGGAAGAATGTGAACGCGAGAGAGAAGACCACTTGTGCGCTTCGAGTATACTTGTATCGCTGTTTTTCGCTGTTCCATCCATTAGATACGGTTTACCGAAGAATATAAAGAGTAGTAAAGTATATATAGAGAGAATTTTTATCATAGTTGCGCGCGTGCGCTTTACACATATGTGAGAACGATGAATGGGCGAAGGAAGGATGGAAGGAAGGAAGGAAGGAAGGAAGGAAGGAAACAAGAAAGAAAGGAAGGAAAGAGGAAAAGATGTAACACATAGCTAAACCATTGCTTTAGATTTCGAAATACTGTTCACAGCAACAGCAGCAACAGCAGAAGCAGCAGCGAGTAGCTGGCTCGTTGTTTTCTCCTCCGCCATCTCTCATGTCCCACTCCCGCAAGTTGCAAGCCAGCCCGACTACCTTCGCGAACTTTCACCTCTTTCTCTCTAGCTCCTCGTCTACCATCCCCCTGTCACTCTCAACCTCTTTTTCTCCCTCCCTTTCTTTCTACCTTCTTCCTTTTCAACACTCTTTTCTTTTTACTGTTCAGACATGTTTCTGCCGCGCAGAAAATTTAAGACCCTGTGCATTATCGCGTAATTTAGGATACGCGAAGCGTAGCTAAAGCGAGGCGGACATGAGAGGACGAATAAGTTATTTTATTGGTCGAGCACAATGTCTTCGTTATATACCGGAGAGATGGGCGTATAAATCGCATATAACTTATTACGATACCACCTAAGAGGTCAGAAGCGCTTCTCAAGAAGCTACAACATAGATTACTTGCTCGAGAGATGAATAAAGAGGAGGGATGCTGGTGAAATGACGAGCACCGAGAGGCGATCGAGAGGCATTATGGATATTATCGAACCCATACCGTAATCCCGCGAAAGCCGGAGGATCCAATATGCGAACGCTTCACAGTGCGCTCGCGCAACGTTTCATATTACGCTCCATTGTTGGATATTACTCTAAAGTTCATCCCGACCAAAAATTCGTATCGTAAAAGGTTAACGCGCGCCGGGCAACATAACTTGCGCGCAAAACGAAATTCAGGGAGGTCGATTTCAGTTTGCGAATTTGACGGATCTTTTTTTACGCAGCGGCGATATAAAGGACGAGGAGCGGATAAATGAAAATTTTTTTCGCCCCGAAAAAAATCGACATCCGAATAATTTAAAGAATGTCGAATGGAGATATTTACGCTGGATAACTGCAGCGCAGGGAGAGAGAGTTTCGATATCGCGCGCGTTACTTTGTCCGCGGCACTCGCGCTTTGACGTGACCCGACATGCCAAATAATCTCGGGACATCTCGAAACAACCTCGTGACTGACCGCAATGCGAAACGCTAAACTGTAAACCAAAACGCTAGCTGTTCCACTCGTTTCGATAACTGTGACATACACAGCGTTCCCTCCTCTCCTTCCATCCCCCTGTGCTTCTCGTTGCAGTTGCACGTGAAGGGTGAATACAGGTGTAGAAATGTGCTCTCTCTCTCTCTCTCTCTCTCTCTCTCTCTCTCGCTCTCTCTATCTCCGCACCTAGTATATACATGGAAAACGATATACAGGTATACATAAACAAGGTTTACGATTCTCGACATCTCGACACGCAAATACGAGCAATACGTCCGACCGGGCACATTCGCAATCTATATTGTATAATCTCCTATCGGAGGCATAAACTACGGCGGATAGTATCAGGACGAGCCGAATACGGCTATTTTGAGTCGTTCCGATCGTCTTACTGAGCTGCATCTTACCTTTCCACCGTGCGACAGGAGCGGAATCAGGCCTTATCATCTTATTGTTGCAACGAGCAACCCCTGTCATCGCGTTACGTGCGGCCGAATGATTGCGTGTCTAGTGCGATAAATGGGCACCCGCGGCGACGCGTCCTTGAGCTTAATCGTTTGCCAGCCGCGTGTCGCCGGAGCATACTAATTTTCTGCGGTCGGTTTGCGACGCAAGAGTAGCGTGCTCGTGTCCGGCGGAATTTGTTTACCTAACGAAAATTAACTAAAATACGATCTCTTCCCAACGCGCTTAAGAAATTATAACAAGCCTTATCAAGCCAGGTCGTTTGGTGGTTTGATGTCGCCAGTTTTCCGCGAACAAATTACGACGCGACACGAGAATAATACGATTACGTTTCGAAGAACTTTTTAAGAATTAAGTAAGGAATAGCGGGCTAATTAAAAACCTGGCGCGGTAAATAATGCGCCAATTAATTTTTATCTATGTTTTTTGTTTATTGTGATAATGGACTAGGATTTCAGTCCTAGTATTTGAACCATCCTCAGCAAATATTGGTCTGTGTCTCGTTCCTTGTGGCTTGCGATGCCTTGTTTCGACGAACGTAAGGCAATTT